>NC_051227.1:28846157-29163657 GCF_015220715.1 Pygocentrus nattereri | reverse complement strand
TAGCATACTGATGGTTTACTAATATCATCAGTTTTATTAAAATAACAGAAAGCCATTTCTGTTGACCAGTTATTTTTATTTAAATGACTTCGTTCTTTTTTTAATATTTTAGCTCTCTTTAAACAATCGGTAGGTGTGGAAGAAATCAAAACAATAATTTACAGTGTCGCATCACGATGACATTGTTTGGGCACCCGAAGTCAAATTACATACAGTATTTGTTGAAATAAGTTCTGCACTCTTTAACACAATTAGTATTTATTTACTGAATTTTACATATTTAATAAAAAAGCATTTTTGGCCTCTACAAAAGATATGCATATGTTACAGTAGCATCTTTACAAAAGCGATTTATGAGTGTGAAAAATATATTTAAAAAAACATGTAAGGGTTTTGCATCCAATTGAAGAGTTCTTCTGAGAACCTTTACATTAAGTGGAGGTGCTTTACAACATTTCAAAAGGTTCTTCAGGCTCCTTTTTTTGGCACCTTTATTTTTTAAAATGAGGGAGCTACACCAAGGAACCAAATTTCAAATAAGAACAATAATGATACTAATAATAAGAATGCTTGGTTTTCTTGCACTCTAGACATGGAGGTACATTTTGGAGGTGGAAATTCTGGTTTGAGAGGCCAGAGAGTGACATGATGTGAGTGACAAATACAAATCAAGGTGCCAGAAAGGATTGTTTGGAATGATGCCATAGGAGAACTTTTGGTTTCATAAAGAAACTTTTTGTTTTCTCAAAGAACCGATGAAGGGTTCTTTCTATGACATCACACCAAACAGGTCCTTTTGGCTTTATTTTAAAGACCCCAGGAGAAATTTGACTAGGCTAGAAGTTTGAGTCGACCCAAAGCGTTAAGTCATTAGAAGTAGGCTGCACTGCATTCAGGAACAGATTTCTAGCATCTGTAATTTGCAGGAAATTAATGAGTCGTGCTAATGGCTTAGTGTGCAAAAGCTCCAGAAGCTGAGCTGTAAATACATCCTAAAACTATTGGCGCCTTCTTTACCAATAAGAGATAAAGGTCGACACTTACATTAGGAAGATATTTAACTCCACTGCTGGATAAATTGTACCACATTTTACAAAAAATATATCCTCTAATCATGAAAACACTTTTATTCGAAACAGCAAGGATGTACAGGAGTCCAGTGAGATTTGTGGAGACACCAGAGCTAATTTATGACACCATTACAGCCTAACAGATAAGAGGCCTGGGTAATTGCATCTGAAACCATTAACTTGGCTAAGGGAAATGTTACTCTTGTGTTGTAAAGGACTGAGTAGACTCATTTTGTGTGAGAAAGTGCCGGAGGGTGGTTTGTCTTTTTCTTGCGTGTGATGAACAGGTTTATTATGCTGTTGTTTATATAAACTTCATGAAAACACTGCTCTCCGCCCGAATATGTCATAAGGAAATATGACATTAAAAGAGATATTTTTTAACATAAAACTTTTATGTTCCATTGTTATGTGCACTCTCCTGTCAGATACCATCTTTGCTCTCTTTCACAAGACATTTTCATTTGTTCTCTTTCTTTTATGGCTGTGGCCAGCACAATATGCACTGAGCTCAGCCCTCCTTTTTGTCTCGATACAAAATGAATATGTTCTTTCAGTCAATATCAAATTATTGTGCTGGTTTCATTGAATGTAATGGTACTGGCAAATTAACCTCAGATAACGTTCTAGAAGCAGCTATTTTGTGAGGTAATGATGCCTGAAATGGAGGCCCTGAGCGATTTTGTAAATGTGTTCCTCTTTGTTGGATAGGAGGCCAGAGTGCTGGTTACTTTTCTTTTGAAGCAAATTCAACAATTATCTGTTATAACAAAAGGGTCACATAATAGGGTTCATCTTCTAGATTGTCTGAAAAGCTTTTGTAGGTTTCAGACAACCCATTTAAAATGACACACACATTGGACGTGGAAGCTCTGTTTAGTAACTTTCCTTACAAGAACTTTTCTTAAGTAGTTGAGCTTTTGGCTAAACAAATTCATGTTTGGATTTCACTACATGCTCTTGAAGAGCAGCAATTGTTGGGGAAAATAGCCAGTACATGCTTTTGGTACCATCTGTTTAGCCCTGCCCATTCACATTGAAGTTATGAGTGTTTCAGCCTGGGCTGCATTTTGAAAAAGTTAAGTGATACTTTTTTAATCCCACGAACGGGGAAATTCCACCTCTGCATTTAACCCATCCGTGAAGTGAAACACCACATACACACACACACACACACTAGGGGGCAGTGAGCACACTTGCCCGGAGCAGTGGGCAGCCCTATCCACAGCGCCCGGGGAGCAATTGGGTGTTAGGTGTTTTGCTCAAGGACACCTGATTCATGGACTGTCAGCACTGGGGATCGAACTGGCAACTTTCCGGTCACAGGGCCAGTTCCCTAACCTCCAGCTCCATGACTGCTCCAATACATTGCAGCTGATTAGAATACAGCTCATTTACATATATCAGTCTTAAAGACATAAAGAGAGACTGGAAAATTGTCATGTAAAATTAATCATAACGTATTAAGGTAAATTGAAAAGGAAATTTGTAATTTTCTGAATTTGTAAAGGAAAAAACAACATAAAGCATAAAATGACTGTTTTGGTACCGAAACTGGCACAAATTTCAGATGTGCACTTTAATAAAGCACACAGAAAATAACATACAGGAGAAATTATTTGTTTGATTACTTGAAATCAGTCTCCCAATTCTGTGTTGACACTCTTTTAGTCTCTTTTCCAAACATTATAATAGGTTAAAGAGAAACACAGGGGCTTGAGATTATACTACATAAATAGCACAGAAGTAAATAATAAACCAAAACACTAATGCACGTAACAATTCCATGGAATGGCTAAAAAAACTGAAAACCCACCTGCATCTACAAGGCATGTGCAAAATAAATCCCAGAGCAAATTCAAAGAAGGTTAAAGGTTGACTTCTGATTGGTCCATGAGCTATGTATGATCTGTAATCTTTAAATGACCCTGCCTTAGAGCAGGTTAGGTGTGCACCATGAGATGCCATGGTGTTATAGCCCAATAAATATGAGACAGGAAATCCAGTTAGGTCCAATGAAATTTAAAGTTAGCAATAAACCCTGCTTTGTGAGACTTGCCCCTGAGTCCATCAGAATAAACACAGACTCATAATTCTTGCTTGTTGTCCTGTTTATTTACATACAGCATCAGTGCTGAACAGTATTTCCCTGAAGACAGAGAGCTTTACCCATTCTGTGTAGCAGACTGGATGGATGAGGCTTATAACCACATTCTGTCCGTGCTCAGTCTTCCAGAAGGTTGCCTGGTTTACTTTACTAGTATCCCTCGTGTGACTAAGTGGCATTTTGCTGCAGGGTTCCGACACAGTTGATAATGAATGTAGCACATCTGAGTAGAGATGCTGTACAAGTCAGTGAAGCTGCCAGTGCTGAAATCTATCATGCAGAGAAAAGGCTGGAAGTAGGAGGAGCTAGATGTGACTGCAAAGAGAATGTCTTCCTTCTGAACATCTGCAAGCTCTAAACAGCACCATACTGGTGGGCCCTCATCCATGCCAGTAATATTGTTTTGTAGGCAAGATGGAAAAGAATTATTACTTAATTCTTAATTTTGAACAGTAAAATGTTAATAAACACCCAGATAAACAGAATGAAATGATAATAACCTGTGTACAGGGAAATAAAGTCTTCAACTCAATTATTGTTTAAAGGGCACATATCATGTAAAACCAAAGTTTTCTTGCATTTTTGAAATAAAGGAGTTTGAATTAATGTAAACATTGTCAGTTTTAAAATATACCATTCACCACCAAGTCCTTATTAATGACGTCCAACTTATTTACACATATCCATATATATAGCCTACTCAGCCTACAGCAGTTTAGCCCTGCCCATTTATATTGAAGTTATATGGAGTGTTTCAGGCTCAGTACAAGCCAGCCAATCAGAACAAAGCATATTTATATAATCAGTCTTAAAGAGACAGTAACAAAGATAAAGAGAGGCTGGAAAATAGGTATGTGAAAATGAATAATGGAAATTTGCTGGAAGTGAAGAGGTATGTGAGCTCTGGTCAGAACAAAGGCCAAGGGCAGTGAAGGATTCTCAAGCCTCCTGATTAAAATAGTCTTAAAATAGTCTAAGACATTTTACCCAATGTGTGACATTAACATCCATAAGATTATTTTCCTTTCGTCTTTAATGCTGTTCACCGGTGTCACTTATTCACCGGCCCCCATGTAATCTAATATTTGGATTTAATTTGTTACCCAAACAGGTCTCTAGCTGAATTCCTACTGTAATCTTTTAAGCACTTGATTATATGATTATATTATTATGGTTTGATGATTATAGTCCCTTATAAGGACATAATTGTACAATATTTCTTATGTGACGATTTGGACCCATCGCTGACCTGCTGTTCACAAAACTGATTGTAGTTTTTGACTGCCAACTGCTGTCCGTGATGTTGACTTGTGTATATGTATTATGGATCCACTGCCACAGTGTATATCTTTTCATTTGTGTTAGTTGCCTAATTTTCTCTAGTTTGTGAAAAGCAGTGAATTCACACAACCCTTAGATGGCATCATAAATAAATATGCTCACAGGGTGACAATAAGTAGACTAACATGGTCATTGCTAAAACTAGTCAGGAAATTTGTGTTCTTTTGAAAATGTATGCAGCTGAGAGCTGTGATTTATGGAGCTACAGTCCTTTGCTGTAAGGCCTTGTCAGTGAAAGTAATTGCTGAAGCTGAAAATGTTGTGCATAGATTTGCAACCTTCATAGGAACAGAATCAGTCAGCGTTGATACAGAAGAAAAAACTCTGAGGGAGATAAAACAGCCTGTACATCAGACCATTCTGAGATTGACAGATCTATGTTTTTAAACACAATGACTATTTAATGATTCTGTTAATAAAACATATTGCTTTTGAGGAAAGTTCTTTTTCTTCTTCTGATGAGTATGTATGTGCTAAAAATGTGCACATTGCATTTTGCTACACATGTTTCTTCTTCTTTTCACACAGGGTTTTTAAGAAGGCCAGTCCAAATGGAAAGGTGAGTTAAAGTATGTTATTCACAAACTTGTAATGAAGAAATTGGTATGAAAAAGAAGATGAAAAGGTTTTCAGCCAGTGATGTTTGCTGGACAATGTATTGGCCTTTAAACAGTAAAAGGCAGGCCAATAGGTTGTGAGATCTGACTCACATGATATTGTGCTATTGTTTGATCTGAGATCAAAGGCTTTACAGAGACTCTGCCCCATTGCAAGGCAGATGGAACATCAAAAAATGGCATCATTTATACAAATGGTCAGTCACTTAGTAGTCAGTGATATGTTGATTGCTTACAAGAGACTGTTAGAATAGATTTGGCATTTGTCTCTGAAATCATCATGTTTGATTGGATTTTCAAACCTTTTTGTTTTTATCTCTAAGCTCACTGTGTATCTTGGTAAGAGGGACTTTGTTGACCATGTGGACCTCGTGGAGCCTGTTGGTATGCTTTAAAAGTTGAAATCTTTTGATATTAATAGCACTACTTTTTGAAGCATTACTCTATCAGAAACAACAAAATACACATTTTCTCCCTCATTTTGCTGCCATTTGTTAAATTGCTGTATGTATTCCGGCTGCTTCCTGACTAAGCATTTTAGACTGAGACTGTAGACTGCCCTTTGGACCTATAACTAATCTCCATTTTGCAGATGGTGTGGTTTTGATTGATCCAGAGTACTTAAAGGAGAGAAAAGGTGAGGAGAACTCTTTACCCAGTGTATTATTTTCAGTGTGTTTCTACCTTCATGAATAGCACTGTTGCACGATCATTTAGACTGGTAATCAAACATGTCACTGAGCAGGTTGAATACTAAGTGGCTCTGGCCTCCTTGTCATTCATCCACAGTTTTTGTAACGCTGACATGTGCCTTCCGCTATGGGCGGGAGGACTTAGATGTTCTTGGCTTGACATTTCGAAAGGACCTCTTTGTGGCCAATATACAGGCATTCCCTCCTGTGCCTGAGGAGAAGAAAAGCCTCACACGTTTACAAGAGCGGCTGATTAAAAAGCTTGGAGAGCATGCTTATCCCTTCACCTTTGAGGTTATTTCCTAGTCACCATATTGTCCATTACACATACTGTTCACACACTTTAACTATGTCAATGATTACTCTGAAGGATACAACTCCTTGGATAATAATTCTACATTTTAAAGCCTCCCATACGTTTATTTCATGGGTGACACTATGATTTGATCTCATATTGTCTAATAGATACCTCCTAATTTACCCTGTTCGGTGACATTGCAACCTGGGCCTGAAGACACTGGAAAGGTCAGTATTATAAAAGACATATGGTTTAAATCACAAACATGGAAACTAGGACCTGCAGCTTGAATCACTGTTGGCGATTGTAACATTTCCTCTCCCTTTCTCACTTCTGCAAAGGCCTGTGGGGTGGACTTTGAAGTCAAAGCTTTCTGTGCTGAAAATGTTGAAGAGAAAATTCACAAAAGGTACAGTGCTTTGGTGCAGTCCCTCTGATTGTGAAACAAAATGGTTTGAATACATTTTGGTATTTTGGTTCTGGTAACCAAAATATGTGGACAAATTTAATAGCCCATTGACTTGTTTTTGTTACAAGGATTTAATTTGGAAATTAAAATAAACCTTTTATGCCATCTTGTTTCACAACTGGAGCATTTACTGAAGTTGTGGCTCACTGGCTTTCAGTTCTTTATGCCAAAACACTGAGTCACCACAACTACCAATGCATTTGCTAATTTGTTTTGCATGTATAGACAGTATGGCTGCAGATTGTAGGCTTCCAAACTCTGCTTCCCCAAGAGTGTATTATACCAAACTGCATCTTTAGTTTATTGAAGATTACAAAATTAAGATGCATTATCTTGTTATAGTATCTCATTGTACTGTATGATGATGCAATATCTTATCTCATAAATGCAGTGTCTCAATGTTCTGTATTAAAATGTAGTATCTCACTGCTGCATTTTGATGTATAATATTAACATTCAATATGTCATTGCAGAATCTCATTCTGTAGTATTAAGATGCAGTATCGTATTGCAGCATCTCACTGTACAATATTAAGATACAGTGTATAATTGGATTATCTATCTACAGTATCCCATTGCATAATCTCAATGTACATTATTAATATGTAGGATGTCCCTGCAGTATCTCATTGTACAATATTAAGACGCACTATTCCATAGTAGTATCTCATACAGTATTAAGATGCAGTCCTCTTATTGCAGCATCTCATTGTAATATTAATTTACAGTACCGTTTTCTCTCTCTTGGCATAGGAACTCAGTGCGTCTCATCATCAGAAAAGTGCAGTATGCTCCGGAGAAGCCAGGTCCACAGCCAATGGCAGAGACAACAAGACAGTTCTTGATGTCGGACAAGCCTCTACACCTGGAGGCCTCGCTGGACAAAGAGGTGACTGGGTTATCATGACAGCCAGGAGTGAAGCCAGGAGATTAGTTTATGATAGTAGTTTATGATTGTAGTTCACCGGCCTCCTCCTGTACTGTACTGTGTGGTTTAGTGTTGTCCTTGCTCTGCCACACCTCATTGGTTAACTATCCATTAGAGGTGGATAGCATGTGTTAACTTAAGGGAAAATACAGATTTTTGCAGTACAGGAAAATTTCGGGATGAGAAGCACTGGGCCTACGATAATCCTCAGGATGCATGGTGATTTGTATAACATGATAGTTCCATCTAGTGGTTGAAATAGGGTCGTACATTCCAAGTATTACAGATTGTCTTACATGAGTAGGATTTCACCAGGTTTACTTTGAGTTTCCACAACATAGCCCAATTTTATGGACATCTCAGGCACAGTATAAGATTCTGTTTATAAAATTAAAATGACTCAAAAATAGATGTAATATTAAAACTAAACATTCTGTTTTGTGTCTTTGTGTTTTCCACATCATTCAGATTTACTACCATGGTGAGCCAATTAGTGTAAACGTCCACGTCACAAACAACACAAACAAGACTGTGAAGAAAATGAAGATTTCAGGTTTTTCAACAATACATCTCTGCATTTAAAATGAATTTAAAACTGAAAGTGTATTTACTCTTGAAATGACACATTTTCACTGCTATGTTACAGTGCGTCAGTATGCTGATATTTGTCTCTTCAACACTGCTCAGTACAAGTGCCCAGTAGCGACAGAGGAATCAGAGTATGTACAAAACACATATATAATTGAAGCAATACAGTACGACAGTAATTAATCTGACTAATATATTTACTCTGATTGTCTAGTGACATTGTGGCTCCAAGTGCAACATTCTGTAAGGTATATACTCTCACCCCCTTCCTTGCCAACAACCGAGAGAAGCGTGGCTTAGCCCTAGATGGAAAGCTCAAACATGAAGACACGAATTTAGCCTCAAGTACATTGTAAGTACATTATCATGTATATGGTCTAAAATGTCCATTTAAAATGTGCACTTAATGTACAGCATGCATGTCAGTTGGGAACTTTCCAGGCCAAAGTGCTGCATAGATTAGTGTTTATCCTCACCTAACACTCTTCACTCTTATTCAGTTCATGAAGGCCTTGCTAATTAGTTAATGAGCTGAATCAGGTATGTTTAATGAGCCAGTGTGCTGAAGTCTGCAATGTTCTGGCCTGCAAGGACCGGAGCCTGACACATGTGATATACAATCATGCCAAAAAAGGTTCTAAATAATACAAAAATTGGTTCTTTGACATGTAACAATAACAATAACTATTTTTGATGGTATTTAAATTTTTTAGAAGATTCTCCCAAGAACCATATGCCACAGGTTTTGTGAATTTATTCATTCATTCAAATGGCTCTTTGAATGGTCATAGTCTCTCATATATATATATATATATATATATATATATATATATATATATATATATAAATATGGCATTAGCAAAAAGTCCTTTACACATCCTTTACTATAGGGAACAAGCTTAAATATGGCATTTTCTGCCATATTCCAATTTAGTTAAATATATTGGAAAAAAATATTGTTTTTCCCCCAATATAGTAATGTCAGTAAAGAAACAGTAATTGTGCATTAAAATGTGCTGAAAGGTATTCTCTGTAGAGGACGTCTTAACTTTTCTACAAAACATGTCGTTTGACCAGGGGAACCCAAATGTTTGCATATGACTGTACAACCACTGCCTTTACTAAAGAACTCATACAAAACCACTTTTTAAGGGGTGTACCAAAGCAGCCTTTATAAATCAAAGCTGCTAAGTGGTTCTTGGCTTGGATGTACAGTTCTAGGAGAGACCTCAGTTGGTAGAGTGTTATGTGCATGTTCTTCATTCTCACACAGCTTGTATATAAGAATGTATCTCTTTAAAGGACCATATATTGAAAGGGTTATTTTGGGAAGCAAATCTGGCTCTTCTCTAGCATCTCTCTGAAAGTGCTTTTTTGACACCTTTATTTTTACGAGTGTAATTTATGACTGTTTTTTGGTTTTGTGATTGGTTGCAGTGCTCTTTTGTGATAATGGTCTGTCATGTCTTTGTCCTATGAAGGTTAAGAGAGGGAGCCAATAAGGAAATTCTTGGTATTATTGTGTCCTATAAAGTCAAAGTGAAACTGGTGGTGTCTCGTGGTGGGTAAGTTCAAGCTTGCATTGAGTTAAGTGGGTTTCAGTATAGCTGTCTGCTCTGAGGTTGTTTTGACATTAATCACTATGAGAAAATTCTAAATATCACTAATGACAGATTCAGAAATTGAAATCATGTTTGTGTGTTAATCCATAACAAAGTGGAAGGTTCATCATGAAAAGTCTCATTACTACAGCTACTGTTAGCAATTTCTCAAACAAAAATTAAACTTTGAGGAGAAAAAACCGAAGAGATGGCTTAAGATGACTAACCTGTGAACATATCTTGAAATATCTGTGGTAACAAATATGTTTACTTTATTCTTTTCAGGCTTCTGGGAGATCTCGCCTCCAGGTATAGCAATCTAAATATGACCTTGACACTTCAGTATGTGTTCGCGTGTATGTATGTGAACAGGCTGCTGAAAGAGGACTCTGTTTGCATGTTTGGGTGAAGAGGGCTCTGAAGCACAGATGAGGGCTGTCTTGAAGGAAGATTCTAAAGGAAATTTAATGTAATTCCAAAATGACAAAATTATACAGTTGGGTCCAAAAGTCTGAGAACGCTACTCAAAATGCTTCTATTTTGCATTCATTTCATGACAAATTGCATTATCAGCACACAAATCTGAGAGAAAAGTAGAATCTTTGAAATTTTAACATGGCTTTAAGAATTTCTTAGTATTTGGTAGACTATGTTCCCTATTTGCTTTAATGACAGCATGTACTCAAGCTGGCATGGACTCTAGAAATTTATTCAAAAGCCTCTGCTGAGTAAATCAAATGCACCTGAGAGGCTTTTTGTACAAAAGCCTGAAAATGGTCAGTGACACAAACTTGCTTCAGTTTCTTTGTTAGAACAAAGAGCACAGGTATGGTCCCTGACTTCTCATTGACTTCATTTACAAATTAAATTCCTCCAGCTCATATAATTTAATTAAATGAAGGGTTGATTAGCTGAAGCAGATGTTGTATGGTAGCTTTGGAAATAGTTACACGAACATCAAATCACAAAGGACTGTGTAAATGTTTATTAGCATTTATTCAAAAGTTGCCAATTATGTTTGCCAATAATGCAAAAACAATCAATAATAATGTTCTGAAACACAGATAAGCATAACAGCAGAATGAAATAATGAATGTTTTTATTTAATTCGCCATTATACATTTGTAATTAAACATATTCTGCACTGCTGAATTTCATATCTGTTGTATTGCTATTGCAATATGACACAGTCAAATTATACTGTTGCAAATTCTACCCTCACTGTCAAAACTATGTATTGTCAGGTTTATTCAGCAGGTCCCAAATGGCAGTAGAGTTATTAGCTAACAGAAAAGGCTTACAGAAGGAGATGCCATAAACGTATAAATAAATAAAGAGCAGATTCAGGTATTTCACTCGGGAACGAACAGGTAGTGAACAGCAACGGCTGCTAGAGAGGACCTCTATAATTGTAGTTTCACACCTCTGCTTATCCTCACACTGTACCTTTTCTTTTTAGTGATGTCGCAGTAGAGCTGCCCTTCACGCTAATGCACCCTAAACCGGTAGAGGAATCCATCTACAAGGATGGTATGTATATGACAGAATCTATTTGAATCGACTGATTATGCTTTCTTATTGAATTAGTGGATTACCTCAACCATCAAACTTGGGGGCTGTTAATTTGTTTTAACCTTCTGTGAAATGCTTATTCTCTCATGTATACCCATCATCTATGTGCATCTGCTGTTTCTGTTTGCTGATGATATCAGAGCCTTTTAAGAGAGCAATGCAATGCAGTAGTCTAAAGAACCTGTGAAAGTTCCTTCTGTAACCTTTTTAATTCTATTTTCTCACTCATTACGCAGGATATGCACACAATGTCTTCAGCACATTCTCCCTTCCTGTGCACTTTGCTAGTCATTTAAAAACAGATAAGCTAAAAAAAAGTGCAGTGTACTAAGAAAAATGTCTTGTCAGGGACGTCAAATATATTCAGAGAAAACATTTTAATTAAGTAAGAATTCCACTGATTTTTCTACATTTCTGCTTAATTCCATCCTTGAGATGTCGAAGTCATCCCATCTGAGTCATTTACTCAGATTTCTTTACAGTGGTGGTGAAATGAACCAGGGGTTGCGATGTCTACATCTCAATTATAGTCATTTTACTTACTATCTAAAGGGACCACTAAATCTACACGTGTCATCTGTCATATATCTAATGTTCATAATGGGGAAATTTGAAAGTTTTGTTCTCTAAAGTTTGTAAGGCTATTTTGTTTTACAAGCACCCTGCATGTATCTCTCTGCCATAAATGGATTTTAAAAAATGTGTTCCTCAGAATCATCTAAAAACAATGTGTCTGGCACCTAGCAGCATATTCGTTACTATTTTCTGTGACAGCTTTCTATGAAGTAGCTTTTAGTTACATTCAATTCTTCAGATGCTGGTTGCTGTCACCAAACTTGTGAACAATTCTGGCTTAGTATGTTTCTCTATTGCACAACTACTCTGAATGACTTGACATCTTAATGGCTTAATTATGGAGAAAGTTTGCGTGTCTCCATTTACTAGCATACTTACAGTCCTGAGTCCTGTCTAACAGTATATGACGTGGGATAAAGCATGTAAAGAGATTCCAGTCAAAGGGGGGTTTAGTGCACTCCAGGCACATATTTGTGTTTTGTTGTCAGCAGAGGCTTTATTCTGGACTGCCTTCCAAATAGTTAATTGTAGTTTTGGAGGCTTGATTATCAGAGGATGCAATTGACTCCAGCTGTTGTCCACAACACATTGCCTCTCCACCCACACTGACTTTTTTTTCCCCCTGCTACTGCCTACTTGTTTTGGGAAATGTGATTATCCTCCACTACAATTTATAGCTAAGTTATCACATCTTAAACCAGTTAATCTGTTATCCCTTACAATTTTTTGATTGTGGAATTAAGAAGCCCTTCCTGGATCGCGGCCTTCTCGTGGCAGAAGGGCTTGTGTGGTCTAGGGATCTTCAGAGCTAAGTCATTGGGAGCAATATGCTCCTGGTAGGATCTCCCAGGGTGAACAGGTCTGGAGTGAAGACCCAAACTAACACCATCCAAAAACTCACCATGAAAAACGGGCACAGAAAACAGCGTACCCTGCCCGGGATAGAGTCACCGGGACCTACCCCTGGAGCCAGGCCTGGGGGTAGAGTCCCCCAGCGAGTGCCTGGGCAGCCCATGTAACCCGGCCAGGCTTAGCCCGAAGAGGCAACGTGGGGGGACCATGTGGGCCCACCACCCACAAGGTCCAGCATGGGGGAGCGGTGCAGTGCTGAGGCAGAAACTGGCTCTTGGCACATGAAATGTAACTTCACTGGGGGGGAAGGAGCTGGAGCTTGTGCGGGAGGTTGAGAGATATCAACTAGATATAGTTGGGCTCACCTCCACCCACAGTGTCGGCTCTGGAACCAAACTCCTTGATAGGGGTTGGTCCCTCTCCTACTCAGGGGTTGCACAGGGTGAAAGACGCCAGACGGGAGTGGGGATACTCATGAGTCCCCAGCTGGCGGCTGTGCAGTTGGAGTTTGTCCCGGTGGACGAGAGGGTCGCATGAATGCGAATTAAAATCGCAGAGAGGAAAACTCTGACTGTTGTGTGTGCTTATGCACCAAACAACAGGTCAGATTATTCAGCCTTCTTGGAGCTGGTGGGCGGGGTTCTGGAAAGGGTCCCACCTACATTCTCCATAGTCTTACTGGGGGACTTCAATGCTTATGTTGGCAATGACTGGGAGATCTGGAGAGGCGTGACTGGGACGAACGGCCTGCCCGATCTAAACCCGAATGGTGAATTGTCATTGGACGTCTGTGCCAGGCATGGATTGTCCATAATGAACACCAAGTGCGAACACAACGATGTTCGTAAGTGTACATGGTACCAGAGGTCAATGATTGACTTTGTTGTTGTTTCATCTGACTTGGGACCATATGTTCTGGATACTCGGGTAAAGAGAGGTGCTGAGCTGTCAACTGATCACCATCTGGTGGTGAGTTGGATCAGATGGCAAGGAAAACTGATGGTAAGACCCAGTAGGCCCAAGAAAATAGTGAGGGTGTGCTGGGAACGGCTGTCAGAGGCCCCTGTTCAGAATGATTTCAACTCCCACCTCTGGGAGAGCTTTTCTCATGTCCCGGGGGAGGTAGGGGACATGAAGTCTGAATAGACCCTGTTCAAAACCTCCATTGTGGAAGCTGCTGGGAATAGCTGTGGCTAAAAGCTTGTGGGTGACTCAGGGTGGTAACCCAAGAACCCCCTGGTGGACACCAATGGTGAGGGAGGCCATCAAGCTGAAGAAAGAGGCCTTTAGGGATTGGATGGCCTGAAGGACTCCCGACTCAGCAGATAGGTACCGACAGGCGAAAAAGGTGGCAGCCGCAACGGTGGCAGAAGCAAAATCTAGGGCATGGGAGGAGTTTGGCAAAGCCATGGAAAAAGACTTTCGGTCGGCTTCAAGGAGGTTCTAGACAACTGTCTGGAGACTCAAGAGTGGTTGAGGTGGCTGCGCCCAAGCTGTATTCGGCAAGGGTGGAGAAACTCTTGACTTCAAATGAGCATATTGTCGGTCGGTGAGCACTTTGAAGAACTCCTTAATCCGGGAGACATGCCTCCCTTACAGGAGTCAGGGCCGGAGACCTCTGGCGGGTCAAGCTCCATTTCCCTGGTTGAGGTCACTGAGGTAGTTGGCAAGCTCTTCAGTGGCAAAGCACTGGGGGGGAGGATGAGATTCGTCTGAAGATGCTTAAGGCTCTGGATATTGTGGGGCTGTCGTGGCTGACGCACCTCTGTAATATTGCATGGACCTCAGGAACAGTACCCTTGGACTGGCAGACCGGGGTGGTGGTCCCCATTTTTAAAAAAGGGGACCGGAGGGTGTGTGCCAACAATCGGGGTATCACACTGCTTATGGCTGGGGTATCATGCTCAGCCTCCCTGGGAAAGTCTATGCCAAAGTGCTGGAAAGGAGACTCCGACCGATAGTTGAACCTCAGATTGAGGAGGAACAATGCAGACTCTGTCCCGGCCGTGGAACAGTGGACCAGCTTTTCACCCTCTCGCGCATTGTTGAGGGGGCATGGGAGTTTGCCAACCCAGTCTACATGTGTTTTGTGGATTTGGAGAAGGCTTACGACGGGGTTCCCCGAGATATCTTGTGGGAGGTCCTCCGGGAGTATGGGGTATCGGGGCTACTACTCTGGGCCATTCGATCTCTGTACTCCCAGAGTGAGAGCTGTTTTCGTATACTCAGCATTAAGTCGGACCCTTTCAGTGTTAGCGTTGGACTCTGGCAGGGTTGTGCCCTGTCTCCACTCCTGTTCGAGATATTCATGGACAGGGTGTCAAGGTGCAGCCAAGGTCTGGAGGGCATTATGTGTGGAGGCCGGAGGGTGGCGTCTCTGCTATTTGCAGACGATGTTGTTCTTTTGGCTGAATCACATGGATGCCTCCAGCGCTCACTGGAGCGGTTTGCAGCTGAGTGTGAAGCAGTTGGTATGCGGATCAGCACCTCCAAATCGGAGTCCATGGTCTTAGCCCGGAAAAGGATGGCATGCCCACTCCAGGTAAGGGGAAAGGACTTGCCCCAAGTGGAGGAGTTTAAGTATCTTGGGGTCTTGTTGGGGTCATCTGGGATTCTCTGCTCTCCCAACTGCTACCGTGACCCTATCTGGATTAAGCGGTTAATGACGATGATGATGATGATGAATTAAGCAGATTACGTTCACTTTGTTCACAGTTTTCTCAGTGCTCCCCCAGTGATTCAGGCACAAAGAGAAATTATTAATATTTAGGATGATTTGCCACACTTGCATTTCACTTCCAGGCTCAAACTTTTAACCTTGATTATTATGGCTCTTTGAGTCTTTCCAGGCCTCTTAACCAACTCATACATTTCAGGACATTGAACCAACTACCCACTTTTTTTTTTATCAATTTATGAATTAGCTACTGCATGGTTAAGCTTACTCTCTGAGGACTCTGGAGTGGTGTTTTGTACAGTAAATCAGTGTCAACAATGCTCACTTAACACTCAAATGCAGTAAATGGATAACACTGAGCATCCCAGTCTCTTTTTGTGCTTTGTTTTTGGAAGTTGAAGAAATGAAGTGCTTTTCAACTCTGCCACCCTGTCATCATTTACCCTGTTTTGCTTTGTTTTCTGTGGTAGTTCCAGAAAATGATGCACCCATTGACACAAACTTGATTGAGTTTGACACAAAGTAAGTAGCTCTTTTTCATTTTTTATTATTCATCTTGTCAAAGGATGGATGATTCTTCCAAATTAGTTCAAACTGTGGTCCAACAGTAACTTCTAAAAAAAAAAAAATTTAGTTCAAAGTATTCAGATCTTTTGTATTTATTATGATTATGTTCTAATCTATTTAGGCTTAAGTCATTAATTGAGATAGTAATAATCTAAAATTATAAAAAATCCTCATTTATATATCTTCTGTTGGGAGGAGGCTATCTAAAACCCTCTCTCCTAACTCTGATGTTCAACTTTTTTTTTTTTAAAGATCCTTTAGATTTCTTTTTAGAGTGAAGTTAATTTGGATTTGTCTTGTGTTTAATGTTCATATAAAAAAATGCTGTCGTGTTTTCATGTCACTACCAAAGCACTACATTATACACTACCTACTATATACTGCATACTTATTCTGCGCAAAAGTCATAAGTAGTATGCAGGCCCTGATCATAAAATTATGCCCCCCTTTGCACAAATGTTAGATAGGCCCCTACCTGGCTACTTTTTTGCGTGGTCATGATTTTTTTTTTTAATATCACACCAAGTTAAACAAGGCTTATGCAGCACCACAATGGCAGCATACTAACCGCAGTATTGGCATGTCAGTTTGAGTTCTCTCTGAAGTACTGCATCCCAATATGCAACGCGGATATTCCAGGAGGCTGTAACGACTGATGGTAACTGCCTGGATTTTTTAATAGCCCTGGATTCAGCCTTTCTTCCGTACATTAAAAACAGCAAAATAAAAGAAATTTGACCAAATGCTGCTACACTCAGTGAAACACTGAAACCACACCAGCTTTCTCTGCTTCTCTTGCCATAGGCTTGCTTACTTTGTCTACTTAATAGTTAACTGGGCATAATATGCATAAAACAGTAACTTAGCTGAACAATCCGCTCAGCATCGGCTATTCAGACTCTTGTGGCGTCTCAATGCTTATGATTCAGACTCACTGCCCCCTAGTGTGTGTGTGCTCACTAGAGTGTATGTGGTGTTTCACTTCACGGATGGGTTAAATGCGGAGGTGAAATTTCCCCGTTGTGGGACCAATAAGGGTCAATTAATCTTAATCTTAATCTTAATTATACAGTCCCTGACAAAAGTCTTGTCGCTTATCCAAGTTGTAGGAACAACAAATAATAACTTGACTTGTAGTTGATCAGTTGAAATCAGAAATGGCTTATATGAAAGGTAAAGTCCTCTAGATTATGCTTATCATTCCAAAAGAAAGTTTTGTATCATTCATTGAGTTTTATCATTTAATTAGGACAGAAAGATCAGATTTTGCTTGGACTTAAGTCCATATATATGTCGTATATAAAAATAATGTTAAATTATACATATACTTTATTTTGAATACACAAATATGCTACAACAATAACAAACTTAATACAACAATGACAAAACTTATTGATGAAGTCATCTGGAATGGCAAAGAAAGCAGTCTTGCAGGACTCCCAGAGTTCATCAAGATTTTTTGGTTTCATCTTCCAAGCCTCCTCCTTCATCTTACCCCAGACATGCTCAATAATGTTCATGTCTGGTGACTGGGCTGGCCAATCCTGGAGCACCTGGATCTTCTTTCCTTTCAGGAACTTTGATGTGGATGCTGAAGTATAAGAAGGAGTGCCATCCTGCTGCAGAATTTGCCCTCTCTTGTGGTTTGGAATGTAATGGGCAGCAAGAATGTCTTGATATTTCAGGCTGTTAATGTTGCCATCCACTCTGCAAAGCTCTCGGACACCCCCATAATGGACGTAACCCCAAACCATGATTCTTCTTCCACCAAACTTGACTGTTTTCTGGGTGAATCTTGGGTCCATGCAGATTCCAACAGGTCTTCTGCAGCATTTGTGGCAATTGGGATGCAGTTCAATGGATGATTCATCATAAAAATCAACCTTCTGCCACTTTTCCACTGTCAATCCTTTCTGCAAGCTGTGGGTCTTGGCAAATGTGACACAATTTTTTTGTTGTCTTCTAAGCACAAATTCGGCCATGAAGACCACTGCATGAAAGAATTCAACAAACTGTTCTCGTAGATAGGGCATTTTCTGGTGACCAGTTTTCATGTATCTCTGCTGCAGTTGAAAAAGGGCTGGCCCTAGAGTGTCGAAGCAACAAAAGGTCCTCTCGAACAGTTGTCTTAAGGGGTTTGCCTGACCTGGGCTTGTCATGAACATCACCAGTTTCTTGAAATCTTTTTCTTATCCTCTCCACTTGACGTTTGGATGCATTAAAGATGTCTGCCACCTCAACAGCAGTCTTCAAGGTCTTGATTATCAACACTTTGGTTTGTGGTTGAATCTTTGGCATGTTGTCAGAGGTCAGGTTGCACTTCACATGAAAACCTGATGTGCTGGGTGGTTTTTTATACACACCTGGGAATGTGTTAATTACATTATTTGTCCCAGGTGAAGCTCTAATCTCTGATTGGATGAATCGTTTAAAGACACGACAAGACTTTTGTCCTTGCAAAAACAGATATTATGAGCTTTACCAAGCTGTGGACATGAGGACACTTTTTGACAGTTTCATTTTGCATCCAGTTATTAATATGAAAGCCCATGACATTAAAGTGAACCATTTATTGTAACAACTGATTCATTACAAATAAAGTTATATACCATTTTAAGTTACTATGTACTTATGAGACAAGATGTCCGTCAGGGACTGTACGTATATAGTGCTTTTCAAGAACTCAAAGATGCTTACAGGTTTTCAAAATACAAAACAGTAAAGACAAACATGAGAACATGAAGCACAGTCATCATATCACAAGCAAAAACATAGCAGGACTTGGCAAAGGGCTGGTTTAAGATTGAAAGCAGTTATAAGCAATAGAAAAGAGAGAGGTTTTAAGTTTAGATTTAAAAGTAGAGACAGATTTGGCCTGTTGAATATGCGAGGGAAGGGAGTTCCAGAGTCGGGGAGCCAGCCAAGAGAAAGCACAATCAACAAACCCATGCAGGTTGGAAGATGGGACAGTGAGTAGACCAGCAGAGGAAGACCTGAGAGTGCGAGTTGGTTTGTAGGGAGTAAGTAGATCAGACAGTTAGGAAGGAGCAAGGTTAATTAGAGCTTTGTATGTGAGGAGAAGAACTTTGAATTGTATGCGGTATTTTACAGGAAGCCAGTGGAGATGTTGCAGGATGGGTGTTGTGCTGATGTGCGCGGGTGTGGGTGAGGAGGCGAGCAGCAGAGTTCTGTACCATCTGCAGTTTGCATAAATGGGAGAAGTTAATACCAGCAAGTTGAGAGTTGCAATAGTCCAGGTGACTAGAAATGAATGCATGAATAAGAGTTTCTGCAGAAACTACAGTGTTGATGTGTGCACTCAATGAGAGTTGAGTCAAAGATTTCTTACCAGATTTCATATGAGAGGGGAAGGGGACAGAGTTACCTTGTCGATGGAAAGAGAGAAAAGTTTTAGAGAGAGTTGATTTGAATCCTATAAGAATAAGTTCTGTTTCATCACTATTTAACATGAGGAAGTTGTCCTTCATCCAGGTTTAAATTTCTGTTATGCAGTTTTTAAGCTGAGTGAGGGGTGGATTTTTAATAGATTGACTGCTAATGTAAATCTGTGTGTCATCCGCGTAACAAAAATAAAAAATCTTTTGATTCCTTAATGGAGTACATCATTATGCACTCCAAAGTAAAGAGAGTTCAGAGTCATTTAGCTCCATTCACCCCCATTTATTGGGGACACGCAGGCATGCTTTTATATTTTGCAGTCTTTTTTTTGTATGAGAGAAATGGGAAGTGACCAGACACCCCATAAACTGACTCTGATGGCAATGCATGTCTTTGTTGACATAGCACCCTGAGGTACACAACTATAAGCACCCCACAAACCATAGTTCATTACATATGTAATTTAAATCTACACATTTCAATAACATTGTACAAAAAAGGGTTACACATGTAAGACATATCGATACATAGAGGAGCAATGCACATCTCCTTAACTCTAGAAAAATACTCTGATCCTTTCATTCTGAGGGGGTTGCTTCCAAAAAGCGTCAAAGCCATAAGGTCCAGGGATGTTATCTGCAACATATTAGGAGTGTAGCACCATAATACTTATTGACAACAGTGCACAAAATGCAACAGCAGACATTTCAATTTTCCTTTTATGTCACAATTTGTTCCCAGTGATGATGACATCATCTTCGAGGACTTTGCGCGACAGCGACTCATCGGGGCAAAAGATGACAAAGACGAGGATGAAGAGGGTACAGATTCACCTAAGCTGAACGATAGATAGACAAAGAAGACAAATGTTCTACTGTATCACAGCATTAGAAATGGAATGAGAACCCCTTGGAGAAAAAAAATCTGGAAGTTTGGGACACCCTTTAACACACTCACTGTGGTGCAGTTGTTGTGGTCCTGTTTACATATGTCTTCTCCATCCTGAAAGGGTGTAAAAAAAAATGTGTTGAAAAACATGACCTCGTTGTCAAACTATTTAGCGGTGAGATTTTGGTTCACTGGCCACCTACAGCGTGCCTATGATGTTTTGAGGGTTTTTCATGGTAAGAGGAATAGCTTTTCATCATGTTTAAATGAACTTCAATGGTAGCATGCCTTTGTTGTTAGTTTGTTTTACATGTTCTTCTTTCCATTAGAATGAAAAGAAATTTTAGAGACCATAACTTTGTTATAAGTACATATGTTCTAAACACTGTGTAAAGAAACAGAAGTGTTAATATGAACACTGGCAAATTAGTGTCTTTTGATGGACAGTCTTGCAGTGATTAGTGAACAAAGACATTTAAGTATGAAACAGTTAAAACTGCTGGAGACTGAAATCAATTTCTCCATCAATATTGTAGGTTACTGCCCAGATTCAACCTCAAAACCTCTCAAACTAACATAAATCAATGGTTTTGTTATTCTTATCGGTACTCACAAAGTCAAGGCCTTGTAATGATGCGGGTTGTCTCTTTTCTTTTTTCTTAGAACCAGTTGATGGCTCCTAGACACGAGCTGCTATTAAAACAGCAGCACTGTAAAATGTTACTGCTGTCTTATTGGAATATCAGTCATGTGTTGAAATTAGTGCTAAACTAGTACAGTAGTATTTTGTTTTTAAAAGTAGAGCAAACATAGCTACATAACTTCTTGCTGAATATTTGTTACTGGCCCCCTGGTGGTCATCAGAAAAGAATATCTTATGTTTGACCCAAACACTGTTTAAAGGGTGTGTTTTCCTCAGGCAACCATGAGGCATCACTTTACATGTCCACATAACATTGATTACCATTATTTGAAAACCTCCGTAGTAGCAGTTTCTCTATGGGCACTTCTTTTGCATCAAAATCAAATTCTCACTGAAATCATTATTGTGTTCTTTTCTTCTCATTAACTATGTGCATTGTAAAGACAAACCACTCAAATCATATTACTTGTGACAGTATTTCACTAGATCAGCTTTCTTTATGAATGAGGCCTTGATTTACTGCATGAAACATGTCAATACTTTCTATGTTTTCAAAACTATTATTATTTTGTAACATGAAGACTGATATTCCATTGTTTGATATTGTCCAGTGACCTGAAACCTGGAAGGTTACAGGACTACACGTTACATACAGACCTAATTTAATACAAAATGAGATGGCAAAACATGTAAATGGATAAAGTGTTCATAATATGAAGATAAAGTACACTATATATTAAATATACTTTATGTTGGATATATTAAAGTGTGTCTTCTTGAAATCCTGTCTTTCTGTATGTGTGTACTTAGTGTGCTTCAAGTGTGCATACTCTTAACACTGACATTTCAGTGAGATGTGACAAGTGAATCTGTTGTGAGGGAGTCTCTTAGTGTCATCCATAGCTGGTCAGTCCACTGAACATTCGTGCTGTTTACATGTACTTACCAGCAGGTGGCATATAAACACTGTCTAACCACAAGAGCTAGTCCGTGTGCTCAAAGCAGATGGATTTAGACTGAGCTTCTTCCAGTTGCTCCCATTTTGCCATTTGTACTGCACATTCCAATATGAACAGCTTTAGTTTTTTTGCAAAGTAATTCTAGGACAGACAAGACAAGGGTGTATATGTTGCAATGAATGCTTTGCTTACTGCCTTGACTGACTTCAGTTTAAAAATGATAAAATACTATTCCACTTATTATAGTTCAATAAATAGATTAACTTAAATCATGCATTTGAGGAGAAAATAAACTTTTTAAGGAGAAAATAAACTTTCCTGAAAAAGTACTCACAATATATAGATACACTATATGGACAAACCTATTGGGATTGACATGCCTCTTGGTCATTGAATTCCGGTGATACATTCAATCACATTGCCACAGGTTGATAAAATCAAGCACCTAGCCATGCAGTCTGCCTTTACAAACATTTGTTAAATGAAAGAGTTCACTGAATTCAAGCGTGGTACTGTAATAAGATGCCACCATTGCAACAAGTCATGAACTTTCTTCCCTCCTAAATATTCCACAATCACCTGTGAGTGGTATTATGGAAAAGTGGAAGTGTTTAGGAACCACAGAGAGGCAGTCATGAAGTGTCAGACCACAAATAAAGTTACAGAGTGGGGTCACCCAGTGATGAGGCACATAGGGCATAAAAGTCACCAACACTGCTGATCAATAACTGCAGAGCTCTAAACGACCTCTGGCACTAAGATCAGTACAAAAACTGTGTGGCGGGAGCTTCATAGAGTGGGTGTCCATGACTGATCAGCTGCATGCAAGCCTTACATCACCAAGCACAATAGCAAGCGTAGATGGAGTGGTGTAGAGCACGCCGCCTTTGGAAACGTGTTCTGTGGAGTGATGAATCACACTTTTCTATGTGGCAGTCAGATGGCTGAGTCTGGCTTTGGTGAATGCCAGGAGAACGTTACCTGCCTCACTGCCCTGTGCCAGCTGTAAAGTTTGGTGGACGAGGGATACTATGGGGTTTATTTATCAATATTAGTTGTTCAATTTTGTAAACCAGCCATTAGGGGTGTACTTTGTGTACTTCTGGTGCCGGTCCCAAGCATGAATAAATGGTGAGGGTTGCGTCAGGAAGGGCATCCGGCGTAAAACTTGTGCCAAAACTATCATGTGGATCATAAATATGATAAAAGTGTTCTGGATGTAAAGAGAGTGTCAGACAGGATCATGAGCCTGAAGTTGGAGGTTGATGGTGTGATTTTGAATGTGGTCAGTTCATATGCACCACAGGTTGGTTGTTAGTTAGAGGAGAAAGAGGAATTTTGGAGTAAGATGGATGAAGTGGTAGATGGTGTCCCTAGAGAGGAGAGATTGGTGATTGGTGCAGACTTCAATGGACATGTTGGTGAAGGGAACAGAGGGGATGAAGAGGTGCTGGGTATGTATGGTGTGAAAGACAGAAATGCGGAAGGTCAGATGGTTGTAGATTTTGCAAAGAGCATGGAAATGGCTGTGGTGAACACGTATTTTCAGAAGAGGGAAGAACACAGGGTGAAATACAAGAGTGGAGGGAGGTGCACACAGGTGGATTATATCCTTAGCAGGAGATGCCACCTGAAGGAGATTGGAGATTGTAAAGTGGTGCCAGGGGAAAGTGTAGCAAGGCAGCATAGGGTGGTTGTCTGTAGAATGAGGTTAGAAACAAAGAAGAGGAAGAGAGTGAAGACAGAGCCAAAGATTAGATGGTGGAAGCTGAACGAGGAGGATGGTTGCAGGCAGTTCAGGGAAAAATTGCAACAGGCCCTTGGGGGCAGTGAGGAGCTACCTGAGGACTGGGAAACTACAGCTAAGGTGGTGAGAGAAACTGGCAAGAATGTGTTGTGTGTTTCGTCTGGTCAGAGGAAAGAAGACAAGGAAAGTTGGTGGTGGAATGAGGAAGTCCAGGAGAGTATTCAGAAGAAGAAAGCAGTTAAGAAAAAGTGGGATAACCAGAGAGATGAAGGAAGTAGGCAGGAGTACTGTGAGGCTAGTTGCATAGCAAAAAGAATGGTGGCAAAGGCAAAGGCTCAGGCCTATGATGAGCTGTATGAGAGGCTGGACAGTAAAGAAGGAGTAAAGGACTTGTATTGTTTGGCTAAACAGAGAGATAGAGCTGGAAATGATGTACAGCAGGTTAGGCTGATAAAGGATAGAGAGGGAAATGTACTAATGAGTGAACAGAGAGTGTTGAGTAGATGGAAGGAGTACTTTGAAGAACTAATGAATGAGGAAAACGAGAGAGAGGAGGACAACGGGGGGAGAGATAGTGGATCAGGAAGTGCAGAGAATTAGTAAGGTGGAAGTGAGGGCAGCTTTAAAATGGATGAAGAATGGAAAGGCAGTTGGTCCAGATGACATACCTGTGGAGGTATGGAGATGTTTAGGAGAGAAGGCAGTGGACTTTTTAACCAGGTTGTTTAACAAAATCCTGGAGAGTGAGAGGATGCCTGATAAGTGGAGAAGCAGTGTACTGGTCCCCATTTTTAAGAACAAGGGTGATGTGCAGAGCTGCAGTAACTACAGGGAAAGAGTTGTTGAAGCAAGGCTAAGGCAAGAGGTCCAGATCAGTGAGCAGCAGTTTGGTTTCATGCCCAGAAAGAGTACGACAGATGCAATTTTTGCATTGAGAGTGTTGGTAGAGAAGTACAGAGAAGGTCAGAAGGAACTGCATTGTGTCTTTGTGGATCTAGAGAAGGCATATGATAGGGTGCCAAGACAGGAACTGTGGTACTGTATGAGGATGTCAGGTGTAGCTGAAAAGTATGTTAGGGTGGTGCAGGACATGTATGAGGATAGTGAGACAGTGGTGAGGTGTGCAGTTGGAGTGACACATGGTTTCAAGGTGAAGGTAGGGTTACATCAGGGATCAGCTTTGAGCCCCTTCTTGTTTGCAATGGTGATGGAAAGGTTGACAGATGAGGTCAGGCAGGAGGCTCCATGGACCATGATGTTTGCCGATGACATTGTAAACTGTGGTGAGAGTAGAGAGCAGGTGGAAGAGAATCTGGAGAGGTGGAGGTTTGCACTGGAGAGGAGAGGAATGAAGGTCAGTAGAGATAAGACGGAATACATGTGTGTGAATGAGAGGGAGGCAGGAGGAAAGGTGAAGATGCAAGGAGTAGAGGTCGTAAAGGTGGATGACTTCAAATATCTTGGGTCAACCATCCAGAGCAATGGACAGTGTAGAAAAGAGGTGAAGAAGAGGGTGCAGGCAGGATGGAGTGGGTGGAGACGGATGTCAGGGCTGATGTGTGACAGAAGGATAGCAGCAAGAGTGAAAGGGAAGGTTTACAAGACAGTAGTGCGTCCTGCTATGATGTATGGTTTGGAGACTGTGGCTCTGTCTAAAAGACAGGAGGCTGAACTGGAGGTGGCGGAGATGAAGATGCTGAGATTTTCGTTGGGAGTGACAAGGATGGAGATTAGAAGATGAGCAGATCAGAGGGACAGTGAAGGTGGAGCAGTTTGGAGATAAAGCCAGAGAGGCCAGGTTGAGATGGTTTGGACATGTGTTGAGGAGGAATAGTGGATAGATTGGGCAAAGAATGTTGGAGATGGAGCTGCCGGGTAGAAGGAGAAGAGGTAGACCTCAGAGAAGGTTTATGGATGTAGTGAAGGTGGACATGGAGATGGTTGGTGTGAAAGTAGAGGAGGCAATGGATAGGGCAAGATGGAGGCAGATGATCCGCTGTGGCGACCCCTAAAGGGAGCAGCCAAAAGAAGAAGAAGAACGTTAAATGTAAGAGTGAAAATAAAGCCAGTCATGCAGAACAACATTTTATTCAATATTTTACACCTACTACATCACTAAAGTCAGTCGCTCTTGTAAAGTTTTTAGAAACTATGACTCTGTCCTGACTGTGGCAACCTTTAAAAGCACCGTGTGAAACCTGAATGATGGGTGGTGTAAGGTAGGCTATGCCTTTGGACATATACCGTGCTCATCTGGATACAGTCAGGAGAGGGCCCACCTTCTCCAGCTCTCTTCGGGACGTGAAAGAGGCCCGGCTACTTGAAATCATATCCTCTCTCCAATCCGGGGGCCTTCTAGGCCCGGGCCGGGGGCGTTCCGTCCTCCTAGCCCCCCGAAGCCCCGCCCCTAGTTCAGCCGACGTAGAACGCTGAAGGAAATGTAAAGGTGGACTACTGTCGTAATAACAAATCACTCTGTGAGCCCCCCTCTTGTGCACGCGCATCAGGATACAGTGTCCGACAGTGCAGTATGGACGCTGCGCTTTCTCTCTGCACATTACAGGAATCGCGAGTGTCAACTAGAGCGTCCACAGGTCTGCGTGACACAGGAAGGGGAGTCGGATTCTGCCAGCGCGGCGGATTTCGGCACAACACCTGCAAACATTAGAGGACTTTAGTGAGGGGGTTATAAACTTTCAAGGCCTATTTTGGGTGAGATTGGCGAAGACAGACCAAACTCTTTGATGTAGAATGAATGTATTTATTTGCATGCTAGCCTGAAACAGGGCTGAGGTTCGATGACGATTCGCGTTGGGAAACTCCACCCAGATAAGGTTACAGTGTACGTCACGACATTTCAGTGAACTTTCATTGACCAGGGTGTAACTTACATTCTGGTGTCCGGCGTCCTTTTATCTCTTTTAGCTCTCGCCGACGAGTAAACACTAATCCGACATTTATTCCTGTCCGGTCACTTACTCTTTTTCTCTTGCTTTTTTGACAACGTCTTCTTCGGCCTTCTGGCGGCCTCTGCCGCTTTGGCCCTGGTGGGAATACCGCGCTACACACACACACACACACACACACACACACACACACACACACACACACACACACACACACACACACATATATATATATATATATATATATATATAATATTCGAGTGAACGTTTTGTAGTCTGTCCGCATGTTTTCTTTTTATTCGTGGTCACAATTAACAATTTGTTCTCTCGTTTTCTTTTAATGTGCACACATTACTTCGTGCGCACCTTTTCAATTTGTGATGGTCGTTTTCTTTTTAACTGAACGCATTGTGTTTTTTTTTTTTATCCAAGCACAAACAAAAGAAATGCAGTAGATACAAGCCACTAACAGGTTCTGACGAGTTAGATTGGTGAGATAATAGACACAGATGCTCATTAGGGGTGATTTTGATTTGCTGGAGCCTATCCCAGCGGTCATCGGGCAGAAGGCAGGATACACCCTGGACAGGTCGCCAGTCCATCGCAGGGCAGCTATTTGAAATGTCACGTTTAAATAAGATCTGCTCTCACAGTCAGAAACGGTAATACTGAAAAACCTAATACTGTATCCTAGAAAAATAACTATTAACAAGCCTAGTTACTAGACTATTAACTAGACTATCAACTAAAAGTAGTATTGGTTTAAAGACTTTTACTTGAGCTTTGGGTGAATCATGAAATGTGCTGAACTATTGTGTTCACATTTTTGATCTCCTACTATCTTGCTATGCTATGGCCTTCTCAACCCACCTTGGTAATAGTGGTCTGGAGTACATTGGCTTTCACAGCTGGAATTTGTCTTTGAGTTCAACATATAGACTGTTTTTGTACATGTTCCTTTTAATTCAGAGGACTGAATTTGGCTGTTGGTTTCTATTTGACAGTCCTTATCTTTGGACTTAATTTATCTGGCTAACATAGAATCCTGCTTTGTGAAATACCCTCCTGGTGTCATCTGCAGTTTACCCTCAACAAGCCCAAATAAGCATTTGTGCTACCAAACTAGTAGAGCATGGTTATGACTTGATGATGTTCTTTGTATCTTTTGTGTATAAGACATGTTATTGTGTCAAATATATGAAGTATACAAATAAGTTACATATAAACAACATTAACTTGTTCTTAATTTACTCAATTGTATAGCTGGCAAGAAGGCATCTTAGGAGATCTGCAGAAAACCTGGAATCTGATCATCCCGTGAAGTGTTACACATTTTGCTGAGAACATCGAATCAGCTTTGGATTATGGTCCCATTCTGTCTGTTAAGGTTGGTGGTGGAAAAACCTTTATGCAGCGTTATGCAGCCATTGGGGTTGGGAACATCTCTACTGTACATGCTGATACCAAATGATAAAGTCACTAAAATATGTTGAAAGTTTAATTAACTTTGCGCAAGTAGACTGTAAAATGAACTTGAGTTCCTTGTTTATTGTCATTTTTCTGCAGTGCTTCCTTTTCCTATGTGATGTAGTTGCTGGCCTTCTAGTCCAATGTGCAGTAGCCTTCAGTCTTAGTGTTAAGAACAACTGGTAGAGGCAATGTTCAGTGTTGTGCTTGCTCTACTATTCAAGAATCATCTGTGTGTCTAAGATGCTTTTCCAGAAACCCAGCCCAGATCAGAGCTCTGATCGAAACATAAGATGCAGGTTCTACACTGCCCTCTGCTGTAGTAAATAGTTCATACTTATGTCTGATTTTTAATATGAGAACATAAAACATGCTTTCTTGACCATTTAAATATTCAAAGATTTTGTCTCATCACTAACACCAATTAATTTAGTCTGATTTCAGAGAAAAAGCCGGTAAGAACAATATAGAAATGTGTGTTGTGGACATAGTGGCTCTAGTTTGATTTCAAATGTTCTAGTTTGACTTTGCTCAGTTAGCTGTGTCACTAACTATATGCTACTCAGTAGCAGGGTTATGAGCTCCTAAACAAGTGTGTTTTAAAAATGTTTAAAGTAGAAGAGGTAGTTAAAATATAGTGAATTTATTTAAAATGAATTGACCTGGGAACGTACTTGACAATTCAAGAACACATGAAGACTTTAGAAGAGCATTGTGGCCAGTTTAGCAATGGCATATCACATTCATAGGTAGACTGCCTGTTTTTAAAGATCTTGTAAAGCCTATAGACTTTTAGGAGTAAATCCACATCAACATTTGCAAGAGGGGACCCAAAACCGGTAAGTATGCATGTATGTAACACAGGTAGGAGACTGTGGAAATATGCATAACCAGCTCAGTAAAGATTCATTAAAATATCTGTTGAATCCCTATACTTTGCACATTAAGCAGTGTTAAAATGAGTCAAATCAAAAACAATTAACAATGCCATTACTGGCTAAGCAGTGATATAATAATAATACAACCCTTGCTTGCTTGCTTTGCTTGCTTGCTTGCTAATACAACCCCAATTCCAATGAAGTTGGGACATTATGTAAAACATAAATAAAAACAGAATACAATGATTTGCAAATCCTTTTCAACCTATATTTAATTGAATACACTACAAAGACAAGATATTTAATGTTCTAACGGATAAACTTTGTTTTTTGCAAATATTCACTCATTTTGAATTTGATGCCTGCAACACGTTCCAAAGAAGTTGGGACAGGGGCATGTTTACCACTGTGTTACATCACCTTTCCTTTTAACAACACTCAATAAGCGTTTGGGAACTGAGGACACTAATTGTTGAAGCTTTGTAGGTGGAATTCTTTCCCATTCTTGCTTGATGTACAACTTCAGTTGCTCAACAGTCCGGGGTCTCCGTTGTCGTATTTTGCATTTCATATGCGCCACACATTTTCAGTGGGAGACAAGTCTGAACTGCAGGCAGGCCAGTCTAGTAACTGCACTCTTTTATTATGAAGCCACGCTGTTGTAACATGTGCAGAATGTGGCTTGGTATTGTCTTGCTGAAATAATCAGGGATGTCCCTGAAAAAGACATTGCTTGGATGGCAGCATGTGTTGCTCCAAAACCTGTTTGTACCTTTCAGCATTAATGGTGCCTTCACAGATGTGCAAGTTATCCATGCCATGGGCACTAACACACTCCCATACCATCAGACATGCTGGTATGCATGCTGGAGATGCTTTTGAACTTTGCGCTGATAAAAGTCCGGACAGTCCTTTTCCTCTTTGGCCCGGAGGACATGACGTCCATGATTTCCAAAACCAATTTGAAATGTGGACTCGTCAGACCACAGGACACTTTTCCACTTTGCGTCAATCCGTCTCAGATGAGCTCGGGCCCAGAGAAGCCGGCGGTGTTTCTGGGTGTTGTTGATATTTGGCTTTTGCTTTGCATGGCAGAGTTTTAACTTGCGCTTGTAGATGGAGCGACGAACTGTGTTCACTGACAGTGGTTTTCTGAAGTGTTCCTGAGCCCATGTGGGAATATCCGTTACAGAATGATGTTGGTTTTTAATGCAGTGCCGCCTGAGGGATCAAAGGTCACGGGCATTCAATGTTGGTTTTCTGCCTTGCTGCTTACTTGCAGAGATTTCTCCAGATTCTCTGAATCTTTTGATGATATTATGGACTGTAGATGATGAAATCCCTAAATTCCTTGAAATTGCACGTTGAGAAACGTTGTTCTTAAACTGTTGGACTATTTGCTCACACAGTTGTTCATAAAGTGGTGAACCTCGCCCCGTCCTTGCTTGTGAACGACTGAGCCTTTCAGGGATGCTCCCTTTATATCCAATCATGACACTCACCTGTTTCCAATTAACCTGCTCATCTGTGGAATGTTCCAAACAGGTGTTTTTTGAGCATTCCTCAACTTTCCCAGTCTTTTGTTGCCCCTGTCCCAACTTCTTTGGAACGTTTTGCAGGCATCAAATCCAAAATGAGTGAATATTTGCAAAAAACAATACAGTTTATCCGTTTGAACATTAAATATCTCGTCTTTGTAGTGTATTCAATTGAATATAGGTTGAAAAGGATTTGCAAATCATCGTATTCTGTTTTTAGTTATGTTTTACACAACGTCCCAACTTCATTGGAATTGGGGTTGTAATAGTTATTATTATTATTATTTTTTAAAATTATTTTTATTATTATTATAGTAATAACAACTGAAAGAAAAAAGTGTGACGATAAGTACATTATGAGCAACCATGCAAAGAATCTATGTATTACAGAATAATGAAAGGAAAAAAAAGTCAGTTTACAAGCAGAAAAGAGAAAAGGATAAAAACAGTCAATAAAAGTTTTCAGTAGAGCTTAATTGACAGTACAGATAGCTTTTTATAACAGCACAATACAAAACATAGGTCAACTGATGGGCTGACACAGGGAAGCAACATGATTAATTAATTAATTAAAAAAAGAAAAAAAGGAAAGGGGAAAGTTCACTGGATACTAGTGAAGTATCGCTAGTGAACTTAGGATACTAAGTGGCTAGGTTACCTCCACATATATAAAGAGGGGAAAAACACTATCAGAACCTCACAACTCACATGTAGTGCAGCAGAGCAAAAACATAAAAGTAGTAATTTTGTAACAATGATTAATGTCAAGGTCTGGGATGTATTAGACTGTAAACAAACAGTTCTTGTCGTTGACTCTGACAGCTGACTCTGATGTTCGGCAGCTGACTAACATCCAATATCAAATGTTGGATTCTCAGTCCAGGCCACAACATCAGTATGTTGATGGGAGTCATTGATCAAGGTTCCTGACGCTACCCATGCTGTTGGATGTCCTTCTGGATAAGAACGTCTGCTAAATATATGAAGGTCTGAGCTGCCGTACTATGCAACTTTTGGTGTAAAATAAGCATACTTTTTTACTGTATTGAATGTGAATTTCCAGCCCTAATTGTAAGTGAAATGCTTCAGTTAAAAACTGTTCATTGTTCGTTTTGTTCATTTACATATTTATGAATCTACTTTTACAGGAGAGTGAATGTGCAATTGCAACTGATACTGCATTCAGGTCTGATTGTTTTGTAGCAAGCTCTATTAGACTCTTTATTATTATCTGTGTGAAAGGCTGTGTTGTAAAAGAAAACTGTGGTCCCTTCAGTAGAATGTTCCGGGCCCTGTGTTGCATGTTCAAGAGAAACAGATGACAGAATGAAGTGGATTAAATCGGTTATGATCATACATTTTGGGCAACAAATCATGTAATTAATTAGTTGGCCTAATGACACTGGCATATCCCATTTAATTCACATGCTTGAAAGTAGGAAATGTATTGGAGGCTGCAGTCCAATAAAAAACTGAATACACTTCAGTTTAATGTCGTCTGAAAAGATGGTTTCCTGTGTCATATGTAAACCTGAGCTCAGCAGGAAGGAGAGAATACACACTGCATCCACAGCAGAAGCTCTGCATGGTGAGCAGGGATGGAGAGAGTACTGAAAATCCCCACTTAAGTATAGGTATTGTTACATTAGTGATAATGTATAGGAGTAGAAGTAAAAGTATTAATAAAGGGAGTAAGAGTAAATAAGTAGTTTATTGTCAAACTGCTTAAGTAATCAGGTTATGTTTTGAATATCTGCAACCACAACCTAAAAATATTTCTAAATTGACTTGGCTACTTTACTGTAAATATTCTGTACAGACAAAACTAAAGCACAAGGTGATGATAAAATTTCGAGCTCTGAGACTGATCGCAGTGTGCTCCACTAGTGCAAGTTGATCTGTGTAAGGAACAAAGTTTACATTAAGCTAAATGTGGCTCATGGTTAGATGATTATATATGACTTTCTAGTTTATCTTTTTCCAGTGAAGTAGTTTGGAGTCCCTGAAATCTGTTCAGAATTCATAACTTCATAACGTTTTTAATAAGTCTGCATTTAATGAGGCTCATTTAATGAAACTGTGTGCTGGAATCTGTAGTGTGCTGGCTCATGAGGACTGAAGCTTGACACGTGATGTAAGGTGATCTATGTTTAGCACATGTATGAAGTTATGTCGCACTACACTGCAGTCTGATCCAAATAAAATTATGATGGCCAGAGAGACTTAAATCAGAATGTGAAAAATAAAACCAGAACGTGGAAAATAAAACCAGAACGTGAAAAATAAAAACAGAATGTGGAAAATAAAACAAGAACATGAAAAATAAAAACAGAACATGGAAAATAAAACCAGAACGTGGAAAATAAAACCAGAATGTGGAAAATAAAACCAGAACGTGAAAAATAAAACCGGAACATGGAAAATAAAACAAGAAGGTGGAAAATAAAACCAGAATGTGGAAAATAAAACCAGAATGTGGAAAATAAAAACAGAATGTGGAAAATAAAACAAGAACATGAAAAATAAAACCAGAACGTGGAAAATAAAACCAGAACGTGGAAAATAAAACCAGAACGTGGAAAATAAAACCAGAACGTGGAAAATAAAAACAGAATGTGGAAAATAAAACGAGAACATGAAAAATAAAAACAGAACGTGGAAAATAAAACCAGAACGTGGAAAATAAAACCAGAACGTGAAAAATAAAAACAGAATGTGGAAAATAAAACAGGAACATGAAAAATAAAAACAGAATGTGGAAAATAAAACCAGAACGTGAAAAATAAAAACAGAATGTGGAAAATAAAACAGGAACATGAAAAATAAAAACAGAATGTGGAAAATAAAACCAGAACGTGAAAAATAAAAACAGAATGTGGAAAATAAAACAAGAACATGAAAAATAAAAACAGAACGTGGAAAATAAAACCAGAACGTGGAAAATAAAACCAGAATGTGGAAAATAAAACCACAACATGAAAAATAATACCGGAACGTGGAAAATAAAACAAGAACGTGGAAAATAAAACCAGAATGTGGAAAATAAAACAAGAACGTGGAAAACAAAACCAGAATGTGAAAAATAAAACCAGAACGTGGAAAATAAAACAAGAACGTGGAAAATAAAACTAGAATGTGGAAAATAAATAAGAACGTGGAAAATAAAAGCAGAACCTGGAAAATAAAACCAGAACATGAAAAATAAAACTAGAACGTGAAAAATAAAAAAAGGAACGTGAAAAATAAAACCAGAACCTGGAAAATAAGTTAGAGCGTGACAGTCACTGTCCAGAGGTTATATTGAACCTGTATTAGACTAGATTTTCTGTTTCACAACTTTATAGCCTGTTTACCTCCAAAACTGTAGCAAAAGTATGTTTTTATATTGATAAACTGTTAATTAAAGTAGCTAGCTAACAGACTCTTGCAATAAATTCTACACAGCAGATTTTAAGTTTATTAAGAAGTAGTGCATCACTGCTTTTCAGCTCATTCTATTTTAGTGTAGCAGATAAAATAAGCAGTACTGACTGAATGGATGAGCTGCATTTTAAAATTATTGGTCTAAACTGCTCGGCTAAACTACACTGTGATCAGGGCTGCTTGTATGCTAATGTACACAGTAGCATTTATTTATTTTTTGTCTGGGTTTTAGCCTTACACATGAAAACAGAGCTTTAGGTCACTGAGGTTTTCAGTATTTGAATGAGGACTGATGAAAGTGTGTGTATTTGAAAACGCTGTTATTTTTGTTGTGCTATTTCTGGGTAGATTTGTTACAATATTGGATCAGATTTGTTGGAGTTGTGATGAGTATTGAGGACAACAACATCCTGTTGGTTTGTTTGCTAGTAATTATTTTCTTTTTCACTTGCATGTGTAAATAACCTAGTTTTGGTTGTATCATGTCATCTTGTATTGATTGATTTTAAACCCATTTTTACCTCCTTCCTCCTGTTGCCTGCTATGGCACAGTAAACTATAGATGGCAGTGACCTTTAGCGGTAGCCTTTCCGGGTGCCAAGATGTGATTATATAATGATATTCACTTGCTCTCTTTTTGAGAAACTCCAGAAAGCAGCACATGCTTTTGTAAATGAGTGAGTTCTCAAGCCATGTCCATTCCATGTGTGTTACATGTTACAAAAAACAAAACAAGGTGTTTTCAGTCATTATAGTGAAATTGCTCTGAGATTCTGCTATAGATGCCTGTGGGAAACCATCAAGCAATATCTTCTTCCCTTTAGAGGTCGCCACAGCGGATCATCTGCCTCCATCTTGCCCTATCCACTGCCTCCTCTACTTTCACACCAACCATCTCCATGTCCACCTTCACTACATCCATAAACCTCTGAGGTCTACCTCTTCTCCTTCTACCCGGCAGCTCCATCTCCAACATTCATTGACAAATATATCCACTATTCCTCCTCAACACATTTCCAAACCATCTCAACCTGGCCTCTCTGGCTTTATCTCCAAACTGCTCCACCTTCACTGTCCCTCTGATCTGCTCATTTCTAATCTTGTCCATCTTTGTCACTCCCAACGAAAATCTCAGCATCTTCATCTCCGCCACCTCCAGCTCAGCTTCCTGTCTTTTAGACAGAGCCACAGTCTCCAAACCATACATCATAGCAGGACGCACTACTGTCTTGTAAACCTTCCCTTTCACTCTTGCTGCCATGAAGCAATATAGTTTAATATTTTTTCAACTTATCTGAACTGTCATGACGCTGTAACTGGATGGAAAATGCTGAGATTTTTCTTGAAAGCAAGAAACACAGTGTATTTTGCATGCTACAGTTTTACAGTTTTTCAATAAATTTCAATAAATACTGCTACTTATAGCCTAACTCTGAAGATTATTGGATTAATATGCTGGCTCATTAGCATCTCTTGAGCTAGTGGTTTAACAAAGCAGAGTTCCTATGTTGGGTATGTTTACAATGTTTTTGGGCAGCCATGCTGCATTGAAGTGTCCTACTTTATAATGTCTCTGGGTGTGTGTGAGTGTATATTACCATAGAGGAAGCGCAGGGCCTATATTAAAATCCTATTATGACGTTTCGTGAGATATTATTGCTGTTATTGTTCTGTTTGCAGACTTGCCTGAAGTATAATATTCAGATAAGATGTTTACGCTAGCACCGATGATAAAAATTTATGTTTATAACCAGAATTTTACTGGGTGTCTATACCTCTAAAACAAGCACCAGAAAGCAGGAATGATTAAAGGAAAAAGTGGGTGAATTGTGTTGAATGATGTCATTACAGTATTTCTTATTGTTGGATTTTGCTTATTAGGTGAGGTTTTCTCAAGAGACTTTTGAGTTTTTGTTGCTATATCGACAGGTCCAAATTGACTCTTAGTATTTCTCAAGCAAACATGCTAAGTATCTCTCATGGGCAAAGGACAGTACTGTGGTGGCCGTCCGGCCACAGCAGGCTCTACCCTGGGACCAATTATGCCAGTGTCTAGTTGGATTAATTAGTTTGACCACTAATTATTCTAAACAGTACACAAGCTTTAGGAACATACATCATTAGTCTTGGCCCCTGTTGTAGGGATGTTTGTCATTTGTTTTATTTTGTTAACGCTAATATTAAACATTATCCTTGGCCTGTGGTGATTTGCAGCAAAGGCTCAAGGAACAGCTAGAGGTCATCTCTACTTGGAGTACCATATTCTATCAGCAGATCTAGCTATAGTTATACTTTAACCCAGTGGTCATCAAACTTTTTACAGTCTCATACCTAATACTCAGTCTAATACTCAGATATTATGCTTCCTACGACAAACCTCCTTTCGCTCCTCATACACATATTGCCATCATGCCTATGTAAGACATTTTGTATCAGTAGAGTGGTACCCTCAAAGGTATGTCTTCAGTACCTTTAATTTGGAAACAAAATTGCACCGTATTGAATTGCAATACATTAAACAATTAAAAATAAATAATAACATTAGGAATGTCGTATTAGATGTGTGTGTCAGTCTGGAGAACTGAACTTTTTGATTTATCATAAAGGCTGCAGCTGTGAAATGAAAGTGAGTACTGCGTTAGTGGAGTAATATTATCAACAATGCTACAAGCGTAAATGTTACCAGTGAACTGGACCTCGTTTGTGAAAGTGAAACTAACTGAAGTACATGACTAATAAGGATCATACAGGCCTGTGTTAGTTGAGGATATTCACTCACACAACAGCGCATGATCAACTGAATTAGCTCTACTGTTCTCCTGACTGTGCAATGCTTAGGCGGGTCTGTAGTGAAACACCTTCTTCTCTAATATAACCTTTTATAATGAGCATAAAATACTGGACTATTAGAACATGAGTTAGCCATCTGGTGGAGGTTGCTTGCGTCACCCATATCGGGAAGTACCTGCGTGATTGTGTGGCCTGGCTAATGAAATGAAGTTAAATGAAGTTTAATGTCAGAATTTTTTATGTACCCTCATGTCATTAAGCATACCCCTGGGGGTATATGTACTGCAGTTTACGAACTGCTGCACTAACCTATAATCACCATACTATAAAGGACAACTGGATTGTAGTCCATCCATCCATCCATTCCATCCATTAGCTTCCGCTTCTCCGGGGTTCGGGTCGCGGGGGCAATGAGGCCCCTAAGCAATGAGGCCCAGACCTCCCTTTCCCCAGCCACTTTCACTAGCTCTCCAAGGGGGATTCCGAGGCGCTCCCAGGCCAGCTGGGCGATATAGTCACGCCAGCATGTCCTGGGTCTTCCCCGGGGTCTCCTCCCAGGTGGACTTGCCTGTGACACCTCCCGAGGGAGGCGTTCAGGAGGCATCCTAACCAGATGCCCGAACCACCTCAGCTGACTCCTCTCGATGTGAAGAAGCAGCGGCTCTACTCCGAGTCCCTCCCGGATGACAGAACTTCTCACCCTATCTCTAAGGGAGAGCCCAGACACCCTGCGGAGGAAACTCATTTCGGCCGCTTGTATTCGCGATCTTATTCTTTCGGTCATTACCCAAAGCTCATGACCATAGGTGAGGGTGGGAACGTAGATCGACCGGTAAATCGAGAGCCTTGCCTTATGGCTCAGCTCTTTCTTTATCACAACAGACCGGTAAAGAGCCCGCATCACTGCTGACCCAGCACCAATCCGCCTGTCAATCTCCCGCTCCCTTGTACCATCACTCGTGAACAAGACCCCGAGATACTTGAACTCCTCCACTTGAGGCAAGAGCCTATCCCCGACCCAGAGAGGGCTCTCCACCCTTTTCCGCCTGAGAACCATGGTCTCGGATTTGGAGGTACTGATTCTCATCCCAGCCGCTTCACACTCGGCTGCAAACCGATCCAGCGAAAGCTGAAGTTCGCGGCCTGATGTCCCCAATAGGACCACATCATCTGCAAACAGCAGCGATGTGACCCTGAGGTCACCAAACCGGACACCCTCCATCCCTTGACTGCGCCTAGAAATTCTATCCATAAAAATTATGAATAGAATCGGTGACAAAGGGCAGCCCTGACGGAGTCCAACTCTCACTGGGAACAAGTCTGACTTACTGCCGGCCATGCGAACCAAACTCCTGCTCTGTTTGTACAGGGCCTGAATGGCTCGTAGCAAAGAGCCATGTACCCTGTACTCCTGAAGCACCTCCCACAGAATACTCGGGGAACACAGTCGAATGCCTTCTCCAGATCCACAAAGCACATGTGGACTGGTTGGGCAAACTCCCATGAACCCTCCAGAATCCTGGAGAGGGTGAAAAGTTGGTCCAGTGTTCCACGACCAGGACGGAACCCGCACTGCTCCTCCTGGATCCGAAGTTCAACTATAAGCCGGACTCTCTTCTCCAGTACCCCTGCATAGACCTTGCCAGGGAGGCTGAGGAGTGTGATTCCCCTGTAGTTGGAACACACCCTCCGGTCCCCTTTTTTAAAAAGAGGCACCACCACCCCAGTCTGCCAATCCAGTGGCACCACCCCCGATGTCCACGCAATGTTGAAAAGGCGTGTCAGCCAAGACAGCCCCACAACATCCAGAGCCTTGAGGAACTCAGGGCGAATCTCATCCACCCCTGGAGCCTTGCCACCAAGGAGCTTCTTAACTACCTTAGCGACTTCGGCCTCAGTAATGGACAAGCCTATTCCCATGTCCCCAGACTCTGCCTCCTCACTGGAGAACGTGTCGGTGGGATTGAGAAGGTCCTCAAAGTATTCCTTCCACCGCCCAATGACGTCTTCAGTCGAAGTCAGCAGCACACCATCTCCACTATATACAGTGCTAGTGGCACACTGCTTTCCCCTTCTGAGTCGCCTGACGGTTTGCCAGAATCTTTTCGGAGCCGACTTAAAGTCACTTTCCAAGGCCTCACCAAACTCCTCCCATACACGGGTTTTTGCCTTGGCGACGACTGAAGCCGCAGATCGCTTTGCCTGTCGATACCTGCCAGCTGCCTCTGGTGTCCTACAGGCCAACCATACCCGGTAGGACTCCTTCTTCAGCTTGACGGCATCTCTCACCTGGGGTGTCCACCACCGGGTTCGAGGATTACCGCCCCGACAGGCACCAACTACCTTACGGCCACAGCTACAGTCAGCCGCTTCAACAATGGAGGAACGGAACATGGCCCATTCTGAGTCTATGTCCCCCACCTCCCCCGATATCTGGTCAAAGTTCTGACGGAGGTGTGAGTTGAAAATCAATCTGACAGGTTCTTCTGCCAGACGTTCCCAGCAAACCCTCACTATACGTTTGGGCTTGCCTGGTCTGACCGGCATCTTCCCCCACCACCTGAACCAACTCACCACCAGGTGGTGATCAGTTGACAGCTCAGCTCCTCTCTTTACCCGAGTGTCCAAAACACATGACCGCAAGTCCGATGACACGACTACAAAGTCAATCAATGAACTGCGGCCTAGGGTGTCCTGGTGCCATGTGCACTTATGGACATCCTTGTGTTCAAACATGGTGTTCGTGATGGACAAACTGTGGTTTGCACAGAAGTCCAAAAACTGAACACCACTCGGGTTCAGATCAGAGAGGCCATTCCTCCCAATCACACCCCTCCAGGTCTCACTGTCATTGCCCACGTGAGCGTTAAAGTCCCCCAGTAGGACAATAGAGTCTCCAGGAGGAGCACTTTCAAGCACCCTTTCCAAGGACTCTAAGAAGGCTGGGTACTCTGAACTGCTGTTCGGTGCATAAGCACAGACAGCAGTCAGGACCCGTTCCCCAACCCGAAGGCGTAGGGAAGCTACCCTCTCGTCCACCGGAGAAAACCCCAACATACAGGCACCGAGTCGAGGGGCTATGAGAAAGCCCACACCTGCCCGTCGCCTCTCACCATGGGCAACTCCAGAAAAGAATAAAGTCCAGCCCCTCTCAAGGAGATTGGACCCAGAGCCCAAGCTGTGTGTTGAGGTGAGCCCGACTATATCTAGCCGGTATCTCTCAACCTCGCGCACCAACTCAGGCTCCTTCCCCGCCAGTGAGGTAACGTTCCAAGTTCCAAAAGCCAGTTTCAGCAACCGAGGATCAGAACGCCAAGGCCCACGCCTTCGGACACTGCCCGATCCACAAAGCACCGAACCCCTGCTACTGCCCCTCCCATTGGTGGTGGGTCGATGGGAGGGGGGACTCATGTAAGTCCTTCGGGCTGGGCCCGGCCGGGCACCATGAGTAAATGCCCGGCCACCAGACGCTCGCTGGCGAGCCCCTCCTCCAGGCCTGGCTCCAGGGTGGGGCCCCGGTAACCCTGATCCGGGCAGGGTACACAAATCCTGTTCTTGTCTTCTCATAGGGGTTATTATGGATCACACTTTGTCTGACATGTCACCTAGGACCAGTTTGCCATGGGAGACCCTACCAGGAGCTTTTGCTCCAGACAATATAGCTCCTAGGATCATTCAAGCACGCAAACCCCTCCACCACGATAAGGTGGTGATCCATGGAGAGGAACTGGATTGTAGTGTCCAACCAAATTTAAGCTCTGCTGCAGCTGTGTTGCAGTCCACGTTTTGGTTCTGCAAGGCATGAGAGTAGCTTGTAGTAATATATAGATTAGGCTATGGGATCACATGTTACGTTAAATGCTAATACCACATATGAAAAATACAGTATTCAAACTAATACTCCTACTACTAATAATAAAGCCATTAGTATTTGTATTAATAATTGTAATACTCAGAAATTTTGTTATTATTAGGGTCCAAGCATGCCAGTGCGAAGGACCCTATTGTTTTTGTTAGAGTTTTTCTTATTCTTTTTCTCAGATAAAACAAATCGCCCAGACCAAACTGTAAGTCCTACAGACATGAAACTTGGTCAATAGGTAGTAGTCCTTCCTTTTACTCAGGCGCATGACATGAGCCCAATCAGTCTAAAGGTGGCGCTATTGCACACCACAATGCGTTTGGCCCTTTAACTCCTCCCCCAGATTTTTGACAGACAAGCCTCATTTTTTCCTGATTCCTTGGGTCCAACAAAAAAACTTTGTCATTTAGACCAACTTTGTCATTTAAACTCTGGCTACTTTTTAAAAGCTAATTAGCATAATGTACAAAAACTACTTTTGTAAACTAGTCCTACAATTTTGATTCAATTCTCAAAAAATTCAGCATAGCCTAAACCTCGATAATTATCCAGCATATTTAAAAATTTTTAAACAATATGGCTGCCATATGCAAATGAATCCTTCTGGAAAAATCTAAATAATTCTTATTTAATTGAAAAATCTAGAACTCAAGAATCCTTTGCCCAAAAATGTTTTAACTTGACAGGCTTATTCATAATGAGACTCTGAGGTAGCATATAAATTTTTGTGTGCGTAAGTCATTAGGAGGTGCTGTAAATGTTTAATATGCTTAAATCCTATCAAGTTGAAATTTTGCAAGTACCATCTACTAGTAAGACTCAAAGTGAAGCTTTAAGGACAATTCACCATTTGACAGGCTTATCATTGGCTAATTCTCATGATACTTGACAGCTATCTCTATCTCACCACCTTCTAACAACCTGTGAAGTTTCAAAACATTTGGCCACTGGGAGGCGCTATTCTAGAAAATCAAGTATATCTTGTATAAATTTTCATTTTTGGTCAAATAACGTAGATGACCTCATGCAGTGCAGTGTTCCAAACCATTTTGTCATCATAAGTGTTTTAAAAAAAACACACACAAAGTTTTTTACAATTGTTTGAAAGTCACACTTTTCAAACTAGTCCGTGGAATTTTAAGCTAAATTCTCATAACTGGTTTAGAAATACTCTGTTGCCTCTCTAGGTTAATAATTATCCAGCACAATTTAAATTTTTTGCTGATTGTGGTCTTCCTCCAGCACTTAATCATTGCAGCCATGACACTGCTAGCTTAAATTGCTATAGCTCATCAGTCTTTTGTCCGATCATCTCAACATGTTAAGTATGTCTATAAATTGAGACTCTAATGTGGTTTGCAAAATTTGATCCTGATTGGCCCATAGGGGACGCTTTAGCATTCAAAAGCATTTAAAATCCTTGAAAATGTTATTACAATGATACTGCAAAGTCTACAGATAAATACGAGATGTCCTTTGATTCAGTTCACTGATCAAAACAACTTTGTAATTACATGTTATGTCATAAATTGGACTCCTTCTCTGGTATTTTGAATTTTTCATTTAAAGACTACAGCTTATTATACCAAGGTCAAAAGGTCAATCTGAATAAAACTCGGTGAACATCTTTGATGGAGGTCCTTGATCAAATTTCATAACATATCGAGACATTTGGACCAATTCTGACCCACTTTCACTGAGGTCCTTTTTGCTGAATGAGTGCATTAGGTCTCATTATGTCATGTTTATCAAAGCCTTTAACAGAGAGAAACAAAATACTTTGCAAATGCAACAAAGACAAAAAGTTTACCATCACTCATGTATTCCTTCAAACCTTTGTAGATCAGCAAATGTAAACATGTATTAGGTTTAAAAGCCCCTGCTCATTGTTCTTTAGAAATGAAGGCCTGTTAATAAAGTCAGACTTCTTTTCAGCCTCTCTGCCTATATTTTTTATTGTTGTTATAGAAACTTGTTACAATGACAAGCCTCTAGTACTACTTTTACATGTGTTTTTGTAGATTTTTGATTGTGGATTTTGTAGAGCATTGGATGTTTAAGGACAGATATAAATGCTGAAAATGACTGTATATGTTTGGTAATTCAGTAGTTACTGGGTCCGTACGTCTTTTTTCAGGCTCGGTGATCTAGAAGCTACCAGAGATATGAGTGCATATGAGTGTTATTTAAAAAAAAAATACAGTGAATGTACATTTATATTTGTTAGATTTTAAATTCAGAACATGAAAATATGCAGAAGGGTAAGCTTTTGCTGATTTTACTTGTCAATACAATAAAAAATTATTAAATGATATTTTAATTTAGGCAAAAATAGTTTCTACAAAGACAAATAAATTCTGTGAGAAAAGTCTACATTTACTCCTTTGGCTACTTTGAAGTGGCTGTTTTGTGATGCTTTATGCATTTGGCATGCACTCTCTACTTGCTGATACGGAGTCTATTACCAAACTGAGCAACATACTTAGTACTAAGGAGTTGCAGTGTAAATGCGTGTAGTGAGTTGCACTGCAGTGTTTGTATATATGTGTACACATACATACGTGATTTTATATACACACACACACACACACACACACACACATATATATATATATATATATATATATATATACATATACATATACACACACACACACATATATACACAGAGAACTATTTAATAAAAGACTGCTTTTAAACTACTGGGTTGTTCTGTGCTGGTCCAGATTCATGAGATCAACTACAGTTTCTTTTTGCATTTGTTGTGCCGCTAAATCTGAACCAGAAAATGTCCAAGAAAACTACACAAACAAGTGGCTAACTGTTAACAGGCTACAAATCATGCACACACCACCCACCACAAAACACATTTTATTTCGCCTGTCACTCCAACTCCAGTCTCTTTGTGTGATCTCATCATTTTTATCTTCTAAATGGGTGTTATTTGAACGTTAGTGAAATAGCCTGTACTGCAGTGGATTTCACCTGTAGCTGGATAACTAGCTACATTAGCATTGGCACCGCCCGGCAGGGCTGAGTTGTCTTTAAGTGTCCATGTTGAAACACCACTGGAATGGTGCTCAGAACCGTTCGGCCCTGCAGTGGAAAAGGGGCCGAAGTTTGACCCTCCTATATTAGCCCAGTATACAGATAACTGCTGCACTGTCTAAGTGAAATGGAGCCTTTCATAGTTTTGGCCTTGTGTACCAAAGTTTTTGAAAGAAACCTTTATGTGAAACAGCCTCACAGAAAGTGTATTATTTAGTCAGTCGATACACCGACTTTTTTCTTTTTTTTTTAGTTTTTGTTTTTGTTTTACAATTACTTTTCGGTGCCCATAAAATCATGGGGCATAGGAAGAACCGCTGCTTGGTGAATGGTAAATTGTTTTGATAGAGACTCACGGGAACACAACAGATTATATTTCAAGCAAGAGAAGCTTGAAAAGCTTTCATTCAGCATTGTGGAGTTTAAGGATGAGCTTCCCTCTGTCCCACTGCCATCATTGCTATTGTTCATTGAATATCTTAAGACCCAAGACCTTGAATTACATGTAATTAACTTTTTATGCTTCTGTGTTTTATCCGTTTTTATCTATTTAGCTGGACTTGTCTGTGTTTTTCATGGATGTCTGCTAGAGTATGGGTTAAATGTATGTGACAGAAAGCTGAAAATATGCAGGACGCTTTTGTGCACAACATTTCTTTCACAGAGTTCAAACTGATTGGCTTTCATAATTTGGGAGAATGGAGACCTCTGCTATTTATTCCTTATTTTCTAATGTTTTTTTTGTCTATTGTAGCAAACTCTATGCTGTTGTATGTAATAATATCTAACAGGGCTTTGCACTCTCCTATGTTTGTACTGATTGGTCTTATGGCAGTTGTGGACTTGTGTGGACCAGTGCTGTTTGTACCACACATGTTGCTCAGCTTTTTATTTGGCTGGAATGGGATTTCTCTGCTGGGTTGTTTAATACAAATGCTTTTCATTCATTATTCTGGATCTTGTCAATGTACAATATTGTTATGTATGGCACTGGATCGTTACTTTGCTATATGCAGACCACTGTTTTATCACAAGCATATGGAAATCACCAACTTTTTGAAGTACATTATACTGCCTTTAATCAAAAATGGGGTCCTAATTACCACTGTAGTCTGTCTGGCTGGGAGACTGTCTTACTGTGCAACAGATGTGATAGATCACTGTTTTTGTGAGCACATGGCGTTGGTTCAGTTGGCATGTGGAGACATTTCTATAAACAACTTGATAGGACTTATGACTGTTTTCCTAGTACCAGCTGTAGATTTTATTTTAATTACTGTGTCTTACATAATTATATTTGTCTCTGTTCTGAAATCTGGCAAGGCTCATTTGAAGGCTATGAATACTTGTATTACTCATATAATCGTCATTGCATTTACTACACTTTTTGCCTTAATGGCATTTATGTCTTATAGAATAAGAAATAATTTCTCTCAAAGCAGCCATGTGTTTCTGAGTACAATGTACTTACTTTTTCCAAGCTGCTGCAACCCAATCATTTATGGACTGAGAACAAAAGAAATAAGAAATCATGTTCTGAAATTAATAAAACATCTAAAAATCATACCCTTGTAATATATGTTTTATAGCACTGTAATTAGAAATGTTATGTTAATGTAAATATTTTGAAAATGTCTAGATTTTCACAAAAAAGCCTGTCTTTTGTTACCTGAGCAATAGCCATATAAAAGCGATGTAATATTAAGTAATTTAGCAATTAGGTAATAAGTTTTGAGCTGTCTGACTTAGTGCAATGCTAGTAATGTAATAAATAGGGCAGGAGGCCATTTTACTAAAACAAGTTTGCTCTGTACAGAACAATAAATTACTCTGAGTTAATTTACTTGAATTTCTTGATTGGGGTGGCTCGAATGTCCATAAAGTGTGATCAATGCTAGTATATTGTGAGGTCAGCAAGGATGACCAAGCAGCATCTTGAACATAAATGCATTTTATTGACTGCTGGTGCACTTAAATGATTAATTATGAATTGGCTATGAATAGTGAAATGCAACATTCAGTCATTGTTTTGAAACTTTTATAATAATAATTATAAAAGGCTTCAGAACTTGATGGTAGGTCTTAGACAGGATTGATGAAAAGAGACAAGATGGTGTGACAAGTTCATCATGGGAAACAGATGGTAGAGATAGATTTAGTTATTATAATTCATAATATATATTTATCATTTATTGAATGGAAGAGGAGCTCCAAGCATGGTCTTTCTTTCAACCTTTAGCTATTTTATAACTCCTTCCTGCTATTTTGGACCAGGTCTTCAACATATGGTTGTAGTATGAGTAGGCCTGGGTGATAGGGTGATGAAATTGGATATAATTGTTGATGGCCAAGTAAGCTGATAGTGATGTGTTGGGATAGTTGGGTTGGGATAGTGTAGTGGTTAACACCTCTGCCTTCTACACTGTAGACGGGGTTCAATCCCCACCAGGGCAAACACCCTACACTATACCAGTAAGAGTCCCTGGGCAAGACTCCTAACACCACCTTGGCCTGCCTGTGTAAAATGATCAAATTGTAAGTCGCTCTGGATAAGAGCGTCAGCCAAATGCTAATGATATTCCCCTCATCACAAGTCTTATTACCACATAATCTGTTTGTCTAACCTCTCTTACACATAGAATAATTCATTCAGATATTAAGAGTATTATTATATCTGATCACACTCTAAGCAACATGACCTTTCTAGCAGATTATCAACCCCCCCACCCAGATGGTGCTTTAATGCTGCTTTACTCAGTGAAAGAATTTCTAGACTACTTTAACCAGGAATGGACAGCCTTTATTGAAATGAACAAACATCCTGACATTACAGCATGCACATTTTGGGAAAACACAAAAGTTGTGATGAAAAAATAATTTCATAATTTTTCTAATAAAAAAAAAGAAAAAAAAAAGAAGACCCAGCAAAAGAACAAATGCTACAGAATAAGGTGTATAATACAAACTTAGTAATTCATGTAGTAAATGACAATGTACCACACAAGAAGACTGAACAGGCCATCAGGGCATGCTTGGACAACAGCGATGTGAATTTGGAAATGAAACTGGTAAAAATTTAGCAAATCAATTAAAACAGGAAATGGAGAAATCAATAATTACAGAAATCTCAGATCCTTCCAGTAAGATCATTCAGGACCCCTTAGCTATTAATGATATATTAAGGTTTTTTTAAAAAAACATTTAATCTCTATCAGAAGAAATTGGTGCATTCTTCAGCAGTTTCTCCCTGCCTAAATTATCTACATCCATATCAGAATCAACACAGGCCTCTTTTCTGACCATACCTTATCATATGATTTTTGATCTTATCTCACAAAATCACACAACATAAGTAAAGCTCGGAGGAAGCCTGTGTGATTTGGGGAGTCCTAACAAGATAATGGAATTGAATACGTTTAAATTGGGGAGAACTTTGGGGAAAAAAATTAAAAAGGGAGGGAGAGATGAAATGAGTTTGAGCCTGAGAAAGAAGAACGTCAGAGGAATGAAAATGGTAGAGATGTGCAATGCAGCATCACTGTTCACAATACAAAATATGCTAATCAACATCTATAGTAGCTTAGTCACTCTTGTGCTGTCCATTTTGCAATAAGAATGATAAAGAAGAAGTACCTTTTTTCAACTCTGTATAAATTTGGGTTTGGGAACAAATTTATCTCTTGGATGAAATTGTTATATACTTCCCCCCGTGCTAGTGTCCACACTAATGATATTCGCTCTGATTATTTCTCGTTGTCGTGTGGAACAAGACAAGGATGCCCTTTGTCTCCTTTATTGTTTGCCATTGCTATAGAACCTTTGTCGATTGCCTTGAAATCTCTTTCATCTTTCCAGGGGATATCTCGTGCGGGTATCGAATTGAAATTATCATTATACGCTGACAACTTGTTGCTGTACGTGACTGATCCAGCGAGCTCCCTTCCTCCAATTTTATCGCTTTTGAAGAGGTTTGGCTCATTTTCAGGTTATAAAGTGAACGTACAGAAAAGTGAATGTTTCCCAGTGAATTCACTTGCGTTATCACTCAATCAGTCTGCTGTTCCCTTTCAATTTGCTTTGACTGGGTTCAAATATTTAGCAATTCATGTATCTTGCACTTTGTCCTCTCTCTTTCATTCTAATTTTTCTTCTTTAATTAATAAACTTAAACAGGACTTACAGAGATGGAAATCTCTTCCTCTATCACTGATCGCTAAAATAAATGTTATAAAAATGATTATGTCCAAATTTCTTTTCTTGTTTCAAGCTATTCCTTTATTCTTGCCGAAAAAGTTCTTTAATTAATCTGGATCAGCTTATTACCTCATTTATATGGGATGGGAAGGTTCCTAGAGTGAGAAAATTACTATTAGAGAGATTTAAATTTGATGGGGGGGGCTGGCTCTTCCTAATTTTTCTAATCTCCTTCTTTATCGATGCCTATACTGGAAAATCATCTATTTCCCCCTGCTGTGACATGGCATGAGAGAGGTATCAGATCTTTTCGTGACCTTTATAAGGATGGTACTTTTTACAGTTTTGCTCAGTTAGCTGCAGATTTTAATTTACCTCGTTATCTCGTTTGTTTAGATATTTACAATTCAGACACTGTGTCTCATCCCTTTTTCCAAATTATACATGTCTTCCCATCACACAATCATGGGATGACCTTTTGACTTGGAACCCCTTTCAGAAATCTATAATATCTAAGATTTACTCTCATATCATGGCTTTAGATAAGCACTCTCTTACTAAAATTAAAAGTGCTTGGGAACATGAGCTAGGTACTACTTTCACAGAGCAATGGTGGGACAACGCCATAGTAACACCACAAAGTACGCTCAAGTTCGTTTTTTGCAAGACTTCAGTTGATTCATTTCAAGGTATTACATAGAACCCATCTATCCAAGTCTCAGCTATCCAGATATTATCCGAATGCTGTCAATGATCAATGTGATAAATGTGATGCTGCTCCATGTATCTTAAGTCACATGTTCTTTTTCTGTCCTTCTTTACATAAATTTTGGTCTCAATATTTTAAGATTATGACAAAGGTTTTAGGAATCAACATTAATAAAAACCCTTTCATTGCAATATTTGGATTTTCCACTAATTTACCTTTGCTCGACAGAGCTCAGTCGGATGTTATAGCATTTACGTCTCTATTGGCAAGACGCCGCATATTGCTACTATGGAAGTCTTCAAAACCCCCTTCCATTTCAATGTGGCTCCGGGATGTCATACATTTTTTTAGTATGGAAAAGATAAGGTCCACCTTGAAAGGCAATACTAAAACATTTTATCCCAAATGGAATCCTTTTTATATATATTTTAATTAACTTCAGGTTGTGCCAGCTGACTGAGGGGATTGAATTTTTTTGTTTTGTTTTTTTTTAATTGTTTTCTTTTGAGTCTGATAGTGTGTGTGTGTGTGTGTGTGTCTGTGTACATCTTTTTGTGGAAAATAAGCAAGGGGAAAAAAAGAGGAAGCTTTTGAATGTGTGGAACTACTAGATATGTCTGTTTTGCTTTTATTCCTCAATAAAAAAAAAAAAAGAATGTTAAAGAAGAGTGTGTTAAAAGCATGTGCATTTGTTTACCCTTGTCATATATTTTTTTAGAACCCTCTGAAAAAGTAGATATAAAATCAAGACATAAAATAAATACAAGAATGGATCACATGGAGCAGACATGGAGTGGGTTTCTCTGATGTGCGAGCGAGGAATAAGCAAGGAGCAGCATTATTTTACCCCCAGTGGAGTTGAGACAGAGTGGTATAATTTGCTCATGGGTCAGTGGTCATTGGTCACAGGTCAGCCAGAGGTGCAATGAGGATGAGACTCGTGGGTGTGAGTGCTTTGAAGCCTTGCAAAGCGCCAAAGCTCGAGACTGAGGCTGCCAGGTGGGAAGAGCTGAGACCGAATAGTTATGTTGTGTGAAACTTGGCATGTCAGCCAGCTTTATATGTCAGGGGGGGATGACTGGGCAGAAGAAGCAGGCAGACAGCTGAAGAGACGGCAGGTGTGAGTCAAATTCTGCAATGAGAGGATGCAGAAGAGCTTCATTTAAAGTCTCAGTAAAGAGAAGAGGTCCATTAAAGGCCATAATGCTCCTGTTAATAAAAACATCTTTTGTAGTATCATTTTAGCAGCCATGTGTACCAATCAGCTCTACAATCAGGGTTTATTAAACCCATGGCAAAAAAGTTATTGATTTTAGAGAGAATCAAAACCACATGCAAATCAAAAGCAACAGTCCAAACTCAGAATTCATTGCTCACATTCTAGACCAGAAAGCACAAGGTCAGAACCAGAGGAACTATACATGAGACAATGCTCAGAATTGTGGAACATAACCAAGCAAATTCACAATGAGTGTGTGCAGACATCTTAAGTAGTTTGCAAAATATCATCTGATTAGGTACAGGTGTGACCTAGAGGCTCAGTGCTGAGGTGAGAGAGACCTCTGTTGGCACAGAGGGAAACTGGTGGCTGCAGACGTGACACAGTGTGTTGTGATAACAAGCTTCTACAACCTAGTCAGTTAGGGACTAAGGATAAAAGAAATACAGCATAATATTCTGAATTTATTTAAGCATATAAAGCATATCCTTGCAGTCCATGGTATAGATAGTTGCACTATGTATCTTACAATGAACATTCAAGAAAATTTTAAAAAGTGTAATACATCTAATACATTAAGTTGTGTAATACTCTGAGTAATAGCTATATAAAAACAATGTAATATAAAGTAATCTAGTGATAAGGCAATAAACACTGGGCTGTATCTGACTTCCCAGAGCTTTGGTAGGCCAGTTTACAAAATCATGATTGAAAAACAGAGCAATTTATTGCTCTTTACAGAAAATAAATTGCTCTTTAAGTTGAATGTTTGGGTTCCGGTGACTGGAAATCAATACATGGTCCGAAAAGTATGAACAATGCTAAAATATATTTATCCATGTCACTAGTGGAGCATGTGACATTATTATTATTATTATTAGTAGTAGTAGTAGTAGTAGTAGTAGTATTACCACTAATTAACTACTAACCTACTAGTAGTAGTATCATTACTATTGTTAGTACTGAATTATAAATGTATTGATCAGCTGCCCCACCAGAGAAGACAAAACACTGCACACAGCCAAGGAAGAGGCTCGTAGAAGTGGTGACCATGATGCTGTCACGATTGGCCCCTCCCAGTCCGGTCCATGTGCGTTTTGTTTTGGTTTAAGTCCTGCCCCTTGTTTGGTGACTCCTCCCCTGATTGTTTTCACCTGACCCTCGTTATCCCTGTGTATTTAAGCCCTGTGTTTGCCTCTTGTGTTTGCCGGTGTTTGTTTGTTTGATGTCTCGGTCTCTGTTTGTTGTTTGATTCTGGTTTGTCATGTCTGTCCCCCGATCTGTCTGTATTGGCTATTCGGCCCTGGACCGTTTTGACCATGACCCTGGATTTGCCATTAATAAAAGTCGCTTACCTCTGCACATGCGTCTGCCTCATCGCCCGCGTTACAGATGCAAACAAAAGGGCAAAGTATGCATTGAATAAAGCAGCAGTTCTCTTTTATACCCAATCATGTTACTGACCTGTTGCCAATTAATCAAATTAGTTATGAGATGTTCCACAAAGATTTTTTTATTTTGTAACATTACACAGTTTTACCAGTATTTTGTTACACCTGTCCTGACTTTTTTTGGAAACGTTGCTGCCATCAAATTCAAACTGGGCATATTTTCTTCAGAAACAACAACATTTCTTAGTATTAACATTTGATATGTTGTCTTTGTGCCATTTTTAAATTAAATGTATGATTTACATCATTGCATTCTGTTTTTTATTTGCGTTTTGCACAACTTTCTTGGAAACAGTGTTCTAGATAAACTTGCTACTGGATCCATAGCTTCAAATCTAACCGGAAGCAGTGTGTCAGGTTGGGTGACCAGGTTTCTCTTTCCTGCATGACTCTCTACATCAGTGACTGCACTTCTGACAGTGACTCTGTTAAACTTCTTAAGTTTGATGATGACACTTGTCATGGTCAGTCTCGTTTTAAACTATGACTAGTCCATGGACCGGGAGGAAGTAACTTGGCTGGAGTCAGTGCAGAGCTAATGATCTAATTAAACACAGGAAAACTGTGGAGATGAGCTCTGCCTCCACTGGAAGTACACTGATATGCAGTCAGCAGAGCAGAGTGCAAGAAATTTCCGTACAACACCCCACACCCAGCGCTGCAGTCACAAAGAAGGCCCAGTAGAGCTTGTTTTTCCTGTGACGGCTTAAGAAGCTTGGGCTGCCTCAAGCAGTGCTGATCCAGTTCTATGCCATAGTAGAAACCGTCATCACATCTTCCGTCTCTCTGCTTCGGCTCTTTGTCTTTGCACATCAAGCACAAGCTACAACAAACAGTGTGATGTGCAGTGAAAAGTCATCGGCTGTCAGCCCATCGTCCTCCTAAACAATCTTTATGCTTTAAAGTGTGGCAAATTGCAACATACAGCAATTCATATGAAACATATGATTACGGTATAATTTTTATTACAAGACAGTCGATCTGGGCATTAGGCTGATGTAAATAGATTTTGTCGATGATGCACAAGCAACCTGATTGCAATGTATAAAAGGTGCTAATTGCCATTTTGATAAAAGAAGTGAGAGATTTGGAGAAGACTAATTTACCATTAAACAGCTTGAAAAACACTTTGGGAAACTCAACTGGGCTTCATATTTAAGAAGTATGCAGGGTCGTACACTTCTCAGATTAAATTTTTTTTTAATAGAATATATTGTGCTAATTATTTTTCGATATCTGCCAGGCATACAGGACAGGTGGCAGTACTTATTTTGGCCTCTATATAAAAAGACTGAATATCAACTAAGAGTAGAGGTCCATAAAAGCCCATACCATTCTTTTTAAGAATGGTGCTATCAGTTTTATGAAACTTGAAATAAATGAGGTGGATTTGACTCTGCAAGAAAAGAAATAGCATCTGTTTTCCTCACGGGGATCTGCTGAATGAGCATCTGACCCTTCTGCATTAACTCAATTGTCCATATATTCTGTTTAAAGACAGGTACAAGTACATAACACTAATAGTAATTAATCATTTCACACACACACACGCACACATATAAAATAGCTATGTAAAAAATATGTTCTTCAGTTGAATCATTTCTTTTCTTAGTTATTTTTCTTGCAAGGAAAGTGACCACTGTTGAGTAGATGGTAAATGTTTGTGGATTAGCTCCTCGTGGGAACACAACAGGCTTTATTTAGACCTAGAGACAGTTGATAAGCCTTCATTAAACATTTAAGTTTAAGATCAAGCTTCCATCTTCTCCACTGCCATCGCCAGCTATTGTTCATCAAAGATTTTGATCATTATTTTGTATTGCATATGATGATTTTTATCCCTCTGTTTTATCAATCTTTTATCTGTGCAGCTGACACGGTCTGGGATATTCATGCCTTTTTATATATGTATATTTTTAAATGAATGACAAAGCAATTAAAAATCAACTAAGTACTGTTTTGAATACTGTATTTGAATTTGTGTAGAATAATGTCTGTACCAAGAAGGTGAGAAACATGCTAGACATTTTTGTGCAGAACATTTCTTTCACAGAGTTTAAACTGAATGGCTTTTATGCTTTAGGAGAATGGAGACCTCTGCTATTCATTCCGTATTTTCTAATGTTTTTGTTGTCTATTGTAGCAAACTGTATGCTGTTGTATGTAGTAATATCTAACAGGGCTCTGCACTCTCCTATGTTTGTACTGATTGGTCTTATGGCAGTTGTGGACTTGGGTGGACCAGTGCTGTTTGTACCACACATGTTGCTCAGCTTGTTATTTGGCTGGAATGGGATTTCTCTGCTGGGTTGTTTAATACAAATGTTTTTCATTCATTATAATGAATCATGCCAGTCCACATTATTGTTATGTATGGCACTGGATCGTTACTTTGCTATCTGCAGACCACTATTTTATCACAAGCATATAGAAGTCTCCAATTTTTTAAAGTTCATTATAGTGCCTTTAATCAGAAATGGGGTCCTGATTACCACAATTGTTTGTCTGGCTGGAAAACGGTTTTACTGTGCAACAAATGTGATAGATCACTGTTTCTGTGAGCACATGGCGTTGGTTCACTTGGCATGTGGAGACATTTCTATTAACAGCTTGGTAGGACTTTTAACTGCTTTCCTAATACTGACTGTAGATTTTCTTTTCATTGCTGTGTCTTATGTAATAATTTTAATCTCTGTTCTGAAATCTGGCAAGACCAATTTGAAGGCTATGAATACTTGTGTTACTCATATCATTGTCATTACATTTACTATAGCCTTCGCCTTGATTGCATTTTTGTCCTACAGAATAAGGAATGATTTCTCTCCAAGCAGCCGTGTGTTTCTGAGTACAATGTACTTACTTTTTCCAAGCTGCTGCAACCCAATCATTTATGGCCTGAGAACCAAAGAAATAAGACACCATTTTCTGCAATTAATAAAACGTGTAAGGATCATACCCTTGTAACTTGTAATGGAATATAGCACTCTGTTTGCTAAAATGAACATTTTGAAAATGTTGATTTGAGTTTTTGTTATGAAAGGAAACTATGCAGGCTAATTGCTGTATAAAGCAATGTGACTTTGTGGAACCTCTGCAGTTAAATATTAAGTGAAACCTATGCTAATTTTTATTAAAACTAGGATTTAGAAAGCAAATTTGCTCTGTGCAAAAAATCTTCCTGATTAGGATTGCCTGAAATCATAGTGTAGTCCATGAAATATGAAGAAGAATCTGTAATACTATTACTGTTATGCTTAAGTTTGAATTATTATTATGACAGTCATGCTACACTCAGCAAGCATTAAGAAGTGTTTAAGTTGTCTTATGCCTAGATCAGACTACCTAAGAGAATAATTTAAGTTGAAGTAGCCATTTTGGAGTCTACATGAAAGGGAGTGAATCTCAGGCTAGAGCAGAGATTCATAAAAGGCCAGAACATGCCTACTTTAAGGACCGTGGTGTCTTATGCTATCAGGTGGATTTGACTCTACAGGAAAGTAGTTGAAGCTATTTCCTTTACTGATAACGATGAAATGAACAATTGACTCTACATTTCTACATTTGCCTAACTGCTAAACTAATCGATATAATGAAAGTGAATAACACAGTGAAATTCATTCTTTAGTAGTGTTCAGCTTGTGTACCAAATGTTTTGAAAGAAATACAAAACAAATAATAAATTAAACAACAGTTATCTAACTGGCCCCTATGAAACTCAATCATAATTTAATAGTTTTATGCTGTTAATAATTATGTAGTTACATATTGCTGTCGTTGAAACATTTTTGTTTTGTACTTTTTTAACAGATATGCTGGACAGTAGGCATATGCATTAATAAATTATGCATTGATAAATTCTTCCATTTCAAGTATTAATCCTTTCTTGTGATGTAAAATGAATAATCAGTTGTTTTTAGCATGAAACCAAATCAATAATAGTTTGTTAATTCTTATTACTCATTTAATATAGTCACTTGATGGTCCGAACTCATAGCTAATAAATTGTGCTTGATAACTTGATTTATTTATTTATTATCTTCACACAATTCATAATTATAATGAGTTATCATAATTGTCTACATATTGTTTTAAATGATGTAATTTATTGTCATGACAGTTTGTGATAAATGGTTGCATAACACTGATTATTAAATGCTGTCCTTTTCTTCTTTAGCTCAGAAAACTTAATGTCTACACATTGTTTCCTTTCTTATCCCTTACAGTGAGTCCTTCAGTACAGAGCCATGACAAAGAACGTTTGCTGCTATTTTCCATTTCTAACATCTGACTGAAATGTGTTGCTCAGGCCACCACTTGTTCTTCCAGGCAGTGGCATATCTAGGATTTTCAGAAGGCTTAGAGTGACATTTGTTTTCAACACAAAATTGGCCCCATTCATTGAAAATCAAAACAGGATTGGTTGGTTCCACTGTTAGTTCCTAAATGTCATTGGTTAATGTGACATGTTAGGCCTTCAGTCCAGGTTGTGAAGATCTAACCAGTGAGAGAGTTCGCTTGACTGTATCTATTTAGATACCACAGAGAAAAAAAAATGACTAGGCAGTTTTCTGTTGGGCATTTCAGAATTTAACACTTCTGTTTCCAATCAAGTGTAATGAAATGAAATACTACTACAACACTTGCAGAATTTAAATTCAACAAGCATGATGATGTTATCAGAAATAATAATGAATGAATGAAATTACATTTTCTTTTGTTTTGCAGAAATCATTGGGTCTTCATTAAAGGATTATCCTTTCATTTATTTGCAACTCTAATTCCAGGAACTGTCACTGTGCAAAATATAAAAAAAGAATGCAATGATGTACAAATCATTTAAAATAATAGTAGTAGTAATAGTAGTAATAGTGGTAGAAGTAAAATAGTACAAATTTCTTATGCTGAAACTAAGAAAACTGTATTGTTTTTTTGAAAAATGTATGCTCATTCTGCATTGAATTTTGGTACCATGTTTCAAAAAAGAAAAAGAACATGTCCTGCAGTATTGCATCAGCTCTTCTAACATCATTGTGCAAGCATTTGGGAGTCAAAGAGACCAATTGTTGTACTTTTGAAAGTAAAATGTTTGCCCGTTTTTGCTTGATATGGGATTTTAGCTGCTCAACAGTTTGGGTCCCCTTTGTTTTATTTTGCATTTCATAATGTGCAAAATGTTTTCAATGGGTGACAGATCTGGACTGCAGACAGGCCATTTAACATCCATACTGCAGAACCAAGCTGTTGTAATATGTGTAGAAAGTGGTTTGACATTGTCTTGCTGAAATAAGCAAGGCCTTCCTTGAAAAAGATGTCATCTGGATGATAGCATATGTTGCTCCAAAACCTGTAAATGTCATTCAGCATGAATGGTGCTTTCACAATTGTGTCACCCATGCCTTGTACACTAGTGCAACCCCATACAGTCATGGATGCTGCCGTTTGAATAGTGTGTTAATAACAAGCCGGACAGTCCCTCTCCTCTTTAGCCTGAACGATGCAGTGTCTGTGCGTGATTTCCAGAAAGAATTTAAAATATTCTTTGGTCAAAACACAGGACACTTCTCCACTTCACCGTAGTCCACCTTAAATAAGCTTGGGCCTAGAGAAGGTGATTGCATTTTTGAATCTTGATTCTATATTGTTTTTTCTTTGCATGGTAGGGTTTTAAGTTGCATTTGTGGATGCAACGACAAACTGTGCAGTGCTTTTCAGAAGTGTTCCTGAACCCATGGAGTGATTTACACAACAAAATTGTGTCTGGTTTTAATGCCATGCTGCCTAAAGGCCCAAAGATCATGGGCACCCAGTATAGGTTTTAGAGATTTTAGATATTTCTCTGAATTCTTATATTATGTACTGTAGGTGATAATCTCCAAATTCTTTAGTTTATGTTAAGAAACATTATTCAATTCTTGAATTGTTGCACTATTTGCTCACTCTTTCACACAGTAGTGAATTCCCATATTTAATGAAAGAGATTTGGACTGATCAGGGCACATCATTTTGTCATGAACACTACACAAGCTATACAAATTATTGGGAATCAAATCAAATCATACTAAAGTTTACTATCTCCAAATGGATGGACTGGTCAAATAGTTTAGCAAGACCCTTAAGAATATGATTTAAAGTTTGTTCACGAAGATGCTAGAAACTGGGAGTGCCAGCTAGAACCCCTGTTGTTTGCTGTGCAAGAGGTCCCACAAGCCTCCATGGGATTTTTCCCATTTGAATTATTATACAGATGACAGCCTCGTGGTGTTCTTGACATCATTCATAAAAGTTGGGAGAAGAGATCTTCAAACAGCAAAAATGAAATTCAGTATGTTCTTGAACTGAGGGCAACACTCCACATGCTAAAGCACTTAACTCCAGAGAATTTGTTCCAGGCAAAAGCTGTGCATGCAGCAGGGGCACCCAACTATGTGAGTTTACACCAGTGGAAAAAGTTCTTGTATTACTCCCCACTTTGAGCTCTGCAAGTAGCAAGGACCATTTGAGGTGACAGGAGGGTGAGGGAAGTCGACTATGAGGCGAAATGATTAGATAGAGGCGATGCACTGCAAATACACTGCTTCAGTCTCTTAAAACCATGAAAGAATGTGGTCACTGTGGCTTGGGCGATGTTAATTCCAGAGAAAATTTTCTGATATACTTTAACCTCTACTTCACCATACTCACCTCATAGACTACCACATTGAGACTCCTTGCACCCATCCATACCACCTACCCAGAAGTGTGATTGGGGAAGACATTAGGTCCATGCTCAAGATGGATGCAATCGAGGAGTCACACAATGACTGGAGCAGCCCCTTGGTGCTTGTGCCCAAGCTTGATGGGACTGTTCGTTTCTGTGTTGACTATAGAAAAGTCAATGCAGTATCTAAATTTGCTGCTTATCCAATTCCATGTATTGGTGAATTGCTTGATTGGTTAGGTTCTGTTAGGTTCGGTTAGGTTCTGCTTTAACCAAGGGGTACTAGCAGATCCCCTTTACTCCAGTATCTAGAGCGTAAACAGCTTTCCCTACTTCATTTGGTTTACACCAATTTGTCACACTCCAATTTGGGTTGATTGGAGCACCAGCTACCTTTCAATGACTGATGGATTGAATGTTCTGCCCTCATGGCACATATGCCACTACCTACTTGGAAGATATTATCATATATAGTGGTGACTATTAGCGGCATATGCAGCATTTGAGAGTCATCCTAAATTCCTTGAGCAGAGCTAGTCTCACAGCCATCCCAAAGAAGTGCGCTGTTGGACATGTGGAGGTATCGCATCTAGGCTTCAACTTGGGTCAATGGGCAGGTATGTCCCCACTCTTAATAAGAGTGCTGCAATTGCCCCCTGCCCAAGACTCAAGGGACTCAAGATCCTGGGGCTGACTGGCTACTATCATAGGTTTGTTCCTAACTATTTGGACGTCACCAGCCTGCTGACTGATCTCACTAAAAAAGGAGCATGAGAGCTGGTCCTGTGGATAGAGTGGTGCCAACAAGCAAGGGAGGGGTGCGTGGGAGTTGGGCACTGGCCAGATGGGTGCCTGGCCTGAGTCAGGCAGTGTGGGTATGTTGCAGGCAGAGGGGCATAATCTAGCATCACTTGCTGGACTGAGAGTAGGGCAGAGGAAAGCGGTGGGTATTTAGGCTATGTTTTTGACCTGTGTGTGGAAGAAACTTTATTAAAGTAACTGCTACCTATTGCTGCCATGTCCTTTCTCTCCCTTATCACATCCAGCAAACATTACATTGGTGTCAAAACCCAGGAACTGGTACAGGTTTTGGGTGCTGACTGGATGTGTGCCTGGCCTGAGTTGTGTGGTTACATTCCCAAAAAAGGCTACAGTCCAGGGGAGAGTGTGGGGATATACAGTAGTATACAGAAATCAGATTTAATTCAAGGACATCCACAGTCATACACAACAGTATACAATGGACACAAATATTTACAAAACATCAAGACAACAAACACTAGGACGTTGAATAACTGGTCCAGCCTGGGAGAGAAACAGACAGGCACCAAAGAAAAGAAAATAACAAAAGAACTACACTAGCTTGTTTTTTTGTATCTTGTCTAACAAAATAAAAGAGCTGACTGCTACTCTAAGCTAAACTAGACCAAAAGTACAGGGGGTGGTACCCGCCTCTAAACTAGTGTGTCTAGACACTTAGACTACCTACATGTGGCAGTGTAAGTGTGCGCACGTCCTAAACTGTTCTTCCTCCCAGCAGGAAACCAGCTCAAACATAGTGGGAAGAATGGGGAGAGAGTAACAACAACCAATACCAAAAGGTTAACAATGACAACAACAATACATATAACGATAACGTACATATAACAGCAAAGAGCTAAACTGGGACACAACGACTAACCAGGGATATCTAATCGAGCATCACAGCGTGAACACAACAACAAGCGAGCCAAAGGCTTCTGAGCAAGTGCCGCTATGCAGCTTTTGAACACGAAGTCCCACCCCTCTCTTGGTCCAGACATACCCTCTGATTGGCCAGTAAGTGATAAGCGTTGTTGGTTGATGAATGACACCCCGATCCACCTATAAGGTGAAAGATAGACCGAGTGGTGCAGAAGAGATAGAGAGCGAGAGAGAAAAAAACACGCACAAGGTGCTCACACGTAACACACCCACCCCGAAGAGCGAACATGTAAAGCATGTTTGCGATAATAAGATAAGATAAGATAATCCTTTATTAGTCCCACAGCAGGGAAATTCACAGTCAGTTTTCTTAAGAAATTTCAAAGTCAACAAAACAACATTATCTGCAAAAAAAGTTATTATACACGAGATAAAGCATCAGCTACAACATCGTCTGATCCTTTCTTGTGCTTAATCCCCAAGTCATACTCCTGGGCTATAAGAGTCCATCTCATCAAACTTTGATTCTGGTTATACATCCTAGATAAAAATACCAGAGGGTTATGGTCAGTGTACACAGTCACTGGTAGTCGTCAAGAACCAATGTAGACCTCAAACTGTTGTAAAGACAACAATAAGGCTAATGTCTCCTTCTCAAGTGTGGAGTAATTAAGCTGATGTTTATTGAATTTACGAGAGAAGTAACACACATTGTTGAAGGCATGCTGACATGTCTGAATTCCAATCAAATGACTTTGATGGACTGAACAAAGAAGTGAGTGGTGTAACCACAATGGAGAAGTTTTTACAGAAGCATTTGTAATAGCCAGCCATGCCTAAAAATCGGCGTAACTCATGTCGGGTAGAAGGCACAGGAAAATTTAGTATAGTTGAGATTTGGGCATCAACAGGACATACCTGTCCTTGACCAACTCTCTTACCAAGGTAGGTTACAGTAGCTTTCATAAGTTAAGAGTCAGCAAAGCTTTTTCCAACCGTTCAAAAACAGTGCTCAGGATTTTCATGAGTGGGCCAGTCTGACGTGTAAACCACAAGATCGTCTAGATAAGCGGAACAATTTGGTACATCCATTCATCGTCGTTGACTGCTAGTCCAGATAGGGTCGCGGTAGCAGTTGGGAGAGCAGAGAATCCCAGATGACCCTGTCCCCTGCAACTTCCTCCAGCTCATTCCTGGGGACCCCAAGCTGCTCCCAGGCCAGCTTGGAGATATAATCCCTCCAGCGGGTCCTAGGACGACCCCGAGGTCTTGTCCGGGTAGGCCGTGCCTGGAACACCCCCACCTGGAGGCGTCCAGGGGGCATCCAGATCAGATGCCCGAACCACCTCAGCTAGCTCCTCTCAATGCGGAGGAGTAGCGGCTCTACTCTGAGCGTAGCGTCACATAGCATGTAGCCCGCAACCCTATGAAGAAAGCTCGTTTCCGTCACTTGTATTCGCAATCTCGTTATTTTGATCATTACCCACAGCTCATGACCATAGGTGAGGGTTCAGATGTAGATCAACCGGTAAACAGAGAGCTTCGCCTTATGGCTCAGCTCCCTCTTCACCACTACAGCCCAGTACAGTGACCGCATTACTGCTGCCGCCTGTCCCAGCCTCGGCCGATCTCACGATCCCTCTTCCCGTCACTCGTGAACAAGACCCCAAGATACTTAAACTCCTCCATCTGGGGCAGGTCCTTTCCGCTTACCCGCCATCCTTTTCCAGGCCAAGACCATGGACTCTAATCCGCATACCAACTGCTTCACACTCAGCTACAAACCGAAAAATGCTGGAGGCATTCATGTGATTCCACCAAAAGAACAACATCATCTGCAAATAGCAGAGACTCCTCACATAAGGCCTCCACACATAAGGCCCTCCTGACCCTGGCTACGCCCTGACACTCTGTCCATGAATATCACGGACAAGAGTGGAGACAGGGCACAACCCTGGCGGAGTTAAGTCAAAATGGCATAACTGTGTACTGCATAAAAGCATCTGGAGTCACAAAAGCAGAGATATCTGATGCACGAGAAGTAAAATGAACTTGCCAGTACCCCTTCAATAACTCTAATTTACTAACAAATTGCACTGATCCTACATTATCAATACAGTCATCAATCCTAGGCAAAGGATAAGAGTCAGAGAGTGTGACAGAATTAACACATCTATAATTAGTGCAAAGACAAACTGAAGCATCAGGTTTGGCAACAAGCAGGCAGGGCGAACTCCAAGGACTACAACTAGGCTTTGCTAAACCATGTTCCAACGAGTAGTCTAGTTCCTTTTTCATTACTGCTCTTTTAGCAGAGTTAAGGCAATAGGCATGCTGCTTAAGTGGTGTTGCTGTAGTTACCTGTATATCATGCCACAAAACATTTGTCTGGAAAGGTATGTCTTTGAAAATAGAAATGAAACTTCGTATTAAGCTTTCAATGTCTGTTCTTTCGGAATCTGGCAAGTGACTTAAAAGACTAGACAGATCCTGTAACATCTCTGATGTTCAGAAGTCTACGAGAAGCTTGTGGAAACAATCGTAAGTTTAAAACATCCACATCAATGTCACTACGACTAGTAATCACTATACCAATCGAGAACAACACTTTACCTTCAGGTTGTTCATCTGCTAATGCATTTTCTGCTTTACGAGTGTGATAAGTCTTCAGCATGTTGATATGACAAATACGTTTCTTACGTTTACGATCGGGAGTGCGGATGATGTAATCTGTGTCACTGAACTTTTCTTCACCAGAAAATTTGGCTGAAAGTGACGGACCAGGAATAGAGAGTAAAACCATTACTTTATCACCTCGCTGAAACTGTGTGGCAACAGCACACTTGTCAAAATATTGCTTCATACGTTTTTGAGACATTCAAAGTCTCACGAGCTAAAGAACAAGCATTATGCAAACGCTCATGAAAAGTACTAACATAATCCAGAATGTTCTGTGGTTTACATTTGTCACTTTAAGGACTTTCAACGGGCCACGCACTGAATGTGCAAAAACTGAGCAGGGCTGAACCCTAAGGATTCTTGAACAGCATCATGCACAGCAAAGAGCACAAGAGGCACTCCCTCATCCTAATCTTTCCCAGTATCTAAGCAATATTTGCGAAGCATAGATTTTAAAGACTGGTGAAATCGTTCCAATGTGCCCTGTGACTCAGGATGATATGGACTTGAGACTCGATGAGGGATGTTTGCAGATACCATAACCTGCAAGAACAGCTTGGATAAAAAATTTGTACCCTGATCAGTCTGTACAATTCTTGACAGGCCAAAAGTAGTAAAGAATTTGATCAGAGCTCTGATTACAAGTGTGGTTGTAATCTTTCTCAAAGGGATAGCTTCAGGGAAATGAGTTGCAGCACACATAACCGTTAACAAGTACTGATTTCTGGATCTGGTTTTAGGCAATGGACCCACACAATCAATCAGCACTCTTTCAAAAGGTTCTCCAATGATAGGAATAGGACAAAGTGGAGCAGGAGGAATAACCTGATTGGGCTTTCCTGTACACTGACAAGCATGACAAGAATGACAAAATGTAACTACGTCCTTTCTAAGACCAGGCCAGAAGAAATGTTTAAGAACATTGGAATATGTCTTGGTAATACCTATATGACCTGACCAAGGATGGTCATGTGCTAGTAATAGTACATGTTGTCTGAATGGAGTAGTTGTCTCATAAATACTTTCTGGCTATGCATTAACATGAGGAGACCATTTTCGCATCAACACACCCTAATCAAGGAAGAATGCAACTTGTTTAGCACTGAGACTGTCTTTACTGTTTAACAGAGAAATATTTACTTAGATTAGAATCTGCCTTCTGAGACTCTATAAATTGGTCTTGGCTGATGGCCAACTTACCAACTTCCATATCTCCAATAGTTTTGCCTAGAGTCATTTGAAGAAACAAATGGAGGTGTTGACAGGGCAGGATCTGGCAAACTGTCTTTAACTAAGAATGAATCCGACAAATCAAATACATCTTCTAGAAGTTGAGCTCTAGCACGAGTGACAACACATGCTAGAAACACAATAGAATGTTTTGAGGATTCGTCTGGCAAACTACAAGTCTTAGGACTATCCAGAACCTCTAACACTGGGAGAACTTTGCCCCCAGCAATGTCAATCCCCATAATAAATGTAATACCTTCAACAGGCAAAGAAGGACAAACTCCAACTCTGTACAATCCAGTGGCTAGACTTGAGGACAACCTGCGACATGATGCAAAGGAACTTTAACATATTTCATTGTAATGCCACGGCAGAATACATGTGAACCACAGAATGTTTGTTCAGAAAAGTCTGAGACGAGCTTTTCTTATGCGATCAAAAACACGCACAAGGCTCTCGCACGTAACAGGCATGCAGAGGGACGTGGTCTAGCATCACCTGTTGGATGGAGAATGAGGCAGTGCAAAGCAGCGGGTGATTAGGATGTGTTTCACCTGTGTGCGGTTTTACTAACCTATATTTATGTGGAACTGTCTTGCAGTGAAGAGAGATGGTCTGAGAGAGTGAGAGATAGACAGAGAATAACAGCGCAGCATCAACTAAAAGAAGCTGGTTCACATGAAGCATTTTGTCTGTCTTATCACTCTGTTTATGCTGATGTTGAAAATGCCATAAACCTTTGAGAAGAAATTTCATTTAAGCAACTGCTCTGCTGCTGCCTTCTCATGTGTACTTCCTCTTCCATATCACATCCAGGAAATGTTGCCAAATCAGTTCTTTAAAAATGTGTTCTTCATTTAAATTGAGTTCGAATTTTTTTTCTTAGTTATTTTTGGTGTGTAGGAAGTGTCAACTGTTGGGTGGGTGGTAAATGTTTGTGGAATAGCACCTCGTGGGAGCACAGCAGGTTGTATTTAGACCCAGAGACGGACGATATGCCTTCATTAAGCATTTATGTTTAAGAACCAGCTTCCATCTTTTCTACTGCCATATGCAGCAGTTGTTCAGAGATTTGAGAATTAGTTTGTGTATCATATGATCTCTGATTTTATCCATCTTTTAGCCGCACAGCTGAGTCTAGGGTATTCATGCCTTTGTTTAACATGTTTCCATATTTGAATTCAGGCAAAAATCTACTTTACAAATTCTTCAAAAAGTACTTTTTTGCATTTGTATTTGAATTTGTGTAGAATAATGTCTGTACCAAGAAGATGAGACACTTGTTGGATGTTTTTGTGCAGAACATTTCTTTCACAGAGTTTAAACTGAATGGCTTTTATGCTTTAGGAGAATGGAGACCTCTGCTATTTATTCCTTATTTTCTAATGTTTTTGTTGTCTATTGTAGCAAACTGTATGCTGTTGTATGTGATAATATCTAACAGGGCTCTGCACTCTCCTATGTTTATATTGATTGGTCTTATGGCAGTTTTGGACTTTTGTGGACCAGTGCTGTTTGTACCACACATGTTGCTCAGCTTGTTACTTGGCTGGAATGGGATTTCTCTGCTGGGTTGTTTAATGCAAATGTTTTTCATTCATTATAATGAAACATGTCAGTCCACATTATTGTTATGTATGGCACTGGATCGTTACTTTGCTATATGCAGACCACTATTTTATCACAAGCATATGGAAGTCTCCAATTTTTTAAAGTTAATTATAGTGCCATTAATCAGAAATGGGGTCCTGATTACCACATTTGTCGTTCTGGCTGGAAAACGGTTTTACTGTGCAACAAATGTGATAGATCACTGTTTCTGTGAGCACATGGCGTTGGTTCAGTTGGCATGTGGAGACATTTCTATTAACAGCTTGGTAGGAATTGTTTCTGCTTTTTTAACACTGGCTGTAGATTTTGTTTTCATTACAATCTCTTATGTAATAATATTCATCTCTGTTCTGAAATCTGGCAAGACTCATTTAAAGGCTCTGAAAACTTGTGTTACTCATATAATTGTGATGATATGTACTCTATCTTTTGCCTTAGTGGCATTTTTGTCCTATAGAATAAGGAATGATTTCTCTCCAAGCAGCCGTGTGTTTCTGAGTACAATGTACTTACTTTTTCCAAGCTGCTGCAACCCAATCATTTATGGCCTGAGAACAAAAGAAATAAGAAATCATTTCCTGAAATTAGTCAAACGTATAAAAATAATACCCTTGTAACTTCATGGAATGTAGCAGTATGTTTGCTAACATGAGTAGTTTGAAAATGTTGATTTTTGAGTTTTTGTTTAAAAAAAAAAAGAAACAATGTAGTAGCTGTATAAAAGTAAAAATAAAAAGTAATGAACGTCTGTAGTTATGTATTAAATAAAACTAATGCTAATTTTACTAAACTGTGATTAAAGAAAACAAAAATGCTCTGTACATCAAATAAATTGGACTTTGAGGTAATTAGGTTCTTGAATCTCAGTCTAGAGTAGAGATTTGTAAAAGATCCTAACATACCCCCTTTAAGAACAGGGGTGTCTTGTCGTATGACTCCAAATCATTGGATTTACTCTACAAGAAAAGAAGTAGAAGCTACTTCCTTGACTGACAGCTATGAAATAAATGTTTGATCCTTCTACATTAGGTTAACTGCTAAATTATTCAGTATACAAAAAAGTAGAAGTGTGTAACACAGTGAAGTAATTCTTTAATAGTGTTTAGCTTATGCAACAAATGTTTTGAAATACAAAACAAATAATGAAATAAAAGTTATGAAACAAACTGAAATGTGTTCTTTAGTTAATTGATTTTTTTGTTAACTCTCTAAGAGCCCTTATGAATCTCAACAAGCATTAATTTTTTTATGCTGTTAACCTTTTAAAGTTCATTGCATTTTGTCATATTCTTCATAACGTTCATATTTCATAAGCTACATTCAAAAGGTGGGTGTCGTATGAATGTAGCCGTCTTCTTTCCGGTCAATGTGTAATGTAATTTTATAATAAAAGAAGCTGAACTCACAATTTTTGTTTGCTGAAAGTCGACGTATTTTTCCACAAATCTGGGCTATGAACCATAAACAGATGGTGTCTCTTCAGTGAAAAATTAAGATTAAGATTTTTGGCTTTCAGCAGTAAATTGTAAGCATATAGTAATGTGTGTGATCATGAAACGTTTTCTATTAGTTTGAGGAGAACTTTTACAAAAAGTAAGTAAATAAATAAATAAAATAATTTTCATTTATTTCATGCAGTTACTGAACAATTTGCCTTACGATTTGGTATCATGTAAATTCAAATGGACAAACCAAAATATATCCACGAGCATAAGAGAATCATTATGTAGTTACATATCGCTGCTGTTGGAACAAAACCTCGTTTCTCCATTTTGTCGGTTTATACTTTAACAGAAATGCTGGATGCGCTTAACAATGTACAGAAATGATGAATCATAATGTATGGAGCACTAGAAAAGATCTAAAATTGAAAAAAATCTAACTTAATTAACTTTAAAGTGTTTTTTCTTTCTCCTGTTAAGTTACTATTGTTTAGATTCAAGGTTTTGTTCAGACAGCAATAATAATGCATTAATAAATATATACATTTTAAATATTCATCTTTTCTTGTGATGTAAAATGAATCAGTTTTTGATTGTCAGAAACCAAACCAATAATAGTTTGTTCATTTTTATTAGTTATTTTATGTTCATAAATTATGTTCAATAACATGATATTTCACATATTTGCTTATCGTCATAGGACTCATAATCATTATGAATGCTACTTGGTCATTTTCTAGATTATTTTAAATTATGTGATTTGTTATCTTGCCACTTTGTCATACATGTTTGTGTATTACTAATTATTAAGTGGTAAATATACGCTTTTCTAATTTCTAAACATTAATAATGGTTAATTGGGCCCCATCATAAAGCTGTGACTGAACATCTTACATTTATAAATATGTAATGTTAGTTATTCTTATGTTTATGTTCTTGATGCTGTAAAACAAATAATTAAACCTTAGTGAAAAATGCAAAACTAACTTTTTATTTAAACTTTTGAATTTGTTAACAGTTTAGCACATAAAATGGTTGTAGCATTGGGTAGCATTATTATGATTTTACTGTAATGGTATTATTTTATATACACTATTGCCAAAAGTATTCGCTCATCTGCCTTCACACGTACTGTATATGAAAGTGAGTGACATCCCATTCTTAATCTATAGGGTTTAATATGATGTCAGCCCACCCTTTGCAGCTACAACAGCTTCAACTCTTCTGTGAAGGCTTTCCAAAAGGTTTAGGAGTGTGTTTATGGGAATTTTTGACCATTCTTCCAGAAGCACATTTGTGAGGTCAGACACTGATGTTGGATGAGAAGGCCTGGGTTGCAGTCTCCGCTCTAAATCATCCCAAAGGTGTTCTATCGGGTTGAGGTCAGGACTTAGTCAATGGTGCAGGCCAGTCAAGTTCTTCCACACCAAACTCACTCATCCATGTCTTTATGGACTTTGCATTTTGCAGTGGTCCACAGTCATGTTGGAACAGGAAGGTGCCATCTCCATACTGTTGCCACAAAGTTGGGAGCATGAAATTATCCAAATTCTCTTGGTCTGCTGAAGCATTAAGAGTTCCTTTCACTTTGACTTTGTTATAATACCACTGACAGTTGACAGTGGAATATTTAGTAGTGAGGAAATTTCACAACAGACGCTGTCGGAGAAATTATATTTTTAAACTGTTGGATTTTTCTATTATGCATTTTTTTTCAAATGAATAAGCCTCAACCATTCTTGCTCATAGGACTAGGCCTTCCCTAGACGTTCCTTTTTTCTTTTTTTAATGATTGCGTTTTCTACTTTTAGATTTCATTTTTTTTTATTTTTTTAGATTAAATTTTACATTTCACTTGTCTTAAAGTGCCTCACCCCAAGTTTTTTTTTCATATTTTGCAGGCATCAATTTCAGAATGAGTGTATATTTACAAAAAAAAGTTGAAAAGGTAAAACATGACATCTTGTCTTTGTACTGTTTTTGTTCAGGTGCAGGTCAAAGTAGCTTTATAAATCACTGCTTACTGTTTTTATTTGCATTTTATCTACTATCTGTTTTAAAGTCTTAACTTTTTTTAGAATATGGTTTGTAATTTTATTAAGTTGCTTTTTCAACATCAGCGAACATAATTAGAAAATACATTTAACAGAACATTACACAGAATTCTGGGAGGGACTCTCAGTTTCTCAAAGAAATCATGCAGGCATGGTTTTCCTCACCTCCAAAGTTTAGTTTTAGATGTTTGTTACATTTTCTGTTCTCATGATTCATGTAATACCAAATACATTCAATGATACTGAAGTCTGGGCTCTGGGGTGGCCTGTCCATCCATCCTGTCCATCCGAGACCACCATCAGCTTCTTTGTTTGACTTCTTGATCTTCTCAGCAATGTGCTTGGAGTTTTTATCTTGCTGTAGAAATAATTTATTCCTATTGCATGATGTATTGTGCTTTTTGTGTGTTTAACAGCACTAATGATGCCTTCAATCAAAATCAACTCCAGATTTCTCCACATCTCAAATGTGTAGTTTTGGTGTTCTAGTGTAATTCTTTTAATTTTTTTTTGGCCATTTGTGTTTCTGAGCAACAGCTTATTGACAGCTACACATTCTTTCAGACCCATAGCTGCTGAGTTGTCTTCTTACACTGAAAGGATGACTAGAACATCCTCTTATTTTTTCAGATTTGAAACATGAATGGATGTTTAAGTATTGTATTGTGTGATGATGACAGTGGTGGTCTGTCTGTTTTTGCATGGCTGTTAAGAGTCCCATTTTCATGATATTTTTTATTTTATGTCCTTTAGCCATTTTAGATACAGCTTTGGTGATTTTTGGATAGTTCCTTGTGTTAATGTTAGTATTTTTGTTGAAGGGTAACACAGTGTCACTGACAGCTTTTGTTGCTAAGACACAGCTGTAACTGGAAAGACAGAAGAGTTAAAATTGCAGTAGGAAAAGTCCAGTGGACAAATTAAATACTGATAGATTTGATATACCTAATGTTTGAGGTGTCTGTGTAAAGTGTTTTATGTTAAATATATTTTCCATTGCCCACAGACAGCTAGTGAGCAAACATTTCTATTACTGCATCAATGACTGCCAAGAGTGGTATCGCTTGGGAAAGGCATAGTTCAGATAGCAACAGACAGCTAGCTAAAGGCCCATAATGAAATAATTGCTCATGGGGAACTTTTTGAGAGAGGCAAAGTTGAGTAAAAAGTGTTTTTGCATTCAGTTTTCACTGGTGTTATCATCTCTTTGTCAACTTCTGATGTTTTCCATATTTTGAAGCACTGTGAATGCTTATTAAAAATGTTTTAACTGTAAGTAATATATTTTTATATACTGTAGCATCAGCTCAGCAGAAGACCTGGAAAGCATTGAGGAAATGGGCAAATTCTCGTAATTGAACAGGCACTTCAACAGCAAGTCTTTACAAAGCCTAGAAATGCTCAGTCCTGCTCTAACCCAACGTGACATACGAGGAGGGTAGACACTTTTGACTGCTAGTTACACAACCTATGCTAGGCTAACCCACTTGGGAGCAATTGCAACAAGTAAGTACAACTACTCCAACACAACAACAGCATCAACAATTTCTTTTTGAACTGGGACTGTAGCGCATCCTGAGAGACATCAGATTATGAATATGCTGCTATTTTTAACTGCTGCTAGCAAATTTTTTTGTACAGTTACTATTTGTTGCATAGTAAGTGACCTTGATGGATGGTAAATATTCGTGGAATAGCACCTCATGGGGACAAAACAGGTTATATTTAGAGTCAAAGACACTTGATAAGCCTTCATTAGGCTTTTAAATTTAAGAACAAGCTTCACTCTGTCCCACTTCCATCAGCAGCTGTTGTTTATCAAAGAGCTTGAGAATTATATTGCATGTGATGAACTCTGATTTTTACCTGTGCTTCATTCATCTTTTAGCCAACCAACTGAAATGGTCTGGGTTATTCATGACTTTCTATTATACATTTTAATATTTTAAATTGATGCTAAATGAACTAAGTACAATTTTAAGTGTGTTTGAGAAGAATACTGTGTACACAGGGATGATGAGAAACATGCAAGGTGTTGTTGCACAAAACATTTCTTTCACAGAGTTTAAACTGAATGGCTTTTATGCTTTAGGAGAATGGAGACCTCTGCTATTCATTCCGTATTTTTTGATGTTTTTGTTGTCTATTGTAGCAAACTGTATGCTGTTGTATGTGATAATATCTAACAGGGCTCTGCACTCTCCTATGTTTGTACTGATTGGTCTTATGACCATTGTGGACTTGGGTGGACCAGTGCTGTTTGTACCACACATGTTGCTCAGCTTTTTATTTGGCTGGAATGGGATTTCTCTGCTGGGTTGTTTAATACAAATGCTTTGCATTCATTATAATGAATCATGCCAGTCCACATTATTGTTATGTATGGCACTGGATCGTTACTTTGCTATATGCAGACCACTATTTTATCACAAGCATATGGAAGTCTCCAATTTTTTAAAGTTCATTATAGTGCCATTAATCAGAAATGGGGTCTTAATTACCACATTTATTTTCCTGGCTGGGAGACTGCCTTACTGTGCAACAAATGTGATAGATCACTGTTTTTGTGAGCACATGGCGTTGGTTCAGTTGGCATGTGGAGACATTTCTATTAACAACTTGGTAGGACTTTTGACTGCTTTCCTAATACCAACTGTAGATTTTGTTTTCATTACAATCTCTTATGTAATAATATTCATCTCTGTTCTGAAATCTGGCAAGACTCATTTAAAGGCTATGAAAACTTGTGTTACTCATATAATTGTGATGATATGTACTCTATCTTTTGCCTTAATTGCATTTTTGTCCTATAGAATAAGGAATGATTTCTCTCCAAGCAGCCGTGTGTTTCTGAGTACAATGTACTTACTTTTTCCAAGCTGCTGCAACCCAATCATTTATGGCCTGAGAACAAAAGAAATAAGACACCATTTTCTAGAATTAATAAAACGCATAAAGATCATGCCCTTGTAACATGTTATAAAGTGTAGCATTATGTTTACTCAAAAGAACATTTGGCTGAGCAATAGCTATATAAACCCAACATAATATGACATTGTTTAGCAATAAGGTAATAAGTGCTGGGCTGTATCTGGCATCATCGAACATCTGTGGTATTCTATTTATTAAATGAAACTATAGGCCATGTTAATAAAAGTATCAATTAAAAAACAGTTTTGCTCTGCACAGAAAAGTACATTGCACACTGAGTTAAGTTGTTCATAGGGGATGAAATTCTAGTATATATTTATCCATGAGATTGGTGTAGCATGTGTCTACATCATTTTTATCTTTAATAATACTGTTATTGATTGGCTTCACATAGCTAGGTATCACATTATCCCACCCGTCCAAACTCTCAAAGTCTATCTGGTCTGTGAATTACTGCTCTATAAGATGTTCTGCATGTCAAAGGCCTGTTGTACAGGATAATTGCATCACGTCTACACTTAATTTCTTTATTGCAGAGTATGTGATTGGGGAGGCAGCAATTTTCACTCTCCACTCAAAGCATGCACTCCAGGGTTTCTGTTTCATGCTCACTGCTACTCCTTATTCCATATTAACATATATGTTATATATGTTGAACATCCAGTTTCCTAATTAATGGGTATAAAACATTAAAAATCTAGTTAAACATATTGTGCTTACACACATGTTCCAGTAATTATATAATCTTGATAAAACTAGCTAATTCCAAGTTAAAAATTGCAGAGGGTGAACAAATAGACGTTTAAACAAAATCCACCTTACCGTTTATACAGAAAATGGGTGACATGAAACTAATTGTGAGTATTGTCTATAGAATTTTATGATTTGCGCCAACCCTACAACAGTCCAAACCCACTCGGCGTCAGCTCTGAAACACTCACATACTCCGGTCCATGGCAGCAATATTATATAATATTACAATCAGTTGTGTTGATGTTTGAAGTGAAAAGAAGTAAAAACACACTCTGCATGTTTATTGCACAGATACTTTTTAATCTGTATAACTGTAATTGTGGCATGTATTTGGACATCGTTCCAGTTATAAAGATTTGGAAGTTGATTAAACTGGTAGGCCTTAATTGGCATGTTAGGACTGATTAGGCATGTGAAGAATTGTCATTTGTCAGTTCCAGTTCCAGAACATAATCAATTCCTTGACTCTTCAAACCTTATACTAACAATCAACTACTATTGTAGCTGGAATCCTTAATTACCAGAAAAAAGGAGCAGAATTGTTGACATGAAAAGAACACCTTGCCAACTGTTAAGCTTTATGCTTTTGGGGTCCGTTTCACAAGAAACACTGCACAGGTAGATGGAAGAATGGAGTTTACAAAATATCAGCAAATTCTGGAAGCAAATATGACAGTTAGTCAAGTAACTCTGGGTAGTAAAACAGGCTAACAATCCAAAACATCTATCAAAAGGCACCACCATGGACCTCTGTCTCTTGAATTGAACTGTGGTTAGATCTTCAACATGCTGAACCTGAATCTCGGAGACTTTGTTATAAACAAACAATGCAAACAATTTGTAAAGATCTATGAGTGAAACTTCCTAAAACCTGACTAGAAAGACTCCTAATTGGCTTCAAATGATTTATAAGGTTTGATCTGCCAAAGGTGGTGTAACTAAATGCTGGCTTTGTATGGTGTCCAAACAATTTTTTAATGATTTTTTTAATTTAATGAAATTAGATAACTGCATTATTTTTTTGCTAGGGTCCTATGCTTTTAACTGACTGAGGCTGGATTACATCAAGAAGGATTAAACGAAACAGAGTTTAGAGCTAATCTATACTATATGACTAAAAGTATGTGGACACCTGATCATCACACCTATATTAGCTTGTTGTACACCCCATTCCAAATGCATGAGTAATAATATGGAGTTGGCTTCCTCTCCACAGCTGTAACAACCTCCACTCTTCTTGTGAAGGCTTTCCACAAGATTGTAGAGTGTGTCTGTGGGAATTTGTACCTATTCAATCAAGGGAGCATTTGTTAGGTCAGACACTGATGTTGGACAAGAAGGCCTGCTTTGCATTCAACATTCCAGTGTTTAGTGGGGTTGAGGTAAGAGCTCTGTGAGTTCCTCTCTAGCAAACATGTCAAACCATGTCTTGGACCTTGTTCATGAAAAGGCCTTGGACCATTACCCCTCCTCCACCAAACTTTACAGATGGCAATATGAATTACAGTAGGTAGTGTTTTCCTGGCATTTACCAAATACAGGTTTGTCTATCAGGCTGCCAGATAGTGAAGCATGATTTATGATATAACTACTACTTCAGTTTATAGTATATGGCACAATTCAAGATAGACATTATGATGTTCCGGACCTTTACTTGAGGAGGTTTTCTTTGACTAGACCTCACTGAATTTTAATTAAAAACCTCTGGACTAAAAGAACTGACCAGTAAATTAGTTGGAAGAAAGTCTGGTTCCATTGACTTACATTAAAGTTGGTTTTGCCCTTCTCCTGCCAAAGGTCAGTTTTTGAGATATACACCAAATCTGTTGGTAATTTGAACATACTTATTCTCCCTATCAAATTTGTGTCTTTGCCTGGTGTATGTCTAGTATGTTTTCAGCCTTTTTCTTCATTGACATAAAATTTTTACCTGCAAACACAAGCATTAGTGATATTCTTCTGTTGTGGGTTTTTTCAGTGATGCACAAAAAAGTTGCAGTTTGAGTGCTAATAGTGCCCCCTTGTGGAGGGTCTTAAGCCTTCAGCACATGTATGAAGTAATGAGTTACATCTTAAAATCAAAGCAATGGAAAATGATCTTTTAAATACATGTAGGAATTTTAAATTTAGATATTATTTTATGTATATATTTATATTAGAAAGTACACATGTGAAATGATGCTGGTACATAAAGTTAAGATAAGCAGAGTTCATTCATTCCAGCCTTAGCATGTCCCCAAAAGCCTGCAAAAATTGAGCATAATCTCTTGGGAACAACAGAGAGTATATAGAGACAGAGACACGTCATGCTTCTGTCATGTGTCAGGCTGTAAAATAGAATCCATGGTAAGCAACTGTTGAACATGTGCATTTTCTGTTCAGCAGTGACCTCGAGGAATATTTGCCATGTTCTTGTGTTGCCTTTGTAAAATTTAGCATGTATTTTATTTATTTTATTTAGTTTGAATGTTTATATCTTATTATTTTTACTGTTGTAATATGATTTTTAGGTATTGTTAACTAAAAATATTCAGATGTGCCTAACACGTGAATAATACAAGACTTTTTTCCTGTTTTCCTGGATGGTTTTATATCATATTCATTTCCAGTATCAAAGTCCATATATGATTACTGTTAGGATAATAATCCTTTACTAGTCTTGTTCAAATTTAGCACAAAGTAAGTGTATCTTTGAAGACTCAAAAGTGTTGTTAAAATGTTGATCATACAGAAACACTGAGCAGGATGCAAAACATTTCATTCACAGCCTTCAATCTGAATGGTTTTCATGATTTGGGAGAATGGAGGCCTTTTCTGTTCATTCCCTATTTCCTTATGTTTTTATTGTCTACCACCTCAAACTCCATTCTCATATATTTGATTATATCTCAGAGAGCTCTGCACTCTCCTATGTTTGTACTAATCGGTCTAATGGCCGGTGTGGACCTATGCTTGCCAATATTTTTTGTCCCAAATATGCTACTTAGCTTTTTATTGAACTGGAAAGCGATTTCATTTGTGGGATGTTTAATACAAATGTTCTGCATTCATTGTGTTGGCACATTTCAGTCTACATTACTGGTGTGGATGGCTCTGGATCGGTTCTTTGCTATTTGCAGACCACTTTACTATAACAAATATATGGAAATCCACAGTTTTTTAAAGTTCATTATTTTTCCAGTTATCAGAAATGGGGTATTAATTATCACAATGATCTCTTGGGCTGGGAAATTATCCTTTTGTGAGACTAATGAGATAGACCACTGTTTTTGTGAACATATGGCATTGGTCCAACTGGCATGTGGAGATATTTCTATTAACAACATGTTGGGACTTTTGGCTGCTTTTCTTATCATAACTGCAGATTTTCTTTTCATCACAGTATCATATTTAATAATACTTGCTTCTGTCCTGAAATCAGGGAAGTCCCATTTAAAGGCTATTAACACTTGTGTTACACACATAATCGTCATGACAGTTACTATCACTTTTGCATTAATTGCGTTTATGTCCTACAGAGTAAGAAATAATTTCTCTCCAAACAGCCGTGTCTTTCTGAGTACAATGTATTTGCTTTTTCCAAGCTGTTTCAATCCAATTATTTATGGGGTAAGAACAAAAGAAATAAGAGAACAGTTTCTAAAATTCTTGAATCAAATGAAGATCTTTCCAAAATAATGCATTAATGTACAGAGTCACATTATATAATTCAAAAACCACATGAGTGACACCAGCATAAAATCAGTAGGTTTCCTTTCCTTAAACATTACAAGGATCACATTTCTGTTTTAGTGGTGAATTCTAATGTAAACGGTAGGTGAAATAAAAAAGTGAAAAAGTTTATAACTGACTGTAAATGCATTATTCATAATATCCAGAATGTATTTTAGACAGTCAGTGTAACTACACTGTAATTTGCATACTGAACAAGAAGCATGGGCGGGGGGGGGGGGGGGGGGGGGGGGGGGGGGGGGGGTGGGGGGGGGGGGTAATGAGTAAACTAGGTCAAATAGGTCAATAAGCAAATATGAATATGAATCTACATATACAAAATCAAATCCCAGTAATATTTAGTTATTATGATGTACTGTATAAAGTGTTATCCATTAATTTAACAAGAATATCAAGGTATGTTCTTTTTGTTCTTTTGTACTTTATTCCATTGAGTCAAGCCCATATATTAAAGATGAAAGGACAAGTAAAAATACTGACCAGTATGTGCATCATTTAACAAAGAAAATACATAAGAAACAACCTTACACTGTCACACAGCCATACATTTTCAGGGGAGAGAAAATGTATTACTACAACTGTTATTCTCTTGCTGATTGTCTTTACATTTAACCTGTCACAGTAACATTAAATAATGTGGGGGAATGCAAAAAAAATTTGTGAGGCAGGGGGAAAAAAAAAAAATGGGCATACTTCACCTTCCACTCTCATACACTGTTCCCACTACTCCTACTCTATGCCACCACACCATTATTCATCATCATTTACTCTGTTGGGTCCTGTTCAAAGTTTTTTGAAACACAATGGCACAAAGTTGTGTAGAGCTTACATAGAGCTTACTATTTTACATAGTTTTGTTATTCGTCAGTTTCATCCATCCATCCATCCATCCATTTTCTAAGCCGCTTCTCCGTCAGGGTCGCGGGGGGGTGCTGGAGCCTATCCCAGCAGTCTTCGGGCGAAAGGCAGGATACACCCTGGACAGGTCGCCAGTCCATCGCAGGGCAAGTCCATCGTCAGTTTCACCTTTGGCATATATGTACAATCAAACATATTTGGTAGAGGTGTGTGTGTGAATTTAAGTACAATTTAACAACCTGGAAAATGCTTTATTTTCAGTAAAATTGACAATTATTATTAACATTATCCATAATTTAAATAGGAATGGGAAATATGGATAGAAATTATTGCTCACACAAGAAGCGATTAGGAATTATCAACATTTTTTGTAATTTGTTTATGCAAACTAAGCTTCCTGCTTTAGTTTTTTCAGTTGAGTGGTAGGTATAAATAGATAGAAGATCTTCTTGAGGATCAGATACACAATCATAACAGATTTAGTATTGCTAGAAAACCTCAGTGCTATGCCTGAACATGAAAGAATAGCAGAAGAATAGCCTGTTCTGTGACTGGACAGACTATGGCCCAATCCCATTTCTTACTTTTACCCCTACCCCTTGTTTTTGAGTGTCACCTTGCCCCTTGGAATGGGGTAGTTAAGGGGTAGTAGAAGAAATATTTATGTACAAAATGAAACAACACTCAAATAAAAAGAGCATTACTTTATTAACAGGCTACCAGCGGTGCTCTGTAGGCGACCCTCCCAGTCTGCAGTGACCGGTAAAGTTCAGCAAACTCACTGCTGGTCTTTAGTTAAATTCAGGGCAACATGTGCAAAGAGGGGGAGCAATTATTGATTATCACCCACCCCTAATTACTTTGTGATATGAAGCTGAAGTCATTTGTTAGCTTCTTGTTTGAACTTTCCTGTTCCATCTTAAATAGAGCAGCAGTTACATTCTGATATCTCATGTGTCAATACTGCAGGACAATTTAAGGTGGAGTGGGACATTTAGCTTGCTACCGAGACATCAGCAAATTATTAGCAATTTTTTTATAGTTGTTATGAAGAAAATGACCATGATACATTGAAACAACATTAAACTAAGATAATACAGTGGTTATCAAAATTGTAACCGAAAAAAATACATTGGTGGTGGCTTGTACAGCTACCTTGCTGGTTTTTCTTTTTTCCTCATAGCAATTAGCTTAGAATAAGCCCATCACATCTACATAGGACGCGGGTCCTCTTCCCACAGAGGCTGCCATGTTGCGCCATCATATATTAGCCCAAAATGGACAAACACTGGCTCTAGAAAGTGCCATTCAAGTATTTTTACATTGGTGCTATATGGTGCTGTGAGGGTTTGATACCTCAAACATTGACAAATGGAGGTTCATGCTTGTTATTTAGCTCAAGAAAAAGCAAGAGAGCATGAATCCTTGTGCTAACAAAGTCTGCAGAGAAACAGATGGACTACAGTCTGTAATTGTAAAACTAGAAAGTGCACCTGTTTGGTAAGTGGAGCTGATAAAATGGACAATGAGGGGAGAAACAAGGAGGCGGTTTTAATGAAGTGGTCAGTGTACATCATAAAATGTATCCAAGCAGTAACAAGTAAGTAAGCCATGAAACATGATGTAAAACAATGTTCTACCACATATGTTTTAATAATCAATATATTTCACCTTTAAAATGACAATAACACAGATGTTTATGAAGTCTATAGTATTGCATAGGTTCCTTGCCATCCCTCTCTAATGAAAAATGATATTATGTCTGTCTTTGCAAACATGTGTACCTTAATTATTAATGAATTAATGTGAAGTCTGTTTTAATAACTGAGCTAGCCAAAATGAATGTTTTAAATTAATATATAAAAAAAAAACACTGTTGGTTTTTTTTCCCTGACAGAAAAATTCATTGATAATTAAGATAATTCACTTGCATAAGAAAGGAAAAAGTCACATTAAAATAAATGGAAAATGGTTTTCAAATCTGGAGTTCCAAAAATGTTTCAAACGTACAGAGAAAATTGGTCTCTTAACTACACAAGGCCTGGTATAGCACCAAACTGTCACCAGCAGATAAACAGTACTGTAAGCAAAACATCAAGCTTCACTCTTGCTTCACAAATGAAAAAATCCACAGGTTCATTCTTCTGCTGTGAGGATAACTCTTTGCTATGGGTCTGAAAGGATGTGTAGCTGTTAAGAAGCTGTTACTGGGAAAAGAAAATTACGGAGCCCCGCTAGTGACATCCTGTATAAATAAAAATAATGCATGGCCACAACTTATTAATGCATGGGAACAAGATCCTAATGTGTGGCCACGACTTAGATGTAATGAGATCATGGCTTACTAAGTCGTGGCCATGCTTTAGGATCTCGTTCCCATGGTTTACTAAGTCATGGCAACAACTTAATCATCTCAATCCCATGTCTTACTAATTCATGACCACACATTATGTTTATTTATACAGGATGTCACCAGCAGGGCTACACAGAAAATAGAGATGAAAGATAAAAAAAAACTGGATTTCTTAGAAAAAAACATGAGACTCCTGAAAACAATGGAAGTTGTAATAAAAGCAAAGGCGGGACACCCCAAATACTGAAAAATATTATATTTACAACCCCAATTCCAAAAAGAAACACTATGTAAAATGTAAATAAATTTAAATAAAAACAGAATGCAATGATTTGTAAATCTCATATTTTATTCACAATAGAACATAGAACACATATCAGATGTTGAAAGTGAGAAATTGTACCATTTTATGAAAAAAATTAACTCATTTAGAACTTGATGGCAGCAACACATCTCAAAAAAGTTGGGACAGTGGCAAGAAAAGGCTGGAAAAGTAAATAACATCTTAAAAAACAGCTGGATGAGCAACTTACAACTAACTCACATGACTGGGTATAAACGGAGCATTTTAGAAAGGCAGAGTCTCTCACATGTGAAGATGGGCAGAGGTTCACGATCCAAAAACATTGCCGTCTTCTCTGGGCCAAAGCCCATTTAAAGTGGACTGAGACAAAATGGAAAACTGTTCTGTGGTCAGATGAATTGAAATTTTTAATTCTTTTTGGAAACCACAGACGCTGTGTCCTGTGGACTCAAGAGGACATGGACCGATCCACCTTGTTATCAGCGCAGTTCAAAAGCCTGCATTTCTGATGGTATGGGGTTGCATTAGTGTCTGTGGCATGGGCAGCTTTCACATCTGGAAAGGCACTATCAATGCTGAACACTATATAGAGATTTTAGAACAACATGCTCCCACCCAGTCAACACCTCTTTCCGGGAAGTCTTTGCATATTTCAGCAAAACGATGCAACCAATGAAAAACATTTTGTGCATCATGAAATGAAAATCCGGAAGAAGACCCAGGACTGAGCCGCTAGAATCCTACATCAGACAAGAATGGGACAACATTCCTCTCCCAAACTCCAGCAATTGTTCTCCTCACTTCCCAGACGTTAACAGACTGTTGTTGTAAGAAGAGGGAATGCTACACAATGGTAGACATGGCCCTGTCCCAACTTTTTTAAGATACTTTGCTGCCATCAAGTTATAAATGCTTTTCATGAATTTTAGTAAAATGTCTCATTTTCAACATCTGATGTGTGTTCCATGTTCTGTTGTGAATAAAATATGGGTCTATGAAGTTTGCAAATCATTGCATTCTGTTTTTTGACATTTATTTACACTTACATGGTTTCCCAAATTTTGGAATTGGGGTTTTTGAGGCTTCTGTGTAGTTCTGTATGAAATGTTTTCAGTTGTTTGCTGATGCTGAAAGAAGAATCACTTGTAATTAAATGTTTTTTTTGATTGGAAATTAAAAGCATGTAAGGTGCTCTCTGATTTTTTATGATAACGTTTTAGGGCCACTGTTAATAAAAATAAAGATAGATTTTGAGAATACAGTCATAATATTTCTAGGAAAAATCAAAGTATTTCGAGAAAAAAAGTCACAGAATTATGACAAAGTGACATTCATACCAGGAAAAGTCACAACATTGTAATTTTGGCCAATGGCTTTACAAAGTGAAGGCAGCACCTCCTCCTGTTAAAATGAAGGAGATTGAGGAGTTGGTGGAGTTTCATATTGATTTCACCCATAAAGGAATACTCAATATCCCTGTCTCTCCTGCTCATCAGCACCAGATTATTATTAGTATAAGAAATGGCTGAGCAGGAAACCATGTTTATTTAGAGTAAAGAGCCAGACAGAATCGGAGGAAACTGCATCGTTGAAGGAGAATTGCAGGCAGGGTCGTCTACACAGGTATCAGTGGCTACACCTCTGTGCCATTCAAAGAAGGCATGAAGTTTCACAGACGATGAGAATGATGATCAAAATCACCGAGACCCCAATGCGTTATGGCATGTAGCCCACTTTTATCCTCCAAATATTCTCACCATTTTTCTCAAAATATCACGACTTTATTCTCGAAGTATACTGTTTATATTTATTAACACTGGTTGTAAAACGCTATCATAGATTTTGCAACCATACTTCACATGGACACAAACAATTTTGCTATACTACTAACATCTATGTGGAAAAAACTCAAACTTTAACAGGGGTTAATGGGTAAATTTAAAACAAAGTAAACATTAATAGGATCTATAAGTTAGGTCCTTTATATTAAACATTACTTTTCTAATCTAAACCTGATAAAAGAAAGTACAGATGTGATGAAAAGCAATGATGCTGGTACATAGAGTTGAGATAAACAGCCTTAGCATGTCCCCAAATTGAGCATAATCTCTTAGGAACAACAGAGAGTATATAGAGACAGAGACACGTCATGCTTCTGTCATGTGTCAGGCTGTAAAATAGAATCCATGGTAAGCAACTGTTGAACATGTGCATTTTCTGTTCAGCAGTGACCTCGAGGAATATTTGCCAAGTTCTTGTGTTGCCTTTGTACAATCTAGTTTATAGTTTATGCCTTTGAATGTTTATATCTGAATATTATTACTGTTTTAATAGTGATAGCTGTTTAGCTGTTTTCCCCTCAAACAGGTTTATGTGTAGAATATTTATACAGAATAGCTTTTTAAGTATTGTTATGTGGCTAACATGTGAATAATACAAGACTTTTTTCCTGTTTTCCTGGATGGTTTTATATCATATTCATTTCCAGTATCAAAGTCCATATATGATTACTGTTAGGATAATAATCCTTTACTAGTCTTGTTCAAATTTAGCACAAAGTAAGTGTATCTTTGAAGACTCAAAAGTGTTGTTAAAATGTTGATCATACAGAAACACTGAGCAGGATGCAAAGTGTTCCTGCACAAAACATTTCATTCACAGCCTTCAAACTGAATGGTTTCCATGATTTGGGAGAATGGAGGCCTTTTCTGTTCATTCCCTATTTCCTTATGTTTTTATTGTCTACCACCTCAAACTCCATTCTCATATATTTGATTATATCTCAGAGAGCTTTGCACTCTCCTATGTTTGTACTAATTGGTCTAATGGCCGGTGTGGACCTATGCTTGCCAATATTTTTTGTCCCAAATATGCTACTTAGCTTTTTATTGAACTGGAAAGCGATTTCATTTGTGGGATGTTTAATACAAATGTTCTGCATTCATTGTGTTGGCACATTTCAGTCTACATTACTGGTGTGGATGGCTCTGGATCGGTTCTTTGCTATTTGCAGACCACTTTACTATAACAAATATATGGAAATCCACAGTTTTTTAAAGTTCATTATTTTTCCAGTTATCAGAAATGGGGTATTAATTATCACAATGATCTCTTGGGCTGGGAAATTATCCTTTTGTGAGACTAATGAGATAGACCACTGTTTTTGTGAACATATGGCATTGGTCCAACTGGCATGTGGAGATATTTCTATTAACAACATGTTGGGACTTTTGGCTGCTTTTCTTATCATAACTGCAGATTTTCTTTTCATCACAGTATCATATTTAATAATACTTGCTTCTGTCCTGAAATCAGGGAAGTCCCATTTAAAGGCTATTAACACTTGTGTTACACACATAATCGTCATGACAGTTACTATCACTTTTGCATTAATTGCGTTTATGTCCTACAGAGTAAGAAATAATTTCTCTCCAAACAGCCGTGTCTTTCTGAGTACAATGTACATGCTTTTCCCAAGCTGTTTCAATCCAATTATTTATGGGGTAAGAACAAAAGAAATAAGAGAACAGTTTCTGAAATTCCTAAATCAAATGAAGATCTTTCCAAAATAATGCATCAATATACTGAGTCACATTATATAATTATACCAGCTCAAAAATCAATAGGTTTCCTCAAAACATAAAAAGGATCACATTTCTATTTTTAGTGGTGAAGCCCAATGTAGAAGTTAGGTGAAATGAATAAAGAATTAAAAAAGCTTATAATTGAACAAGAAGAGTTGGGGGGAACAAAACAAAGGACTGAACTAGGCCTTTTGAAGTTTTGTCGATGAGTGCATTTACATGCACTCAATAACCTGATAACTGCAGAAAATCAGATTTTGTCAGTAATTCAAATAAAACACGTTTACATGCACTTGAGTAATTAGATATTTGGAAACTGTGGGTCTGCAGGAGTTGGGCAGTAATTAGGTTATAAAATTTTTTTTCCTAGACCTGAAAATATGAACATACATCTTTGCCATTTGCTTTGCTTGTTTCTGGTATCATGGCCAGTTTTTGCACAGTGCCGACTGAGAAATCCAAAGGAAGAGTTTACATCCACATCTGATTACTGAGCTAAAATCCATCTCTCTTTATCGGATTTCTTAATTAGATTTCATGACCTTAATCTGATCTAAGAAATTCAATCATGTTTACATGACAAGTAGAATAATCGGATACTGCAGAAATCTGATGATGATTTGGATTACTGGGTGCATATAAACACACTTAATTTTGCAGGAAGCAAATCCAAGGAATATTTCATAAGTAAATAATGTAATGTATGAAGCACTATCCATTCATTAAACAAAAATGTCAAGGTGGGTTTATTGTTCTGTTATTCATATTAAAATATCAATTTTAGGAAAAAACAGACCTTAGGTTCTTGCATTAAAGGCTGCAGTGTAATGGGTCAAGCCCATGTATTAAAGATGGAAAGAAAAGTACAAGACCCGATCAATTAGTTGTCAAGAAATATGAAATAAATAGGAAACAGACATACTTAGTCAAACAGCCATAAATCTTAGGGGCGGGGGAGTATATTCTACAACTGTAATTTTCCTGCTGATTGTCTTTGCATTTAACCTATAGCACAGTAATGTAAAATAATATGGGTCCATGCACAGATATGTTGTGGGGCATCTTTAAAAAAAAGTAACTTTATATTAAACTTGTTTATGATGTGATGACACAACATAGCCAATGTACAGAATGACACTAATTAAATAAATGTTAAGGTATTGTATAGGTGTTGTTCACACTGGAATGCTGGTCAGATCGTAGGGATGAGATTTTCATTGGCAATCACAATTTGCAATTACAAAGCATATGCAGTGGTCAACAGTTATTTCTATTCTTAGTCTATCGATACAAAAAAAAAAATACAGACATTTTTCCAGTATTCAAAAAAAAAAAAAAAAAAGCAAAAACTACAGTATATGGAGTTTATACATTGACTGGCAGCACTGAAGTCTCTGATCCACTTGTACCAGCATAACACACCACGACCAAATCAGTGTGTCTACAGGGCTGAGAATGATCCCCCCAAAAATTATATCTGCTCTGTGGTGGTCATATGAGGGTCCTGTCCATTGAAGAACAGGGTGAAAGGGGGCTAACAAAGTGTGCAGAGAAACAGATGGACTACTATGCCATCTTGTGTCAATGCTGATTGCTTTTTGCCAGTACAGCAGTCTGTTCTGCATATACACAGAAAACCAAATTTAAAAAGTTCTTGAACTTGAAATCCAGGTAAGACTGTACATGCACTGAGAAATCTGACTACAAAGCTAAAATCCAGCTTTCTTTATCAAATTTCTTAATGGCATTTCTAGATCGAAGTATGGTATTTAACTAGCCATTTGAAAAATGGCATCTAGCCGTACAAACTGTACTTAACCTATGTAGCATTACAAATTTAACATCATGTAAGACAAAGTAATGTTGTACCTCTTAAATTACCTTTTTGTTTTCATACTTAAGATACACTATATTTCAAAAGGTATTCACTCATCTGCCTTCACACGCATATGACCTTGAGTGACATCCAATTCTTAATCCATAGGGTTTGATATGATGTTGGCCCACCCTTTGCAGCTATATCAGCTTCAACTCTTCTGTGAAGGCTTTCCACAAATATTTCCACAATTTTGACCATTCTTCCAGAAGTGCATTTGTGAGGTCAGACACTGATGTTGGATGAGACGGCCTGGCTTGCAGTCTCCACTCTAAATCATCCCAAAAATGTTCTATCGAGTTGAGGTCAAGTTCTTCCACACCAAACTAGTTAATCCATGTCTTAATGGGCTTTGCTTTGTGCATTGGTGTGCAGTCATGTTGAAACAGGAAGGGGCTGTCCCCAAACTGTTCCCACAAAGACCAAAACCTCTTGGCCTGCTGAGGCATTAAGAGTCCCTTTCACTGAAACTAAGGGGCCAAGCCCAACTCCTGAAAAACAACCCCATACCATAATCCCCCCTCCACCAAACATTACACTTGGCAGAATGCAGTCAGACAAGTACCGTTCTCCTGGGAACCACCAAACCCAGACTCATCCATCGGATTGCCAAATGGAGAAGCATGATTCATCACTCCAGAGAACACGTCTCCACTGCTCTAGAGTACAGTGGTGGTGCTCTACACCACTGCATTCAACGCTTTGCATTGTGCTTGGTGAGGTAAGGCTTGGATGCAGCTGTTTGGTTGTGGAAACTCATTCCTTGAAGGTCTCTACACACTGTTCTAGAGCTATTCTGAAGGCCACATGAAGTTTGGAGGCCTGTTGTGTTTGACTCTGCAGAAAGTTGGTGATCTCTGCACACTATACACCTCAGCATAAACTGACCCTGCTTTGTCATTTTAGGTGGCCTAACACTTCATGGCCTAGTTGCTGTCGTTCCTAACTGCTTCCACTTTGTTATCATACCACTGACAGTTGACTGTGGAATATTTGTGCACAAGGGAAAAGGCAGAAAATGTACAGTCATGAATAAAACTATTGTTTCCTGAAAGAGAAGCAAGGTACAACCCTTACTGTATGGGATAATGCCCTTGTGTGTCTGGCTGAAGACACCTGTGATCACTCCTTAGGTGGCTGCTGCTTGAGAGGGGGATTCCACTGGAGAAGCCGTTGCAGCAGACCTCTTTCTGGGTGGAAGTGGCACAGAAGGCTTGCATGTGTAGAGGGCAGCAGTCTGCTTTTTCCTTGACACAGATTTGGCCTAGATGACTTCGAGTGACTGACCAGACAGTTCCACTGAGGAGACTGGCTCATCCAGGTCATCTGGTCTTTGTCTGGAATTTTTGATGGCATCAGCTACAAAGGTTGATGCCATTTCCCAGGCCAGCCAGTCTGGCCAGACACATTGCCATGTGTGTCTGTAAGAAGATGACTAAACTCGTAGCTGTTGTTGAACCTGCTTGAGCATGGTAAAAGGAAAAGTGGCAGTGCTTAGAAGGAAGCATGGCTGATCCTGCGACTCCTAGATTGTGAGATGGAGCGAGGTAAGCTGAAGGGAGACATTGGCCTCACTATGCATTGCTGCAGATGTTCAGCCATACACGCAAGGCCCTGTTATCCCATGCAGTCTGTGCTGTACAGAGTGAAATGATTGAAAGGGAACCACAAATAGAGGCTTGTGACCATCAATCACTCACACAGCAATGCATTAAACTCTTGCTTGTGTCTGTGATGGAGATCACCACATGAACTCAGAAAAGAAAACATAGCTGTAAATACACATTGTTTGTTACAATAACTTGTGGTTGGATTTTAGTACAGATTATGGACGATTTAGACAAGAAGTCCTTTATTTTTGTATTTTATTGGCTGTGTTAGACTTAAAACTACGTTTCAGCATTGTAACACATTATTTACATTATTAAGGTAAGAATTAATGTATTCTTCATTTAAATATTATAAATATAAACTTATACAAGTCAAATTTATATGTCAATTTACTTAACTAAATGTAACAGAAAAAATCTAGTTTCCACTTCTGCTTATTGATTTCTGTGACTGAAGGACTACACTAAAATTTAGGTCAGAGTGTGTTAGTTGGTAGAGAATTGATTGAAAATGATATATTTTTTTGATACAGTAAAAACAATTTATTACGCAGGTTAATTTACATAATTAACTGGAAACTTGAAAGTGGAGTGGAGATAAACAGGGCTTTCCCATCTCTATTTGTGAAAGCCTGTAGGAAGAGGGATTAGTCTCATGAGAGCATAACAAGTTGTATATAGACATATGTCAAGGTTTGGGAAGGCAGAGAGTATACATAGTGAGCAGTTGTACCACAGCAGAGATTTCAAGAGTTTCGTTTATCAAAGATCCAGACAGAATATGTGTTGTCTTTATTGTACTATGTACAGTGTGTGTGCTTGCTAGAGATGCTGGAGATGGTTCCCTCTCATGCAGCTTCACAAGTCTACTGAACTACTTTCTGTTTACATTTTTCTTAAAGGCATTTTAAAAGCTTGATTTACCTGTAAAGCCAGTAACATTCTACTTTTCCTTTGGTGTCTAGGCAGCATTGACTATAAATCACTACATAGGGAATGTCTGTCCATCTAGAAGGATTATATAATTGTATATAAGAATTGTAAATAATAGAAGTTTGCATGTAAATGTTTAATATTGCCATAGCATTGCGGTAGTGTTTTTATTCACAAATATTCATTTTTAGAAAGTTCTTACTAAAACCTTGTAAGTACTGATACCAGTAAATCACAGACTTTTAGTTCAGTGTTTGAGACATATTTTTGATGGAAATGCTAAATGTACCAAGGCATTGAACAGTATGCAAGATCTTCCTGTACAGAACTTTTCGTTCACAGCTTTCAAACTTAGTGGTTTCCATGATTTGGGACAATGGAGGCCTCTTCTGTTCATTCCCTATTTTCTTATGTTTTTATTGTCCACCACCTCAAACTCTGTTCTCATTTATTTAATTATATCTAAGAGAGCTTTACACACTCCCATGTGTGTACTCATTGGTCTGATGGCTGTGGTGGACCTGTGCTTGCCAGTATTTTTTGTACCAAATATGCTGCTTAGCTTTTTATTTAACTGGAATGGGATTTCACTTGTGTGCTGTTTGATACAGATGTTTTGCCTTCTTTATGTTGGCACATTTCAGTCTACATTACTGGTGTGGATGGCTCTGGATCGGTTCTTTGCTATATGCAGACCTCTTTATTATCACAAATATATGCAAATGCCCAACTTTCTGAAGTTTATTATTGTGCCAGTAATTAGGAATATAATCCTAATTATTACAATTGTCTCTTCAGCTGGAAAACTATCTTTCTGTGCAACCGATGAAATAGATCACTGTTTTTGTGAGCACATGGCTTTGGTCCAGCTGGCATGTGGAGACATTTCTATTAACAACCTAATAGGACTTGTAGCTACTTTTCTAATCCCAACTGCAGATTTTCTTTTCATTACTCTGTCTTATGTAATAATACTTGCATCTGTCCTAAAGTCTAGAAAGTCTCACTTGAAGGCTGTTAACACTTGTATTACTCATATAATTGTCATGACATTTACTTTAACTTTTGCTTTGATTGCCTTTTTGTCCTACAGGATAAGGAATAATTTCTCACCGAGTGTTCGAGTTTTTCTGAGTACAATGTACTTACTGTTTCCAAGCTGTTTCAACCCAATTATTTATGGAGTAAGAACAAAAGAAATTAGAGAACAGTTTCTGAAATTCATGAACCAAGAAAATGTTTTATTACAGTTGTATAATAATGCAGTTTGAAGCACTGTTATGTAAGCGCTCTATTCAGTAACATTCAAGGGTTGTGAGTTTCTAACAGTATGAACCAGCAGTCATAGCATGTTATTTTCAATGAGTGCAAAGTTCTTCATCAAGAAATAAATATTTCTTTAAATGTTTCTTTAAAAATGTACATTAGTTATTGACACATCTTTTTATGTGTTATTACTATGGAATCTTATGCATATTAATCAGCACACATCTTTGGACACTGTTGTATGTATGTTCTACTTACACCACCTGGCTACTACATTCCTAGAGGAAAATCATTAATTTTCATCAATACAAATTTAAAAATGTAACATAATGTAGAGGCTATTACTACAGAAATTGTCAGTAGCCATCTAAAATTCTATTAAGCGTTCTAGCATGAAAGTAATACTGTGTTATGTTATATAGTATTCTGCAACACAGCATTGTGTCTGTTGGCCTTTGACAGAATTCTCAATTTCTATTATTGTCATCCATCAGTGTTCTGTCACTTTAATACCCAGCATGAATTATACACATGTTCCACAACCAATGGAATGCTCTATGGACAGTTAATCCTCATTGCTAGGCAAGCCACTGATCTAAAGAGTGATCAGTGCACTTGTGCGCTGAGATAATATGGTACAGCACTTGATCTCAAAGAGCGGTGCAGCAAACTTTTTTCCTTTATGAAAGGCACAATTTAGTTAAGGAACATCTGCTCAGGGCAGCACAATCGGGTATGGAGAAAACCTGGAAGTGAATACTAAGCTAAAGTGATTGGACGGCATAATGTAGAACAAAACCAATTCATATAAGACAGACCAGTGTCTGATTGCCAATGAAAGTGAACCACACTGATATATCTGGGTAACAGGGTAGCTTACTTTTAGTTTATCATCCGTCTTATCTGATATGAGATTTCTGCTGTTGAGTAAGCCATGCTCTTCAGTCTAACAATTACTTGTAGAAAGTTAGCAAAGTATGCAAGAATACAAAAAAGACCTTCCAATTTCCAACAATAAACATACCTGTCTAGCCTCATTCGCCATTAGCCCATTGACAAAGAGCCTGATAGCAAGTATCTGCCCCAAAACAACTTTGATTCTAAGCTTTATGTATTGCAGCCCTTTTTGTGTCTGGGTGCATATTTTTATGTTGTTAGAATTATTATTATCATTATTGTTATTATTATTATTATTATTATTATTACAAATAAGAAAAAGATAAAAACATATAGCTGTTTTACACATATTGACAAATTGCTAAAAGTAAGATCACAGTGTATCACAGCTGTAATGAAAGAAATTAAACAAAATTAAAAATGAAATAAATAATAACTGATGGGTGGCAGCTGTAATTAGATTTTGCTTTGAAATGAGAAAAAAGTTTGACCATTTCTGAGATAATTAAATCTTAAATAAGAGAAATTATGAATATAAAAAGACAATGCAAAAAGCACAGATTTCACCTAAAATCAGTTTTCGTTAAGCATGTTTTCAGATGCTTACACTAATAGTATGGATTGTTTGCAGGCTTTCAGGAAGAATAATCCTGAACTTAGGGCCATATAAAAAGCTGTTATTAAAAGCGAATTCCTTGCTTTATTGTTTGATTTGTCTGAACCTAAGTGCTCTAATACCTCAAGCTACTGTATGCCACTGAAACATACCTAATGCAGCATAACAGTTACAGTCACTAGAAACTCAGAGAGGCCAAGTCCTGTAGTTGGTCAAGTAAAATCTCATTAACAAATGTATCCATGGCTACACTGAGATCTAAGAATACTTGCCAGACTGACAATCAGAGTCCCCTGATTGTTCTCAGATCATTTGACAAGTTCAACAACTGCTGTCTCAGTGGTTTTAGAGGCATGAAACTCAGACTTGAATGGTCTATTAAGATTGATGGCATTTAGTCGTGGACAGGAAAAGACGGGCTGTGGGTTTTTATCCAGTAATGTCTACTGTCAAGCATGTTAAAAAGTTTGTTTTATCTTAATTCTCGGTGTGTGCACAATCTATCTGAGAAGAGATGGAGAGGTTTGCTGCTCATCTTTACCTTTGCTGGCAGCAGTTTGCAGAAATATGTCATATAGCAGTTTTACTGTGAGAATTTCCAATCTGGCGTTGTTAAAGTCCATTTGGCCTAAGCCGAGGTCTCTGTTCCCTAAACAAATTGAAGTTATCAGTAATGTTGATATAGTGCCTACATGCATGATGTGTGTCTGATTACTGCCTATGTGCATTATGCATGCCTGATGTGTCTGATTAGTACCTATATGGATGACGCATTTGACAGCAGAGTGCTCCTCCCACTCCTCCATGTGCTTTTTGTTTACTTTTGATCTTCCATGTGCTTTTGTTTTGGTTCAGTCCAGCCCCTTGTTGTCCGACTCCAGCCCTGATTGATACCACCTGTTTCCCACCTGTCCCTCGTCTTGCCTCTGTTATATAAGCCCTGTGTTTGCCCTGGTCTGTGTTGGTGTTTGTTTGTTTGCTTGTTTGGGATGTTTGTGTGATGCTTGATGTGCTGTTTGAATTGTTGTTTGCTGGATGTTTTGTTTGTTTGAGGTATGCTTGTTTGAGTTGTACATTTGCTATTAGTTCTCTATTTAGCCTGTGTTCTGTTAGTCACGTCTGTCTTGCGACCTTTTCGTATTGGCCATTGGAACCTGTACTGTCATGACCACGACCATGGAGAATTTGGCAATGGCAGAACCTGGAGCCTGTTTCTAAGTTCAATGGCCTGCTGTTGTATGGTGATGTAGGGGAGCTCCTTGTCATTCTTCTGAGTTTTCTTTTTTGTTTGTCTGGATGACTGATGAGCACTTGGTCATAACCTCTCTGGAGCTAAAATTAGCCTCGGCTTACCACAAAGTCTGTCCCATTGGGTTCCAGCTCCAAGGGACAGAGGCTAGACGGCCACCTTGGCAGACAAATCTAAGTGTATTACTTGAGAGTTGGATACTAGCTTTGAGTCCAGAGATGATCCTTCTCTAGACTGTCCCTAACCTGCTTTCAAGGATCATGACTTCCTGTCATTTCCTGTTACTTGAGCTAATCGTTACAAATACAAACACAATTCTGCAGAAGTTTTGATAGTAGGTAAAATGTAAATAAAAACAAAGCCAGTAGTTTAAAATCTACTTTAACATGGATAAAAAAAAAACTACAAAGAGATGTTTAATGTTCTACCATTCTGTGAACTTCATTGTTTTTTTGTAACTATATGCCAATTCTGAAATTGATGCCTGCAGCACATTCCAAAAAAGTTGTGACAAGTTACAGCAATTTAAGTCTGTTACAATGTTCAAAAATCATCTTAAGCAGGTGATGCAATTATGCTTGGATATAAAAGAAGCATCCAGGCCAGTCCAAAGATAATTAAGGCTCCAAAATCCAAAATAACTTTCCTCAGCGAATGGCTGCAAGGATTTTAGGTATTTCACCCTCTACTGTGCATAATATCATGAAAGGATTCGGGTAATTCAGAGAAATCTCTGTACATGAAAAGCAAGGCCAAAAACTACAACTGAATGGCTGTGATCTTCAACTCCTCAGGCGGCACTCCATTAAAAACTGGCATGCATGTTTGTTTTAGCTTTAGCCGTGAACCTTACTGTATCCTAACCAGGGATGATTAGATGGTTAGTATTGAAAATCCCCACTTAAGTAAGAGTACTGTACTCACACTTTATCTGACTAAAAGTAAAAAGTATTGATAAAGCACAAACTCAAGCAAGAGTGAATAACTTGTTTATTGAAAAACTTGTTTTAGTGCTTTGGTTTTCTGTATATTCACAATTACAATCTGTTAATACTGAGAGAGTACTGAGTTAACTCCATTTTTGTATTAGACTAGATTTCCTGTATCACAGCCGTATACAGCTGTATATCTCCAAAACATCTTAATTATATGAGTAAACAGAGTGAATGAACAGCTGAAAGTAGCTAACTGACAGGCACTAAAACCATACAACAAACAATAAAATACAACAGCTATTAAGTATAATAGCCACCATGTGAATGCAAAACAGCAATTTCAGAAGGAAATAGTGAAAAGAGCACAATATCTGTTAAGCTAAGATTAGTTAGCCAGTCTGCTAACTGTAACGCTCTCTCTGGATGGAAGTTGAGTTGTGAAAAGCAGAGTTTTCGAGACATTTTGTGAGGCATACTTCATTTGAAAAGAACAAAGATGATATCGGATAAAGTATATTCTTCGAGCTGGTTACATTATTCTCCTTTTGTCTCCACTGAGCTTTATGTCTCTGAAAACATTAGGCCTGAAGTGTTCTGCAACTGGGAGTGGTTGTACTTTGATTGGCTTTCAGAGCTGAGTCTTTTTAATTTACTTGCTTGGTTTATAAGCTGAAATACACATTATTGTTACTCTGTAATGGTTATTAAAAATAAAGTTAAATTCATTAGAACTCAAGTAAAAGTTCTATAATTTAATTCAGCTAAAGAAGTACCATTACTAGGAAAAATGTACTGTAAAAAGGGTCATTGTAATTGGTTAGTGTCAACCTCTGGTCTTTGCAACATAAATTAGCTAATTTCTGGTGTTTGAACCAAGTGGTTTTTAGCCGTGAATTTTTGTGTGTCACAGCTCTTTAAATTACCTTGTGTTTGGCATTTGAATTGTTTCAGCTGTGAGTTTTGTGGTCCCTGCTCCTTAAATTGTCCCATATCTGCCATTTGAGATTAAATTGTCCCATATCTGCCATTTGAGATTAAATTGTCCCATATTTGGGGACTAATATCTTACTCTCTTAAAAAGTCAAATAGTTCTATTTAGTTTGAAAAAAGGGTTCTTTGTAAACAGTGGCAGCATCATTTTCCTTTCCTGTTGTCAAATCAGAGAAGGTGCTAGCCACAGCTGAAATTATATTACCGTGCCAACCGCAAGAAGACATGTACATTGGTCCTGGTCACAAGTCTGGGGACATCTCGAATGCCTTGAATTTACATTTCCAAAACACCTTTGTCAATCTGTTAAGAAAGATACTCTGCCTTAGTGAATACCATTTTGACAGCATGTTATTGTCATGATAAAAAAATTCTTAGTTTGATTAAAAGTATCAAACATATCCTTTAACACCTTTTTCCCTGTTTCTGTGTACAACTCCAATTCTAATGAAGTTGGGACGTTGTGTAAAACATAAATAAAAACAGAATATGATGATTTGCAAATCCTTTTCAACCTATATTCAATTGAATACACTACAAAGACAAGATATTTAATGTTCAAATGGATAAACTTTATTTTGTTTTTTGCAAATATTCACTCATTTTGAATTTGATGCCTGCAACACGTTCCAAAGAAGTTGGGACAGGGGCATGTTTACCACTGTGTTACATCACCTTTCCTTTTAACAACACTCAATAAACATTTGGGAACTGAGGACACTAATTGTTGAAGCTTTGTAGGTGGAATTCTTTCCCATTCTAGCTTGATGTACAACTTCAGTTGCTCAACAGTCCGGGGTCTCCGTTGTTGTATTTTGCACTTCATAATGTGCCACACATTTTCAATGGGAGACAGGTCTGGACTGCAGGCAGGCCAGTCTAGTACCCGCACTCTTTTACTACAAAGCCATGCTGTTGTAACACGTGCAGAATGTGGCTTGGCGTTGTCTTGCTGAAATAAGCAGGGACGTCCCTGAAGGAGACGTTGCTTGGATGGCAGCATATGTTGCTCCAAAACCTGAATTTACCTTTCAGCATTAATGGTGCCTTCACAGATGTGCAAGTTACCCACTGCATTTCTGGGTGTTGTTGATATATGGCTTTCACTTTGCATGGCAGAGTTTTAACTTGCACTTGTAGATGGAGAGACGAACTGTGTTCACTGACAGTGGTTTTCTGAAGTGTTCCTGAGCCCATGTGATAATATCCGTTACAGAATGATGTCAGTTTTCAACGCAGTCCGCCTGAGGAATCGAAGGTCACGGGCATTCAATGTTGGTTTTCTGCCTTGCTGCTTACTTGCAGAGATTTCTCCAGATTCTCTGAATCTTTTTATGATATTATGGACTGTAGATGATGAAATCCCTAAATTCCTTGCAATTACACGTTGAGAAATGTTGTTAAACTGTTGGACTATTTGCTCACGCAGTTCTTCACAAAGTGGTGAACCTCGCCCCATCCTTGCTTGTGAACAACTGAGCCTTTCAGGGATGCTCCCTTTATACCCAATCATGACACTCACCTGTTTCCAATTGACCTGTTCACCTGTGGAATGTTCCAAACAGGCATCAAATTCAAAATGAGTGAATATTTGCAAAAACCAATAAAGTTTATCCGTTTGAACATTAAATATCTTGTCTTTGTAGTGTATTCAATTGAATATAGGTTGAAAAGGATTTTCAAGTCATCATATTCTGTTTTTATTTATGTTTTACACAACTTCATTGGAATTGGGGTTGTATAATAGAGAACAGCTGTTATGGTGATTATTTACAGGTGGGAGACAGGGTAGAGTGGAGATACACAGGGCTTTTTCATTTCATTGTCCTGTAGGCTTATAGCATAGTCTCATGAGAATGCAGAGTTGTGTATAAAGTCAGGGACAAGTGTCAGATTTTATTAAAATGTTAGGAAGGCAAAGATGGTACATAACAAGCAGCTATAACACAGGTTGCAACACAGTGTTGTTTTGTCATCTCTAAAAGGACCAATATAAGGAGTCATACAGAGTATGCATAATTTTTACATTCTGTTTTGATGTGAAATATATCATTAAGAGATTATAAAAGTACTAAAAGATGTTTTTCTGTCATACAGCTTGCTTTGACTGTTGACTAGCCATTAACATAGATATTACTTTTTCACATACTAAAGAGCACGATGCACCTGTAATGTCACTAAGACTCTTTTTTGCCTAGGTTTGTCTATAACATTAACTATAGATCAGTTTGCATACAGATCAAACTTGCATTAAGATAGAGCAATGTAATTTCATGAATAGAGAATATAACTAACATGTAATCAGATTACACTGTTCTTAACATACTAGTACAGCATTAGATAAAGTATCACCAATAAATTTAGAAAGTATCAACATTAGTAGTTATTGATATTGATTATAAGTCTTATTTGGCAGTTTGGTTAAATGTACGTGTAAAGTTCTCATTTTTAAAGCGCACTGAGCAGCATGCAAGATCTTCCTGTACAGAATTTTTCGTTCGTCACTTTTAAGTTCAATGGTTTCAATGAGTTGGGGGAATGGAGGCCTTTTCTGTTAATTCCCTATTTTCTTATGTTTTTATTATCTACTACGTCAAACTCCATTCTCATATATTTGATTATATCTCAGAGAGCTCTGCACTCTCCGATGTGTGTACTAATCGGTCTGATGGCCGTTGTGGACCTGTGCTTGCCAATATTTTTCGCCCCAAATATGCTACTTAGCTTTTTATTCAATTGGAATGGGATTTCACTTGTGGGATGTTTAATACAAATGTTTTGTATTCATTGTGTTGGTTCATTTCAGTCTACATTACTGGTGTGGATGGCTCTGGATCGGTTCTTTGCTATATGCAGGCCACTTTATTATCATGAATATATGCAAATACACAACTTTTTCAAGTTTGTTATTGGACCAGTTATTAGAAATGTGATCTGAATTACCACTATGGTTTCTTTGGCTGGAAAATTGCAGTTTTGTATGAAAAATGAAATAGATCACTGTTTTTGTGAACATATGGCGTTGGTTCAACTGGCCTGTGGAGATATTTCTATTAACAACTTAGTAGGACTTACAGCTGCTTTTATAATATCAACTGCTGATGTTGCTTTCTTTACGGTGTCTTATTTAGTAATACTTGCATCTGTGTTAAAATCTGGGAGGTCTCACTTAAAGGCTATTAACACTTGTATTACACATACAATTGTCATGGGAGTTGCTATAACTTTTGCATTGATTGCCTTTATGTCCTACAGAATAAGAAATAATTTTTCTTCCAGCATTCGTGTCTTTCTGAGTACAATGTACTTACTCTTTCCAAGCTGTTTCAACCCAATTATTTATGGAGTAAGAACAAAAGAAATTAGAGAACAGTTTCTTAAATTTATGAACCAAATAAAGGCTTAACCATAATGCCATAATAAAACAGATGTTTGAATTATTTATGTATGCACATGATTTATGATAATTCAACTGTTGTGAGATCCCCGTAGAAATAACTAATAACTAGTCTTTTGAATAGAAAGGGGCATTGTAACAGACACAATACCCAGAAAATTATGTACAGTTGTCAAAATAAGTACAGTATAAAGTATACATAATATAGATATCACCAGTGACCATGGAAATATTCTATGCCATATAATCTTATAAGACACATTATCCAAATTAAATCATATTCTTGGGTTTTTGTGTTTGTTGTGATTTGACTATTTTAATGCTACTTTCAAGTAAGCAGTATTGCTTTAGTAACATAGTGTGAAAGAAAGACTGTCATGCTAAGAGTTGCAGCTTGATACTTAAGAAAAAGATTTCAGTAGTCTACACAGGGGCTGTAGGACAAAGCATGCACACTTTAGATGGTACAAGTATTTGTTAGTTCAATATACTGCGATATTTGAAATATTACTGCATTTAGCTACATAGCTGTGGTTTCACAGGTTTGGTTTCACAGTGGGACCACTGGTTTCACAAAGCCATGTTCATGCATTGCAACCCCTCACTTCTCAGACAAGAGACACTGCTAAACCATCACAGTGAACATAGTGTGGCCATAGCTGGTCCCAATGAACCTTTTCCTGAAACATACAACCACAAGAAGCTATGAACAGTACCCAGTCCAATCCAGGTTTGACAACCTAATACGTAGTGAACCACCAACTTCAGTATAAGGACACTCATGGTGGCTATTTAAAATTCTATGGGGGGCAGTGCAACTCTTGTCTTTCAAGAGATGCACCACTGTGCACATCATGATCAGTTTAGTGGTAACAGCATTGCAAATTCCATTTTACTGAACTTTAACTGCACTAATCTCTTCAGCTTCAAAAAACATGTTAAAACTCAACTACTCACTGTGTCTGTGTGTGTGTGTGTGTGTGTGTGTGTGTGTGTGTGTGTGTGTGTGTGTGTGTGTGTTTTTATTGAATTAAATTCAATTTTTTTTTTTCTTTGGGAAAGTACTTTCTAGGCTTTTTTTATTTTCCCTGCACACTCTTTTTTTGTATTTACTGTACCTTCTTGTGCAGATAACAAAAAAATGTAAGTTACACCATATTGTTCTATTAACTTACTTTAAAGTCTAACACCTTAACAAAAAGGTTTAACAACTGCCAGGTTAAATTAAGTTAAAATAAATAATTTTCCAAATAATATGCATTTCAGTGAGGCAAACTTATTTTGCACCAATTCTGTTGAGGTAAAGGGACAAAGCCAGATACATTTTTGGTTGTTCAAACATTGAAATAACATAAGCAGGCTTTTATTTTGAAATAATCTCTATTATGACTTAATAATGTAATGCAAAATATCAGAAAGAGTCAGAAATAGCATCAACCAGTAAGGATATTTTAAATAACCATATCAAATACCATATATATAAAAATTACAAGGCAACAAATTAATGCCGGTAAATATATATATTTATTTCTGGATAAGAACACTTTTATAATACTAGTTTTTAAGTAATTGTGAGATTGAAGTGGAAAGTAACCTATTTGACCTCCTTCAGTCCTTAAATACCATCTGTCTCAAAAGTGTTTTGATATGAGAGTTCTGGTTTTCATCTTGGTTAGTTTTAATAATCTATACATTGTAGAGGAAAATGTTATTTATACGAAGTCTGACTCTCTTGTGTTTAATGCTAGCACTGTTATCCCAAGGATCATTTAGAGGTTTCATTTTAATGATGTTCTTCCTCACTTATGGTACTGGAGAAGGCACAAGTATAGTTGTGCAGTGGTTAATTGACACTCCTTGAGGCTAAATGTTGCACTGTTATCCCAGAGATCAATAATTTCTCTTTACCTCAAAAGTGATTGAGGTTAACTAGACTGAAATGCATGTTATATGGAACTTTAAATTGCAGTAAGTTACAGGTAATTGATGAATATTATGGCCCTCTAAATCCATTCATGTGATGAGTCTCACCAGACGACTATGAAATGAGGACCTTTATTTTTTGAAGAAAAAAAAAAAATCAGTAAAATAACATTGTAGTCTATATTAAAAATGTAAAACATGTATGCTTTAACCAGCAAAAAAAAAGGCAAGACAGACAGTAAAGGTAACACTATCAAATGCACATAACCCTGACATCTCTATGACAAAAAGATAACTACAAAACAATACATTAAAACTCTGTTACCTGAATTGCCACGTGAAAGTTTCTAAACTTTTAGCAAGTTTGAAGTCACAATCTCTGAGAGAGCCTGCTTTTCAGTGAATCTGAATTGGTTGTGCAGAAAGCTCAGCTCCGTGCTCTGCAGGCTTGATGTAATGCGCAGCTGGAAAACCCACATCACCGCCATTAGTTTCAGATCTATGGCAGCAGGTGTTACTGCTTTCCAGATGTAGATCACATGCCACCTTGAGTCTTTTGACAGCCCTAATGTGCCTGGCCCCAGCTGTTCTTTCACCTGCATAGGCATTGACCAGAATAACTGCACCCAGTGGTCCTGGTGGGCAGTGATGGGAGTAATGGTGTTGAAATAAACGGAGTTACTAACTCCGTTACTTTTTTCAGTAACGAGTAATCTAACTAATTACTCTGACTGTCACTATAACGGCATTGCCATTTCCGACAGCCCGCCTCCCTGGTAAGGTCTATGCAGGGGTACTGGAGAAGAGAGTCCGGCTTATAGTCGAACCTCAGATTCAGGAGGAACAGTGCGGGTTCCACCCTGGTCGTGGAACACTGGACCAACTCTTCACCCTCTCCAGGATTCTGGAGGGTTCATGGGAGTTTGCCCAACCAGTCCAAATGTGCTTTGTGGATTTGGAGAAGGCATTCAACTGTGTTCCCCTGTGATCCCCTTCTGTGGGAGGTGCTTTGGGAGTACAGGGTACATGGCTCTTTGCTATGAGCTATTCAGGCCCTGTACATACAAAGCAGGAGCTTGGTTCGCATGCTCAACATTAAAATGACAATCTGTGCACAAAGAGAGAAAACAAAACAGAATCTATTTCTTTTTGTTACACTTTACACAAATTTAGTCCACATCTGTTTTAATAAATTGGGCACATCCAAAATGTGCCCACCGACTACACTGGTCACACTGCACCTAAAAGAGAAAGCAAAATGTAATCAGAAATGTAAAACAATGAACCATACTGCAGTGTCGCACATTCGTTTCTACTATGTTTCATTCAAATATGAAGTTCTACATTTACTACCATGCATTTACTAAAGCCCATTTTATTTAATACGTACCATTTCAACCATGCTCTTGTTGGCATCTCCTTGCAACATCGTGCAAATTACACAGTAATCTTCTGCATTCCCTAAAAGCAATTTTTTCAGACACATGAATGATTATAATATTCCCACACTGTTCACCATGCAACTAATTATTTTAGACAAGATGTTTTCCAATGTGCAAGGTAAATAATGTGATCACAGTACTTTTTGCTGTAGTACTCATGAGCTTCGGCTACTAATTAAATTTGAGTGTATATAAGACAGGAAACAAACTAAAACAAATCGTTTTCCTAAGAAAATCACCTCGACATTTAAGGAGTGAACAGGCAATGTCCATCCGTGCAGCACTCACAGCAAGCGATGTGGTTTCAACTCCATCAATTCTACCAGTCAGAAGGAAATGTTCTGTAAACTATAAAAGAAATATTTCTTACTAAGATTAATTAATTATCATGAAAAATCCATACAGAGGAAACAGTAATTTAAAATCCTCAACCTTCAGTACTAAAACTCCACAACTACTTCCATCCCTCTGTCTGTTGTGCTGCATTGTCTTTATTTGCCACTTAGCTTTCTGCGAGTTATGTGCCATTGTCTTCAGAAAGTTCCTGTTTATTAATGGACACATGACACAATACTTTACAATATTACAATATTTTCAAGAAGAATAAAGCTTCAGTTGTGACAATGTTACCTCCAGTTACGCAGAAACTTGCGCTCATATGAGCATTCATTTCCAAGAGGGTCAATAAGCACCACAGTTTTTGCTGACATGTCGATAATCTAGAGTAAATAATTAGTGTGAGTATAAAATTCATACCCAGAAAATGACATGTAATTACACACCTGTCGTGATTATTACATATTTATTATACATTGTTAATGACTCCCTGAAAACATCCTGAGAGCCCAAAAAAGTACACTTTTATTAAGTGCATAATCATTTGTTGTTAATGAGACAGAGGTAATTGAAGTTATGCTTTTTTGTTAAATGTAATGTAACCCAATAAATAGCACTAAATGAAATGGGAAATGATGATGCAGTGACCACATGAAATGGGTAATATTACACCTTCATCTGTTTCCTGTCATAGGAAAAAACCCATAGATTGACATATGGCATTAAAATGAATCAACCTGGAAAATAATGGGATAAAATTTGACTACGGTTATCTGTAGTATTTTCACAGGAAAAATTAAGCTATTAAATCTTTTTTTTATTATATTTACTATATTTTTGTTACATACATAGAATGGCTCAAGTACTACATAAAATAAAATCAAATATCTGAAGAAAGGTAGACAATTTATTTTGTTATTTTTTCATGAGCACTGATTTTAGGCTGAGAAACAAAAAAGTACTCTTAAAAATGTCTAAAGTTTTTATATATGCACTGTACAGTATTTGTAATACATACATTATAGTAAGTAAAGAGATACTTAGTTCAGACACACCACTAGAATCCAGTGTGCACCAGTGTTTACAGGACACAACCAAATGTCCTCAAATGCAAACTTCATCTGTATGAAAAACATTAAAAGCATGTTAGTGATTGTTTTACAAGTCAGCAATAATACTTTTTTGTATATTATAACTACCTTTGTAAGACATCTAAACTGTCCAGCAAACAAAGATGAAGCAATGACAGCATCCATATGGTGAACAGACTTCTGTCAACAAGAGTACAAACATAATACCTACATGTGTAAAGCAACACACCAGTAAACACATAAATCAAAACGTTATACTTGCCTGTTTGTCTTTAATGAGGGACTGAAGGTATGCATCTATGACCTGCATTAAAACAAATGTTAATCGATGTAAATCTGTATATTACAAACAGCCAATTTCTTACTTCACTCTTCTTACAGCCACCCTTACTTCATCTGACAGCCAGCCATTTCCCTGTAGTGACCGAAAAGAAGTGTCATATAATTTATAGGGACCAACAACTGCTTCCACTTGTCCATGATCCTTTAAAGACCAGAGCTTCATTACTGAAAATAAATTAGAAAACAATTAGTACATATAACAGAATAATAATAATATTATAATAATAAGCTTAGAAGACAAGCCAGCAGGCCAAATGTAAAGTACTGTATAGATAATATCTGAATTTAATATAAATTATGCAAACAATGAAGTGGAAGCAAAGAATGTGGACATAACTAAAAATGTGAGCGAAGATTATTGAAGAGTTCATTTCTGACACAAACCTCCATTTGCTGTTTGTGTTAAAATTCAATTTTAAAGTTAATTTAGAATACACAAGAACTTTCTGTAATACAGCCTAGCTGTTTCTCTTGTCCCAGATTTTTAAAACTATGACAATTTCTTTGTGCAGTAAACATAAATTTGTTTATTGTGATTGTTGTATCAATTAATTACCACTGTTTTAAAGTTATTATGTCCAATAGTGCAAAGTATGGCCAACGGGCCAACGGGCCAACAAGAAAGGGCCAACAGGCCAACACGAAAGGGCCAACGGGCCAACAAGAAAGGGCCAACAGGCCAACTGGAAAGAAAAGCTAAACTGGCAAGAACTTGACCAACCGGTCAAATGATGTGAATTACAACTTTAAAACCTTCTTCTTGTAGACTTCTCTTAACAGTAGGCAGTGGGGAGTGAGTCTTCAGTTTGGTTTCTTCAGGTCTTTTGGTTATGTTTAATTCTTTTACAATTTTATGTTTCTGGTCCGTTTTCTCCTTTGCATAATGAATAACAGAAGGCCTTTCCAAAACTGGATTCTGTTTTTCAGAATGGGAAGGTACCTGTGGAGAACTGTCATTATCGCTGGCTGTTTGCAGATTACTGTTATCTGAAGAAATCTTGTCAGCTAAATGCTTCCCATGGGTATGAATTGGGTGATTGTCGTTCAACACTTTGGGCATATCTTTGCTTCTCGATAAATATTGGGAGTCAGAGCTTCTTCTGTATGGTTTGATGTGGTCAGTATTGTATTTATTTTTTAATGTTGTTCCTTCTGTGTTCTTAAGAGTAACAAGCTTCCCACTTATCGTTTGAATGACAAAAGGTCCAAAGAAATCTGGTTCAATTCTTCCTCCTTTTCTTCCACGTTCCTCATATTTAAAAGAAGGACTTCATCTCCAACATTATAAACAATGTTTGAGTACTTCTTCTGTACTTTCCTGGCATAGGCTGCCTTTTGTTTCTCCTGGGACATGTGAATGTTGTCTTCTGTTGTTTTCTTGATTTCCTCCATCATTTTCATTTTGGAATCTAGATACTTACTGTAACTAGATTCTGTAGGTAAAATACTGGTGGAAATCTATAATGAAAACAATATCAAATGCTGCATAAATTATTGTGATCAAAAACATTAAAATAAGACAAATAATTTATTGTACTTCAAATAGAATGGTGTCATTAATTTAATAAAATCATAAAACAACATTATTTATGAGAAATACAACACTCGAGCAACACCTTACATATTAAAGACTACCATTTATGTTTATGGAAATGTAGCATGATGGTTAAACAGAAAAAAATATATAGCATATTTACAAATTTACAAATGAAAGTCATTTACTATATCCATAAAAAGTATAGCTATGCCAAATTAAGATAATGCATGCAACAAAATCACTTACTGGAACCTCCACAGGAACTTCTGCTGGGAAAACTGCTTCTCTTCCATACATCAGAAGAAATGGTGAGTGTTTTGTAGTAGTGTGGACTTTTGACCTCCAGATAGATGTCCCAGTTGTCTTGCTGCTCATTAACCATTTTTTTCAGAGCTCTATAGTGTACACATTTATTAACACTATAATTCCCATTTCATGTATAGTAAATATTAAGAAAATGAGTAATGTTACCGTTTTATGTTGTCATTGGTCTTTTCATCGAGGCCATTTGTTTGCGGATGATAAGCAGCTGTCATACTTCTTTCAATAGATAGCAACTCACAAAGGCTCTGGTTTAGCTTAATCTTTAATAAAATACATTTAGAAAGTAAACAGCATTAAATGTATGACTACTGTAAGGCTACTGTGAACATTCAAGAAATACAAAAAGTGATGTAATGAAAATTTGTAATGAACATTCTAACTTCTAACTAAAATATGATTAATATGCACTTACTTCATTAACAAATTCTCTTCCTTGGTCTGAGAGAATACGTTTGGGACATCCATGTCTGTATATTACTAAGCAGAGATTTTTTCCAACCTCAGCCGCACATTTACTTCTCAAAGGGAAGGCTTCAACCCACTTTGAAAAGTAATCTGTGACTGTGAGAATGTACTGGAAGCCACTTGTGGTTTTTGGTAATGGTCCTGTTAAGTCAATTCCAAGAAGCTCCCAGACAGCAGACACCTACAAAATAAAAAACATAGCTTCAATATTTAGTTTTCTATGTACAGTTGCTAAAAACTGTAATGTTTCATATGTTTACCTTAATACACTGCAATGGCTGAACAGCAGTCAAAGGTTTGCCAACTTTTTGACATTTGTCGCACTCCAGTACCTTTTATGACAAGTGTCAGATATTTAGATTGTATTATATTAGATTGTATTGTATTATGTATTAGATTGTATTATATTTAGATTGAAAAATACAGAAACACATACCCAGTTATCAATATCAACTGACATCCCCTGCCAGTAAAATCTGGAACATATGGCATTTCTCGTCTTTATAATGCCAGTATGTCCACCCATGGGAGAGGAATGAAACTCCTTAAACAAGTTCTTAGCTTCCTCTTTGTTTTTAATTTTTAAGTTTTTTTTCCATTAAAGAGTTCTCCATCTGCAGTGACAAATAAAACATTTTAATGGCATGTATTCAGATAACATATTTATGAGAGATCTGATTACAGAGCCAGCAATTTTATGCCAGGTGTTTCCTTCAAGCTTTTTAAGATCAGTGGTATTGAAAGCATGCGCAGCAGGACAGTGTTGGACTCTGTCTGGGCTGCCCTTTGTCATCGATTCTATTCATAATTTTTATGGATAGAATTTCTAGGTGCAGTCAGGGGACGGAGGGTGTCTGGTTTGGTGGCGATACACGTACAAGATGAAATTCGTAACAAAGAGTTTCAAATAACTATACCTCAGGATTCAAAAATTCATAACCAACTACACCACCCAGGGAGTTTCACCCTGAGAATCAGGTTAGCACCCAGGTTCGTTAAGACCAAAAAGGCAGAGACATAAATTAACAATAACAGACAGTTTATTAACACAGTTGCAGGTACACTCGTGTGCGAAAACACCTGCAGGAGAAGTCAACTGGTATAACCTTAAAAACAAAACACTGTATTATAACAATTAAAATAGTAGTTAATGGCTAATAGTTATTAGCAAAACTAAAACTTGTCATGCTCAGTACTAAAAAGGCACAGAGGCACTGGGAGGAGAGAACTGGTATAAATCAAAATCACTACAAACAAGTGCAAATTCCAATGAATCAAACAACAACAAAAATAAACCAGTGAAAACACCAAAGACTCCAAAGAACTCAGGCTCAAAGAACCAGCCTCTTCACACCCAGGGCCTTCAGCTCATAAAACAAATCCAAAAAAGACAAAAGTAAATCCAAAAGTATTAAAACAATAATAATAATAAGGAGCAACAAAAAAATATACTAGAGAACAACAAATAATAATAATAATAATAATAATAATAATAATAATAATAATAATAATAATAATATCCACAGCACACTGGCTGTAGTCAAGCTGTACCAAATTATGGATACTCACATCCGTATTAAACCATTAGCTGTACCAACGCCAAAAATATACAGTCCACTGCTTTCAGCCCTCCAGTTACACAGATTTCAGTTGAAGCTGGAAAAGGCTAATTTAGCTGTTTGCAGATGATGTGGCCCGATTGGGGACATCAGGCCGTGAACTTCAGCTTTCGCTGGATCAGTTTGCAGCCGAGTGTGAAGTGGCCGGGATGAGAATCAGTACCTCCAAATCTGAGGCCATGGTTCTCAGGCGGAAAAGGGCTAAGAGCCCTCTCTGGGTCAGGGATAAGCTCTTGCCTCAAGTTTAAGTATCTCGGGGTCTTGTTCACGAGTGATGGTAAAAGGGAGCGGGAGATTGACAGGCGGATTGGTGCTGGGTCAGCAGTGATGCGGGCTCTTTAACAGTCAGTTGTGGTAAAGAAAGAGCTGAGCCATAAGTTACAATCCCAGGCGTGGGACCCTTGGGACAGATTCTGCCCCTGAAAAACAGGGTTGAAAGGATGAGACAGAAGACATGGCTTGCTTTCACAAATGTCTCTCTGGTCTGAGAAATTTACAGACTATCACAGATAATCACAGCACAGCCAGCACTACACTGCCCCCTTTTGGGGAATAGCAGGGATACTTGCGTTCTATTACCAAGCTTAGTATTGACGTGCACTGAGAGGAGGATTAATAAGTCAGATTTAACAATATTTAACTAAAAACAACAGCAATAATAATAATAATAATAATATAAAGGGAACACAAACACAAAAGTGACCACACTTTGTGGGTGTCACACAAAGAACTGTCAACTGTAAAATAGAACTGCTCCAATTTAAACATTTCAGCAAAATACACCAATCAGGCATAACATTTGTGAGCGCCTCCTTGTTTCTACACTCATTGTCCATTTCATCAGCTCCACTTACTATATAGGTGCACTTTGTAGTTCTACAGTTACAGACAGTAGTCTGTAGTAGTGGTGCATTCTCAGCACTACAGTAACACATGGTGGTGGTATGTTAGTGTGTGTTGTGCTTGTCTGAGAGGATCAGACACAGCACCTCTGCTGGAGATCACCTCAGTGTCACTACTGGACTGAGATTTGGTTGGACTGATGAAGGACTAAAGCATGATTAGATCATCGCTGTAAAGCAAAAGATGTTGTCTCTGGCTTTACATCTTCAGGGTGAACCAACAACCAACAATCTATTAAATACATTTAATAGAGTGGACAGTGAATGGACACAGTGTTTAAAAACTCCAGCAGCACCGCTGTGTTTGATCCACTCGTACTAGCACAACACACAGTAATACACCACCACCACGTCAGTGTTACTGCAGTACTGAGAATGATCCATCACCCAAATAGTACCTGCTCTGGGAGGGTCCATGGGGGTCCTGACCACTAAAGAACAGGGTAAAAGGGGACTAACAAAGTATGCAGACAAACAAATTAACTACAGTCTGTAATTGTAGAACTACACAGTGCACCTATATAGTAAGTGGAGCTGATAAAATGAACAATGACCATAGGAAACAAGGAGGTGCTTGTACAATTATGTCTGATTGGTGTGTGTACAGACATTCACATTCAGAGTCTTTATTAAACTTCAGCAACACTTTAGCCTCAAAATCCTCATCATTGACCCTGACTCTGTTTGGGGTGAGAATCAGGCCTGAAAAATCTCTTCACTGCTGCGGAGCTGTGATACTCACGAGTCAACGATGATGATGATGATGATGATGATGATATATATATATATATATATATATATATATATATATATATATACACACACACCACAGGTTGGTTGTCAGTTAGAGGAGAAAGAGGAATTTTGGAGGAAGATGGATGAAGTGGTAGATGGTGACTCTAGAGAGGAGAGATTAGTGATTGGTGCAGACTTCAATGGACATGTTGGTGAAGGGAACAGAGGGGATGAAGAGGTGCTGGGTATGTATGGTGTGAAAGACAGAATTGCGGAAGGTCAGATGGTTGTAGATTTTGCAAAGAGAATGGAAATGGCTGTGGTGAACACGTATTTTCAGAAGAGGGAAGAACACAGGGTGACATGCAAGAGTGGAGGGAGGTGCACACAGGTGGATTATATCCTTAGCAGGAGATGCCGCCTAAAGGAGATTGGAGATTATAAAGTGGTGCCAGGGGAAAGTGTAGCAAGACAGCATAGGGTGGTTGTCTGTAGAATGAGATTAGAAACAAAGAAGAGGAAGAGAGTGAAGACAGAGCCAAAGATTAGATGGTGGAAGCTGAAGGAGGAGGATGGTTGCAGGCAGTTCAGGGAAAAATTGCAACAGGCCCTTGGGGGCAGTGAGGAGCTACCAGAGGACTGGGAAACTACAGCTAAGGTGGTGAGAGAAACTGGCAAGAATGTGTTGGGTGTTTCGTCTGGTCAGAGGAAAGAAGACAATGAAAGTTGGTGGTGGAATGAGGAAGTCCAGGAGAGAATTCAGATGAAGAAGGCAGCTAAGAAAAAGTGGGATAACCAGAGAGATGAAGGAAGTAGGCAGGAGTACTGTGAGGCTAGTCGCATAGCGAAAAGAATGGTGGCAAAGGCAAAGGCTCAGGCCTATGATGAGCTGTATGAGAGACTACACAGTAAAGAAGGAGTAAAGGACTTGTATCGTTTGGCTAAACAGAGAGATAGAGCTGGTAAGGATGTACAGCAGGTTAGGCTGATAAAGGATAGAGAGGGAAATGTACTAGTGAGTGAACAGAGAGTGATGAGTAGATGGAAGGAGTACTTTGAAGAACTAATGAATGAGGAAAACGAGAGAGAGGAGGACAACGGGGGGAGAGATAGTGGATCAGGAAATGCAGAGAATTATTAAGGTGGAAGTGAGGGCAGCTTTAAAAAGGATGAAGAATGGAAAGGCAGTTGGTCCAGATAACATACCTGTGGAGGTATGGAGATGTTTAGGAGAGAAGGTAGTGGACGTTTTAACCAGGTTGTTTAACAAAATCCTGGAGAGTGAGAGGATGCCTGATGAGTGGAGAAGCAGTGTACTGGTCCCCGTTTTAAAGAACAAGGGTGATGTGCAGAGCTGCAGTAACTACAGAGGTATAAGGTTGTTGGGCCACACCATGAAGGTATGGGAAAGAGTTGTTGAAGCAAGGCTAAGACGAGAGGTCCAGATCAGTGAGCAGCAGTTTGGTTTCATGCCCAGAAAGAGTACCACAGATGCAATTTTTGCATTGAGAGTGTTGGTAGAGAAGTACAGAGAAGGTCAGAAGGAGCTACATTGTGTCTTTGTAGATCTAGATAAGGCAAATGATAGGGTGCCAAGAGAGGGGACTGTGATACTGTATGAGGAAGTCAGGTGTAGCTGAAAAGTATATTAGGGTGGTGCAGGACATGTATGAGGATAGTGAGACAGTGGTGAGGTGTGCAGTTGGAGTGACAAATGGTTTCAAGGTGAAGGTAGGGTTACATCAGGGATCAGCTTTGAGCCCCTTCTTGTTTGCAATGGTGATGGAAAGGTTGACAGATGAGGTCAGGCAGGAGGCTCCATGGACCATGATGTTTGCAGATGACATTGTAATCTGTGGTGAGAGTAGAGAGCAGATGGAAGAGAATCTGGAGAGGTGGAGGTTTGCACTGGAGAGGAGAGGAATGAAGGTCAGTAGAGATAAGATGTAATACGTGTGTGTGAATCAGAGGGAGGCAGGTGGAAAGGTGAAGATGCAAGGAGTAGAGGTCGTAAAGGTGGATGACTTCAAATATCTTGGGTCAACCATCCAGAGCAATGGACAGTGCAAAAAAGAGGTGAGGAAGAGGGTGCAGGCAGGATGGAGTGGGTGGAGATGGATGTCAGGGCTGATGTGTGACAGAAGGATAGCAGCAAGAGTGAAAGGGAAGGTTTACAAGACAGTAGTGCATTCCTGATATGATGTATGGTTTGGAGACTGTGGCTCTGTCTAAAAGACAGGAGGCTGAGCTGGAGGTGGCGGAGATGAAGATGCTGAGATTTTCGTTGGGAGTGACAAGGATGGACAAGATCAGAAATGAGCAGATCAGAGGGACAGTGAAGGTGGAGCAGTTTGGAGATAAAGCCAGAGAGGCCAGGTTGAGATGGTTTGGACATGTGTTGAGGAGGAATAGTGGATAGATTGGGCAAAGAATGTTGGAGATGGAGCTGCCGGGTAGAAGGAGAAGAGGTAGACCTCAGAGAAGGTTTATGGATGTAGTGAAGGTGGACATGGAGATGGTTGGTGTGAAAGTAGAGGAGGCAATGGATAGGGCAAGATGGAAGCAGATGATCCTCTGTGGTGACCCATAAAGGGAGCAGCTGAAAGAAGAAGAAGACTTTTTCAGGCAACCCTCCCAAACAAATTGTGGTTATGTTGGTAGCGTTTGTAGTTTGAGAGATATTTTAACCCCAAGACCTAACTATAAAATTTCCCAGCTATAGTCCTTCAAGGTTTTCCGGCTACTCAAACCATCCTCCTCACTCTATGTAGAGTCATTGTAGACATACGTTCTCTTAATGGCTCTTTGCTGTAAACTTCCTGATTTTTGCCCTGATCATGGAGATGTTGTTTTATATTATTTTCTTGTAGTCATTTCCTGATATATGCAGCTCAACAACCTTTTGTCACATATCATCAGATTAAGTACTACATAGGGAGAGATTTTGAAGTATGTGACCACAGCTCACTGCCCTATCCCATGATTACACTTGAGCTGAAGAGCCATTTGAAGCCATTGTAAGTAAACGTAGCTTCAAATAAACAAACACACACATTTTTGTGTATAAGACCAAATACAGGGAATTTGTACTGAACTACCAAACCATTTTATCTGTTGTTTACAGTAATGGATATTGGGAGTAGTGTGTCCCAAGATGTGTGTACTTGCATGTTGAAAGTATGTATTTCTTTAATGGTCAAGTAGTATGTACTGGAAGAAATTTAGTACATACTGCTTAGGTACGCCATTTCGGATGCAGCCTAAGGGAATTTGGCCTTTGAGTCTCATCATATTTATACCCCAGTGAAACAGGAAGTCATGGCTGACCAGTTAAATGTTCCTAATCCTTCAGGTTAACTTAAAACATAAAATATGAAAGAGAATATATTTAAGTTAGATTTTACTTATCAGAATTTCTAGGAGTGGCATATATTGATTTGAGTAAAAGTATGTATTTCATGTAAAGATTTAGTTTTTTTCTTTCAATCATTGTACTTTAAATAAAGGTCAGATTTTTGCAAATGTTTTGAATTAATGCCTGTTTTGCTGTCTTTGGTTGTTTACCAGGGGTGCCAATGTTTGTGGAGGGCACTGTAAAAGAAAGCAGAAAAAAACATTTATATTGGGGCATGCTATGGCTCTTACAAAAACAACAGATCTAACTTCTGAATTTGTATTGTAATGTATAGACAGATATGATGAACAGACATCTCTTCTACTTACTGTAATTTATTTGTCTTTTAAAAATAAATGAAATTATTAACCACTGTTATTTATAAGGAAATTAATCATGAGCTAAAATTTCCTGATTGTGACAAAATGATGAAATACAGATGGGAGATGTCAGTGTCTTGTAGTACAGAGTCATCTCCTGAGAACAGAAGGTGCATATAGAGACAGCGGCACATGCAGAGCTGTAATAGAGTGTTAGGGAGGTAAAGATGATGCATAACAACCGTACCACAGGAGGGATTTCTTGATTTCTAATCTGTAGAGAAAGTAGTATATGTATTTTTCATTGTCATTGCAGTGTAGACTGTGGACTTTGTGTTTGATTTTGATGTGAAATGAGAAAATGTTAGAGGTGTTTTTCTCAAATGCAACTTTCTTTGAAAAGCAGTTGATTAGCTATTAATTTTAGTTTTTTACGTACAGGTACAGAGTATCATGCATCTTTAAAGTCAGCTAGATTCCTTTTTGTCTGTAACATTAACTATAGATCACTTTGCATATGAAATAGATTTGTATCAACCTAGAGCAATACATTTTCAAACATAAGAGAATAATAGAACTTTACCAAGTAAACAGATTACACTGCTTTATTAAAGTAGCTGGCATACAGACTAAAACTAATTTTTAAAGTGTAATATTTATATTATATTATAGTTACTGATCTGCAAATCTTGTTTTAATGCATGCATAAAGCCAGCATGTTTTTCTGAGTCATATTTATTTATATTTTTATCACCATTTGAGAAACTAGGACATCGAGCACCATGCAAAATCTTCCTGCACAGAATTTTTCATTTATAACTTTCAAGTTCAATGGTTTCTATGATTTGGGAGAATGGAGGCCTTTTTTATCCATTCCATATTTCCTTATGTTTTTGTTGTCAACAGTGTCGAATTCTATTCTTATATATTTAATTATATCTCAGAAAGCTCTGCACTCCCCAATGTGTGTGCTGATTGGTCTGATGGCCGTGGTGGACCTGTTTTTGCCAATATTTTTTGTGCCACACATGTTGCTCAGCTTTTTATTTAACTTGAATGGGATTTCACTTTCTGGCTGTTTAATACAAATGTTTTGTATTCATTATGTTGGTACATTTCAGTCTACTTTACTATTGTGTATGGCTGTGGATCGGTTCTTTGCTATATGCAGGCCACTTTATTATCACAAATATATGCAAATACCCAACTTTCTAAAGTTTGTTATTGTGCCACTAATCAGAAATGTGATCTTAATTACCACTATGGTTTCTTTGGCTGGAAAATTGCAGTTTTGTATGAAAAATGAAATAGATCACTGTTTTTGTGAGCACATGGCGTTGGTTCAGCTGGCCTGTGGAGATATTTCTATTAACAACATAGTGGGACTTTCAGCTGCTTTTTTAATACCAACTGCAGATGATGTTTTTTTTATTTTATCTTATTTCATAATACTTGCATCTGTACTAAAATCTGGAAGGTCTCACTTAAAGGCTATTAACACTTGTGTTACACACCTAATTGTCATGGCAGTTGCCTTAACTTTTGCCTTGATTGCCTTTATGTCCTACAGAATAAGAAATAATTTTTCTTCCAGCATTCGTGTCTTTCTGAGTACAATGTACTTACTCTTTACAAGCTGCTTCAACCCAATTATTTATGGTGTAAGAACAAAAGAAATTAGAGAACAGTTTCTTAAATTTATGAATCGAATGAAGATGTTACCACAATGCTATAATAATGCAGATTAAAGCATTATATATATAATTAATGAGGACAGTTGTAAGTGGAGCTATAACGTAGGAGAAATGTTAAGCTTTGATATTTCATCAGCGTTCATAATTGTTTGAAAAGAAACATACATAACTAGATGGTGTCATTTACATACCACCATCACCCCCTGAGAAAAATAATCCTCGCAGCAGTTAAAAACTTAAAGAAACATTATCCAAATAAAATCATATTCTTCCAGAGATTTATTTGTTTTTGTGATTTCTTTTACTCTTTCTTTTACACTTTAATAACGTCATAGTTCAAGTAAAATATTTACATCTACACATACATTTACATTCAATATTTACATTTACATTTTCTATAAAAAAAATTAATCCAGTCTCCTTTGCATTGTATCATCTGTTGTATGCAAAATCACGCATAAAAGACCAACTAGGTTTTGCTCAGTGACAAGTTACCGTTAGCCCTCCATGCTACACTATATTAACAAAAGTATTGGGACACGTACACATTACACCTACAGAAGCTTTTGACATCCCGTTCTGAATCCATTAATATGGAGATGGCCCCCCTTTTGCCGCTATAACAGCTTTCACTCTTCTAGGAAGCTTCCTACAAGATTTTGGACTGTGGGAAGTTGTGCCAATTCATCCAGAAGAGCATTTGTGAGGTCAGACACTGATGTTGGATGAGAGGGCCAGACTCTCCGTTCTAGTTCATCACGAAGGGCTCTGTGACGGCCAGTCAACTTCTTCCACACCAAACTCAACCAGCCATTCCTTTATGGGCCTTGCTTTGTGCACTGGGGCACAGTCATGTTGGAACAGAAAAGGATCTTCCTCAAACTGTTCCAACAAAGGTGGAAGTGTACAATTGTCCAAAATGTCTTGGTATGATGAAGCATTAAGCGGTCCCTTCACTGGAACTAAGGGGCCTGTGCCAATCCCTAAAAAAAGCTGGTGCTACCTCTAATGATGAACCATGTCATCCTTCTGAGGAGTTTGACCCAGGTGATTGTGTTCTACTAGGCCAGTTAAAAGATTCAGAAGCTTTGAATTATTTAGATAGCATGCTTGGGCATTTGTCTGCCTTGCAGCATTCGGATTTGGGTAAACTGATCAGTGAATATGGGTCACTGTTTCCAGACACCCCCACTTGCACGAATCTTATTGAACATGATGTCGATGTAGGTGAAGAAGCCCCTGTTCGGCAGCGATACTATCGTGTGTCTATGGACAAGAGAAGACAGTTGGAGAAGGAAGCTGATTACATACTTAAACATAAAATAGCTGAGCCTTCATTTCCCAGCTGGGCCTCTCCATGCCTTTTGGTGAAAAAGCCTGATGGTTCTTTTAGGTTTGGTACTGATTATCGGAAGGTAAAACCCGTGACTAAGCCTGATTCCTTTGCCACGGGTGGAGGTAGGGTCTGCCCACTGTGTGAGCAAGTTTGATTTGTTGAAAGGCTATTGGCAGGTTCCTTTAACAAAAAGAGCTCAAGAAGTCTCTGCTTTCATTACACCATTTAGTTTGTATTTTTACAGGGTTATGGGTTTTGGTTTGAGAAATGCACCTGCTACAGCATCTAATGAATCATGTTGTGTCTGGTTTAGAGGGTTGTGCTGTTTATTTGAATGATGTCTTGGTGTTTAGTGATACCTGGGACACTCACCTTCTCCATATAAGGGCACTGTTGGATCGTTTTGTCAAAGCTACACTTACTATAAACCTGGTTAAATGAGTTTGCAAAGGCTACGGTATCTTATGTTTGGTTATGGTATGGTATGGTATGGTATGGTATGGTATGGTTGTGGGGCAAGGACAGGTGTGCCTGTTGTGGTCTAAAATGACGGCTACTGATCAGTTTTCCCCTCCATCCACCAAGAAGGACTTGATGTGTTTTCTTGGTATGGTTGGATACTATCGTGCTTTCTGCAAAAACTTTTCTGTAGTGGCAGCACCTCTTACAAACCTATTGCGACAGTAAGTTAGGTTTGACTGGACTTGTCAGCGAGCTTTTGAGGAGTTGAAGTCACTCCTTACAGTAGCTCCAGTCTGGTTGCCCCTCCCGATTGGATCAGTGTTTTCAACTGCAGGTTGATGCTAGCAATATAGGTGCAGGAGCAGTTTTGTTGCAGGTGTCTGAGCACGGTGTAGATCACCCAGTGGGTTTCTTTTCCAGAAAATTCTATTCTTACCAGTTGAATTATTCTGTAATAGAGAAGGAGGCTTTGGCAGTAATTTGGGCATTGAAACATTTTGAGGTTTATGTGGGTTCTTGTTGCCCCCTGGTGGTGTATACAGATCACAGCCCTCTTACTTTTCTGCATTCTTTACAGAACCCAAATCAGCGGTTGATGAGATGGTGTTGTTTTTCCAGGGGTACCACTTGGACATCCGACATATTGAGGGTACTGATAATGTAATTGCTGACGCTTTGTCACGTGGCCTTAATAGTGAATAACTGTTTTTGGTTGTTGCCTTGTATATGTCTAGTGTTTCCTCTTTCTTTTCTGCTACCCTTTCCTTTCAGTTTCTGCCTTAAAATTGCTTCCTAGGTGCCAAGGTTGCTGGAGGACACTGGTGAATGGGGAGATTGAATGGTTCGTCAATCGGAGCTGTTGGACCCATTGTTTTTGTCCTGTTTTTGCTGGTTGTTTTGTGTTAATTTTATTTATTTATTTATTTATTTTTGGGGGGGGGGGGGCGTGGGGTTGGGGGGTGACGGACCTGTGTCATTACAGGCCTGTGCAATTACAGGTGGCAGGGGCTGAAGGCCTAATCAAGAACAGTATTTACACCTGTGTGGTGTGCTTGTGGGAGAGCTTCTCTTTTGTTTTGTGGTTTGTGTCCTGGGCAGTTTTCTTTTGTTCTTTTGGAGATATTGTGTTCTTCAGGTTTTTGCACCAGAACCTTAAGTTTATTTCTTATTAAAATTGTTTTTTTATTCAATATGTGCTTCCTAATGAGCTAGTCATGTCACCTTCTCCATAAAATTTGAGAGTTGGCAAAATATACTCAGGCAATTAATGTTCTCCTGGCATTCATCAAACCCAGACTCATCTGTCAGACTACCAGAAAAAGAAGCATGATTCTTCACTCCGCAGAATACGCTTCTACAGCTCCAGAGTTGAGTGGTGGCATGCTCTACACTACTCCCCCCAAATGCTTGGCATTGTGCATTTTGATCTTAGGCTTGTGTGCAGCTGCTCAGCCATGGAAGCACATTTTGTGAAGCTCCTAATGCACAGTTTCCTTCCTGATGTTGCTTCCAGAGGCAATTTGGAAATCTTTAGTGAGAGGTTCAACAGAAGATTTGCTGTGGCACTGTGTGCTTCGGTACTCTGCAGCTCCACTCTGTGAGTTTGTGTGGTCTACTGCTTCATGGCTGAGCTGTTGTTGCTCCAAGGTGCTTCCTTTTCACAATAATAGTGCTTACATTACATTACAGGGGCAGATCTAGCAGGACAGATATTTCGCAAAATGACTTGGCAGTGGCATCCTATGGCAGTGCCACGTTAAAAGTCACTGAGCTCATCAATACAACCCATTTTACAGCGAGTGTTTGTCTATCAAGACTGTGTGCAAGACTGTGTAGCTGAAACACCTGAACTCAGTAATTAAGAGGGATGTTCCAATACTTTTGTCCATGTAGTGTATCTGATATATATGCTAGTGGCAAAACATTTTTTTTACACAATTCCTGGCTTCTAACAGTTGACTGCTGGCATTTTGGTGGTCAATACTCTTGATACCAAAATATCTGAACATTAATCTTTAAACATTTAAAGTGAGTACAATGATGACCTGTAGCTTTCAGTTCCCTGCAAAAGGCTATTGTTGTGGTTGTTACCTGTATTGCATAATTCAGTATACTGCGATATAGTATGCCGCCTTGTAATATTATCTTGGATATTTTGAATTACCATCATATTATAGGCAAAATGTTCAGTTTTTATAGATACAGACTATCACAGGTTTCACAAGTACATGAATACATATATGTATTATTGTACGTAGATGAAGTGAAAGGCCCAGAAGCATTCTCAACAACGCTGCATGAGAAAGTGACTGTTTTCTACAAAAAGCCAGTTTAGTGGTTAGCTAGCAGGCAACAGTGCTTTTCTTACTGTAAATTAGTCTGAGTTTATGTAGTATGTGATAATTTTTTGGCATAAATACATTCTCAGTCTATTTTCAAATGTAAAGATGCACTTAATTCACATACCAAGTCCAACGTTGATGTGATCATCAACAGAATGGCCATGACCTTCAGTCCCTCAGATGATACTGCATTAAAAAGGCATGCTGCTGTGATCACCACTACATCCATGTGTCCATCACTACATGGACTTGGGAATGCTTTGTCACATGATTATCATCGTATTTCTGGCCACATTTACAAATGCAGGTTAAAGCTGGATGGACAAGTAATTTTAGAAATCTTTTTTTCTTGAAATGCTCTCTTCATCCTGATAGCAAGCAGTGCATCAAATGTTCTGAAATTAAAGAAAATATCTGCAGATGCCTGTAAACACCCTGTCTAATCGTTTCATTGAGATGAATTAAATGAATTGCCAACCGGCCTGTCTAACTATCTATCTTACTGACCTGCCTTTAAGTGCTCTGCATGTGCACTCATACACACAAGGTAGTGAGGAAGTTTCACAAGAATGGCAGAGAAAGTTACACCAGGTACCTACAACAGCTTACAGTGCTAAAGAAAAACACACAGAGACAAGAATTTGAACAAAAAGTTATTGATTAAAGAATGACTTCAAACCAGAGTGAGCATCAGTGTGGCTTTTCAGCACTGATGAAACCTGAGGGAGCTGAAAGTTCTGGAAGATGATTCCAAGGTTGCTATATTCCTTTGGTCAAATGATTATATGGTTTGTTTTATTTATAGGGGAATTTATTTTCCTTAATTGTGTACCCAACAGAGCAAGCTACATATGTAGCTCCAGTATCTATTGCTCCAACACTAATGTTAGCTAAGCTGTAGGTGTCAGCTAGCTAGCTAGTGTTCACTGTGTATGAAATCTGTGTGTCCATGTTCAACAGTGTCATTGTAGTTTTGAGCAAATGTCATTTGATTCTAGTTTTCTAACCTGTTCACCTGTGGAATGTTCCAAACAGGTGTTTTTGAGCATTCCTCAACTTTCGCAGTCTTTTGTTGCCCCTGTCCCAACTTCTTTGGAACGTGTTGCAGGTATCAAATTCAAAATGAGTGAATATTTGCAAAAAACAATAAAGTTTATCCATTTGAACATTAAATATCTTGTCTTTGTAGTGTATTCAGTTGAATGTAGATTCAAATCATCGTATTCTGTTTTTATTTATGTTTTACACAATGTCCCAACTTCATTGGAATTGGGGTTGTACAAAACAAAGTTAATGGTCTGCCCCAAATGAAGCCATTTCATGCTTACAACTGATCTACAAATGTCTGACGTTACACGCAAATCCAAAACACTGGTGAACTTTTTTTGTGGAATGTTGCATCAACATAAACTTCGCCAACTCCATTTACCCATCGGGACTTCTGTTATGGATTACATTAGTGGACAACTGAGGAATATGTCAGGTTTAGCCTTGCTGTACATTCACTGATTGAAAAGACATTGGCTGTGCAAGTACAGCCACATACCTACATCAGATTTTAATCAAAGGCCTGTGTTAATGGGCATTTGTCATGCTCGCTTTCATAAGTGCTTTCTGACTTTCTTTTTTACAATGTGTGTGTTTGTACTAATGCTATAGGAGCTTGGTAAACATTGTAAACACTGACTGTTGGGCCTCACTTTGGTTTAAACTTGGCCAATAACACCTTTGCTGAATTTGCCTTGGTTGCTGTGCTGAATTGCCTGATGTTGTTACATTTGAGCTCGCAAAAGTTTTAGACAGTGTTAGACTTCTGCATCTAATCGTTCTGAAAGGGTACAGAGAGCACCACCCTATAACAGCAATTTTACCTGATCACACTGTAGCTCATCACAGTCACATTAGTAGTTTTGGATAGGTGGTGAAATCAGAGTTAGATAATTTGGGACTGCTAAAATAAGACTACCATGACTCCTTAAGAAAGAAAGACGAACCCATATTTTATTCGCAATAGAACATATCACATATCACATATCAGGTGGGAATCATTTTCCTACCAGAATCAGGTTGTTGTGTTGTGGAACAGCAAACTGCAGAGAATTTTAAAGCTTTCTTGGTCTCTACTCACAAGTAAGGACAGTAGCAGATTCTTTACTGCTCCCACTGTGATTGGCCAGTTTCTGTTGCGTCTAGCTTTTGCGTCTTGAACATTTTTGGGATTGCAGGGGAAGTGCACTGAAAACAGGATGTTGCTCAGGCAGTGATGTTCACTGCAGCAATGTTGTAAAGCTTAAATCTAGCAGAGCGTTCATCATCTCTCCTCCAAGATTCAGTGGGTTGCTAAGTACTCAGTGGGCATCCAAGTATATATGTGCCATCCAAGCCTTTGCTGTGGGAGGTGCTTCTGAGTCAGTGAGCATAGGCTTATATCATAGTGACACAAACCAGCCTGTACTTTACTTTTCAGGTCCCCCCAAAAGGTCAAAGATAGAGCATCTCTTGTGTGAGAGACTTTATCTTTATCTTTTGAGTTGGCCTTTTCTTGCAGGAGTGACAGGGAGAATTTAGTGATTTCACTGAAGTTTTGGGCATCCACTGACTTAATCAAATGACAAGGACCATAGCCACCCTGTCACTCAGTTCTCCTGATAGCCTTTCTGGTTTGACCTGTCTCCAGGTGACTTATTTGATTGGTGCCATTTGTATTCATGTTGGCACAAATGAGGTGAATTTCCATTCATGAAATTGCTGTACTCCTACCACAAGTGACAAATGGACACAACAGAGGATCTCTCTTTTCAGGTGCTCGTAGTCTTCTGCTTTCTCCTTGCATAGAATGAATTAGGTCCTTTGCACATTGCCGGTCAAAATGAGCATAAGACTTAATGCACATTCTACTCTTTCTCATGCCTCCTCTTTAGCGAAGCCCTCAAATTATTCTTAGTCTGATGTTGTTTGTCACTGCAGAATCCTTCTATCCAGTTTTTAAAAAGGCTAAGTGGAGCTGTGTCAGATTGTCTTTTAGCCGGATGTTTTTGTGTTGTGATTAGGTTGTCAGTTTGCCATTAAGGGACATGTTTACACTGGGCCAAAGTGAGTAGGTCCTTCAGTGCATTGTCACATTATGTCGATTGAAGGCATGATCATTTATCTAAACATTGTACATTTTATATAAACTTTTAATATTTTAGGTTTTAGGTTTTTTTGTGGATCCATGTCCAGTTAACCTCTATTGCTAGCCTTCTTTGCAAACTTAGTATTCCCCCACGGAGAGTTTTATTATTTTTTTTATTCATTTCACTTAGTAGTGGTTGACAGCTTGCCATTACTTTGAGAAATATCAAAATTACAGTTAATTAAGTATCAAGCATTTTTTACCAAAGGAAACCTGATAATAAACAGCGGGGCTTTTCCATGTCAATATCCTTAAGCCTGTAGGAGAACAGAGTGGTCTCATGAGACCTCAAAAAGTTGTGTGTAGAAACAGGGACAAGCTTTAATCACGTGCTAGGAAGGCAAAGACGATACATAAGCAACTGTACCACAGGAGAGATTTCTGTTTGTTTTCTTTGGCTTAAAGTCTTTGAACAAAGTACAGTGTATGTACTTTTGGTTTTGGTAATACATTATTATGAGACCTTAAAATTGCTAGAGGTGTTTTCCTCTCATACACTTTTCATTGTAAATCTACTGAACCATGATTAGTTTAATTTAATAGCTAGCAAATATATTTACACCTACATCTAAAGAACATGATATATTTGTGAAGTTAGCAAGATTGTTTTTTCCCTTAGCTTATGTGTAACATTTAACTATAAATTATATATATATATATATATATATATATATATATATATATATATATATATATATAGCAATATTTCATATATCAAAAGAAAGTAATATCTCATGTGAACAGATTATTCTGCTGTTCACCTACAGTAGTCAACAAACTGACATACTAATTTACTAATTTTGCCAGTTTTCAAACATTTGTAATTGCTAATGACACTAGAATCCAATACTTGTTTAATATTTTTTCTGAGACACTTTAAATAAAAATACTAAAGGCACTAAGGTGTTGAACAGCATGCAAAATCTTACTATACAAAAATTTTCATTCATAGCTTTCAAACTTAGTGGTTTCCATGAGTTGGGGGAATGGAGGCCTTTTCTGTTCATTCCCTATTTCCTTATGTTTTTGTTGTCTACATTGTCAAACTCCATTCTCATATATTTGATTGTATCTAAGAGAGCTCTGCACTCTCCGATGTGTGTACTAATCGGTCTGATGGCCGTTGTGGACCTGAGTTTGCCAATATTTTTTGTACCAAATATGCTACTTAGCTTTTTATTTAACTGGAATGGGATTTCACTTGTGGGCTGTTTGATACAGATGTTTTGTCTTCATTATGTTGGTACATTTCAGTCTACTTTACTTGCATGGATGGCTGTGGATCGATTCTTTGCTATTTGCAGACCTCTTTACTATCACAAACATATGGAAATCCCTACCTTTCTAAAATTCATTATTGTACCCCTAATCAGAAATGTACTCTTAATTGTCACAATTGTCTCTTTGGCTGGAAAACTTACTTTCTGTGTGACAGATGAGATAGATCACTGTTTTTGTGAGCACATGGCATTGGTCCAGCTGGCATGTGGAGATATTTCCATGAATAACTTAGTGGGACTTTTAGCTGCTTTTCTAATTCCAACAGTAGATTTTATTTTCTTTACTCTGTCTTATATAATAATGCTTGCATCTGTGCTAAAATCTGGGAAGTCTCATTTAAAGGCTATTAACACTTGTGTTACTCATATAATTGTGATGGCAGTTACTTTAACTTTTGCCTTGATTGCCTTTTTGTCTTACAGAATAAGAAATAATTTCTCTTCCAGCACTCGTGTCTTTCTGAGTACAATGTATTTGCTTTTTCCAAGTTGTTTTAACCCAATTATTTATGGAGTAAGAACAAAAGAAATAAGAGAACAATTTCTTAAGTGCATGAACCAAATTAAGGTTTTACCACAATGCTGTAATGCTGCAAATTGAGGTATTCTGTAATCACATTATTCCTGAAGATATTTTCAATATTTTTCTCAAACATTTCTCAAAAATAAAATCTCAAAAGTCATTTGTCCTGCTCCTAGAAACATTTTTATACTAACTAACATGTCTTTGTGTCATAATGAGACACTTTTGTTCTATCCTAAATTCTTTTTACATTACCTAGCATGTTCGTTGCAAGTCTGATTCAGAATATAAAAATTTAAATCAACAGAAGAATATCCAGAAAAATACCAACATTTGTCAAAGAAGCTTATATAAATAAAATATTTTCAAGGTTTTTCGGCAGTTTATTTTGGTTTTACAAATTTTACTAATACTTGTCCAATAAGTAGAATACTAAGTCCAGTAAGTACAGTCTTATGAAAGTCTTATTGATTTTCTAGTTGGAAATGAGAGAACACATTCTCTACAGGGAAACTATGGAAATATGGCATTTGTCTGTAAATTGCATTGCACAATTGAAAAAATACTTCACAATCAACACCACATGTAATTTGACCAAGGGTGTCCACACTTTTCCGTACAACTGTATTTTCTTTAAATGTTAATTTTAGCTTAATCATGTAGTTTTACAGTTTACCAGCTGTTCACAGTAACCATAAAGTTAAGTTCTGCCTGTTTTGGAGATGTTTTGTGCTATGCTTTTGTTTCATCTGTAAGAATGTTGAATAATGTTGATGAAGTATATTTAGGTGAAAATGTGCGTGATTACCAAACTCAGAGGTAAACTGAACTTTAGTCTCTGAAGATGAACAAACAAGTCAATTTGTGTAGGTTTTTGTTTTTGTTTCTTGGTTTTTGCTGTGGCAGTAATACAGATTTTTGCTAGCACTTTATTTCACAGTACGGTAAGTACCTAACATTGGGTACTAATAGATGGATATTGTAGCGTCAGCATAGAAGACGACAGCGCAGTAAACAGGGCTTTGAACGAATGCTCATTTATTGAATAGGCAGGAGAGGAGACCCGCAACCAGCGCTAACAAATACAGCAGGGTAGCTGGCAGGTCACTTCTAGTCCTACACAGTCCTTTCATGGTAGACACTACAGCCCAGCACAATAAGACCCAAATATAACAAAGCTGCATTTTATAAAACTGTACAAATAAAGTCTCTTGTTGCAATGCGGCCACAGCCAGTAGCAGGTTGCCACATTATTTATGTCTACCTCTTTAATTATGTGAAGGTTTTTTGTGAACAGAGAATTAGCAAAGAATTGAATTGTGCAGTGTAAACATCTGTCTTACTATGCATGTGAAAATAAAACTTTTAAATAATGAATCTAGCATCAGCACAGCTAGGCAGGTAAGTTAGCAACCATCTGATGCTGGAGTGCCCAGGCAACATGAGACTCCACCCGGATACTAGGGGATATTTCGTACACACTTTCAGACATTCCTTCTGCTAGTCAGACAATCATGAGGAACCAGGATCTGTTTGGTACTACCAGTGCACTAAATCTTAGATCTTTACGTTTGTTAGTCTGTCTATTCCATGTAGAAAAATGTAGATACTTACAATTAACTGCATTGCCTAGGTGAACTGTCAGGTTTGTTCAATGAGGCAGAGTGGTAACTGCTGTGTGGCCTGAAAGAAACGCAGCTGCTTTAATTCGTCAGCATTCTCAGTCGAAGTCAGCCATGTAATCTCTAAAATAGCCAGGTTTGCAGTAAATTTGACTTGATCATCCAGGTGTTCTATGGGTTTGGCATTGTCTTAGATGTTTTATTGGGACAGGCAGCAGCCCAACTGAAAAGTCCACGTGGCCTGAGTTAGTAGAAGTTCACAGGTCTTTGACAGCAGGTGACTTTCCAGATACGGTTTACATGTTACCTTGAGTTGTCTGCCATATGTAAGGTAGCTGGCCTTAGCTGTCTAGTGACCTACACAGGCATAGACCAGAATGACTGCACTTTGTGGTCCTGTTGGGATCAGTGGACCTTCACTTAGTAATGTACTGTGAAACAAAGCATTCTTACTCTTCATGTCCTGTTGAACATGCAGAAGCATAGATCAGAATGACTGCACCTTCAGTGAACTTGCTCTCAGTAACTGACTGTGAAATGGCATGTTATCTTAATATTTATTAATATAAACTGTTTCTTCATTTTATACTGTGAGGCACCGACTCCTGGCCTGTCCCAAAATTTTCCAAGCTCCAAACAAACTAGCTTAAACAACATCAATCCAATAGTAAATCATACCTGAACACATGAGACATGGGGCAGGATTAGTGCACATGCGCAGACGCTCTCTCTTTCTCTCTCCTTCATAATGCATGGAAAAAAAACAACAAGGTGCGTGCGGCACGTTAAAAGTACTGTTTGCACTTAAAAGGTTGGAAAAAAACATTACATATACACGTAAAACATTGCTGCGACTTCACAGCGTAGTGTTTATCCTTAGCAATGACTAAAGTACCTCTTTTTATTCCTAGAAAGAGAACTATATGGGAGATAGTTGAATCGCCTGCTTACCTGTTCACTATTCACAATGCTTAGATGCTGAGATTTTCGTTGGGAGTGACAAGGATGGACAAGATCAGAAATGAGCAGATCAGAGGGACAGTGAAGGTGGAGCAGTTTGTGGAGATAAAGCCAGGGAGGCCAGGTTGAGATGGTTTGGACATGTGTTGAGGAGGAATAGTGGATAGATTGGTCAAAGAATGTTGGAGATGGAGCTGCCGGGTAGAAGGAGAAGAGGTGGACCTCAGAGAAGGTTTATAGATGTAGTGAAGGTGGACATGGAGATGGTTGGTGTGAAAGTAGAGGAGGCAGTGGATAGGGCAAGATGGAGGCAGATGATCCGCTGTGGCGACCCCTAAAGGGAGCAGCTGAAGAAGAAGAAGAAGACTTTTTCGGGCAACCCTCCCAAACAAACTCCCACCAACAACCAACAGGGGGGGGGGGAACCCCATAAGAACCATACATGTTGAAATTAGTTGGGAACTCAGATATTTCACAGTAATATTCACTTATCACTCCACATGGACTCTTAATAAAGCTTTAGTGAAGTTCACGACAATTGCAAAATAATACCCAAATAAAATAAAAAATTGAAAAGCAGTCAGAATCAATATTATTATGGCTACTTATGTTGACACGGAAAGGAAGGAATACTGTGAATCACATCATCATTCAGCAGATGTGCTGACTGAATGTTTTGGATTGATTGTTTGGCAGGACATTTTAGTATTCGTACTAGTAAGTAATCTATTAATGTACTGCAATATTTAGTTTGGCCTGAGTTCAAATCTGATGTAGTCAACTGCTATAAATCTTGCCATATGTGTCAGTTAATGGAGAGGCAAAAAAAAAGCCACGAAACCAAACTTATCAAAGCTATAAATAAGTTCTGAGCTACACTTTCATTACCTAAATACATACAGAAGGACCACAGTTCATATTCCATACTCATCACCTTCAGATTCTTCTTTTCAAACTAAAGTTTCTGGTCCTTTATAAATCAAGTCTAAGATGAATGACACTGTCATATCAATATACTTAGTGCCTTTGTGTCCTGGAAAGTGATATTGTTTCTTCCTCTAGCCCACATGTTATGTTTTGTTTCTGTACAGTCTTAGAGCCTTGATGGAGATGATGGTTTGGAAATGTTCCTAGTCCCTGCACTGCTCAGAAGTAGGTTGTTGTGCTCACTTGAGACATGTCTTCTTGTTCTCGTCTGACAGCTTTAGTAACTGAGAGGTTTTGGCTGTTGTAATCAGTTTCAGACAAAGTCAGATCATTTGTGCAAGCATTGATATTTTGTACACCAGTGTTGAATTTGAATGTGATTTGCCTGGTTGTGGCCCATCTGTTTGCTTGGATACTTTTCTCCATTCTTCTTTGTTCTGTGAACTGTTTTGTCCACAAGATTGCTCCTCATTGGTACCTAATAAACTGGCAAGTGCATTGTGGCTATTGAGTAAATGTAAGAGGAAGAATGTTAAATAGTGAATTTAGTCACTTTGGAACTTCAATGAATGAACATTAGAGATGATCAGCCTTGACTAGCTACACATGTAATAAGCAAAAAATGTGAACATACAATTTCTATACTATTATAGATAATGAAGAAGACAACAGTATCATCTTTATCTTTTCTTTATGATGATCTCTCTCTCTCTCTCTCTCTCTCTCTCTCTCTCTCTGTCTCTCTCTCTCAGGGAACTATACCAATTGCCTAAAAGCTTTATAGGATTAAAATGTAGGCTCATGGGAACACAACAAGGTGGTATATAGGAAGATACATGCCAAGCTTTTATTTTTCTTATGATGCCAAATAAGAGATTCAGTGACCTAAATGAATCTGTGGGTAGCAACATTTTGTGATTACAGTTCCTCGCTGCTAAAATGCAATATACAACTATTCTATTAAAGCGTATCCTTGCTTCGAATTTTGGTATTGTGGGGGAGTTAAGTTAGCTTTACAATTTCCTAGACTCCTTTTTAGCTTTTCTTTGCAGGATAATACAACAGAGTTGTCACAAATTGCTGTTTACCAATTCATGGTGCATGAGTTTAGCCAGCAAAGATTGTTTTTTTTTAAACCATTTGAATAGTATTACCTGAAATTCACTGTCATTGTAAGGAATTGTCAGAAATTAAAGCAGATAAATGAAGTCTCATAACTTCTCAGCTTATATCTCTATTGCATAAGCAGATAAATATTACCAGAATTCATCTAGCTTGGGTGGTGCCCTGCTAGCGACGCTAACCCTATACTTGATATCTGAGGAGCTTCACTTTGTTGTTGTTTGTGTTAGTGAGTATATCTTCTTGAACTACATTTGATGAGGAAAGTTTGAGCAGCATGCAAGATCTTCCTGTACAAAATGTCATTCACAACTTTCAAAGTTCAACCCCAATTCCAATGAAGTTGGGACGTTGTGTAAAACATAAATAAAAACAGAATACGATGATTTGCAAATCCTTTTCAACCTACATTCAACTGAATACACTACAAAGACAAGATATTTAATGTTAAAATGGATAAACTTTATTGTTTTTTGCAAATATTCACTCATTTTGAATTTGATGCCTGCAACACGTTCCAAAGAAGTTGGGACAGGGGCAAGAAAACACTGGGAATGCCCAAAAAACACCTGATTAGAACATTCCACGGGTGAACAGGTTAATTGGAAACAGGTGAGTGTGATGATCGGGTATAAAGGGAGCATCCCTGTAAGGCTTAGTCTTTCACAAGCAAGGATGGAACAAGGTTCACCACTTTGTGAACAACTGCGTGAGCAAATAGTCCAACAGTTTAAGAACAACGTTTCTCAACGTGTAATTGCAAGGAATTTAGGAATTTCATCATCTACAGTCCATAATATCATCAAAAGATTCAGAGAATCTGGAGAAATCTCTGCAAGTAAGCAGCAAGGCAGAAAACCAACACTGAATGCCCATGACCTTCGATCCCTCAGACGGCACTGCATTAAAAACTGACATCATTCTGTAATGGATATTACCACATGGGCTCAGGAACACTTCAGAAAAACACTGTCAGTGAACAAAGTTCGTCGCTCCATCGACAAGTGCAAGTTAAAACTCTGCCATGCAGAGCGAAAGCCATATATCAACAACACCCAGAAACGCCGCCGGCTTCTCTGGGCCTGAGCTCATCTGAGACGGACTGACGCAAAGTGGAAAAGTGTCCTGTGGTCTGACATTGTGGACACATTTCAAATTGTTTTTGGAAATCATGGACGTCGTGTCCTCCGGGCCAAAGAGGAAAAGCAATGTCCGGATTGTTATCAGTGCAAAGTTCAAAAGCCAGCATCTCTGATGGTATGGGGGTGTGTTAGTGCCCATGGCATGGGTAACTTGCACATCTGTGAAGGCACCATTAATTCTGTACATACAGGTTTTGGAGCAACATATGCTGCCATCCAAGCAACGTCTTTTTCAGGGACGTCCCTGCTTATTTCAGCAAGACAATAGCAAGCCACATTCTGCACGTGCTACAACAGCGTGGCTTCGTAGTAAAAGAGTATGGGTACTAGACTGGCCTGCCTGCAGTCCAGACCTGTCTCCCATTGAAAATGTGTGGCGCATTATGAAGCGCAAAATACGACAACGGAGACCCCGGACTGTTGAGCAACTGAAGTTGTACATCAAGCAAGAATGGGAAAGAATTCCACCTACAAAGCTTCAACAATTAGTGTCCTCAGTTCCCAAACGCTTATTGAGTGTTGTTAAAAGGAAAGGTGATGTAACACAGTGGTAAACATGCCCCTGTCCCAACTTCTTTGGAACGTGTTTCAGGCATCAAATTCAAAATGAGTGAATATTTGCAAAAAACAATAAAGTTTATCTGTTTGAACATTAAATATCTTGTCTTTGTAGTGTATTGAATATAGGTTGAAAAGGATTTGCAAATCATCATATTCTGTTTTTATTTATGTTTTACACAACGTCCCAACTTCATTGGAATTGGGGTTGTAAATGGTTTCCATGACTTGGAAGATTGGAAGCCTATATTATCCTCCCCTATTTCCTCATGTTTTTATTGTCTACCACTTCTAACTCTCTTGTCATATATTTGATTGCATCTCAGAGTAATTGGCGATCTCCACTGTGTGTTCTAATTGGTTTAATGGCTGTGGTGGACCAATGTTTGCCAATATTTTTTGTACCAAATATGCTAGTCAACTTTTTATTTGGCTGGAATGGGATTTCACTTGTAGGATGTTTGAAACAAATGTTTTGTATTCATTACATTGGTGCATTTTAGTCTACGTTACTAGTGTGGATGGCTCTAGATCGGTTCTTTGCTATATGCAGACCTCTTTATTATCACAAACATATGGAAATCTCTAACTTTCTGAAGTTCATTGTCATGCCACTGATCAGAAATGGACACTTGAATATTACTATGGTTTCTTGGGCTGGAAAATGATCTTTCTGTATGGAAAATGAAATGGATCATTGTGTTTGTGAACGTATGACATTGGTTCAGCTGGCATGTGGTGATATTTCCCTTAACAACCTGTTAGGCCTGTTAACTGCTTTTCTAATACCAATTGCAGATTTTTTTCATTACTGCATCCTATGTAGTTATATTTACTTCTGTTCTGAAATCAGGGAAGGCTCACTTGAAGGCAATTAATACTTGTGTTACCCATATAATTGTCATGGCAGTAAGTTTAACTTTTGTCTTGATAGCTTTTATTTATAGAATAAGAAACAACTTCTCACCAAACAGCCGAGTCTTTCTGAGTACTTGCTTCAATCCAATAAATTATGGAGTCAGAACAACAGAAATAAGAGAACAGTTTCTAAAATTCTTGAATCAAATGAAAATCTTACCACAATAATCGAAAAATAGGTGGTTACTCAAATTTAAAAATAAATTACTCAAAAATCAAAAGGAACCAAGATGTTCACATGTTTATTACTTTTATTTATGTCAATGCTACCATTATAAAGATCTAACTTAAGGCATATCAATATAACCACTGTAATCAAGACATCTACAATATTTACCTGTTTCAAGATTTCCTTTTCAATTTTAATTGTCATAAATTGAAAGGCGCATGATCAGTTGGTGGTCTTTTCAGAAATGGCAGTAGTATGAAGGAACGTGGTTTATGACAGTGAATTAAAACAAATATTATTATATACTGCTTATGTAGGATTATAGATACATGGTTTAGCACTATACCCAAATATCTAGTGTTAGTCCCAATCAAAATACTTATCTTCCATTCACCAGAAGACTTGTAGTGGTCTAATGATCAAACTACATAATTGTCTCTGCTAATTTAAAAATGTGAACAGTGACCTCTGACTAGCCCCCCCCCATTCTTCATGAGCAAACTTTAAGTTTTTCTTTGTCTTAAATTTAATGAGTGCTTAATTATTCCACAGCATTTTATAAAAATTATCATATATTTCAGTTGATTCTTCAATCTTCATTTTATGCTCGCAGAGAGGAGAAGGTTTAAACTTTTGGTCTAAATATAAGAGAGAAAAAAGAAGCTGGTACTGTCCCACATTATCTTTTGTTTCTTAGTTTTCATGTTTGAATGCATTCAGTTCAGTAGTAGCTTGTGTTTTTTTCAGTGTGGTATCAGGTAACAAAAATAGCCATAATCCGCTGTTACAGTCTGTTTTCCAGTGTTTCTTGGGCTCTTAGCTTGGAGCAAGCTGTGTTACTGTTGTGCTGTTTTTGTGCTCCTGACACTGCTAAGAACTTATCCTGGAGGTTTTTACTTTTGCATTCATTGACTGGGTTGGACTAAGCTGCTGTAGGCAGACCATAATCTCGTGAGAAAACACAAAGGTGTATATAAGATGAGAGACATGCGAAGTCAGACAGCTTTTTTTTAATGACAATTCCAGTGAATACCCATATTAGGTGATTTGTATGATTTAGTCTTGATATCTGTATATCTACAATAGTGTAATTCAAATACAGGATACATTAACAGAAATATACTTTTATTGGTATTTAACTGACATTAAGGCTGTACATTATTTGTATATATTAGTAGCAATACAGAAAACATTTTGCTTTGATAGTTTGTCTTTTTTCCAACACTTATATTTGAGGAAAATGCTTAATATAAGTTGAGAATGAGCAGCATACAACAACTTCCTACACACAACATTTCATTCACAACTTTCAAACTGAATGGTTTCCATGATTTGGGTGAATGGCGCCCCATTCTATTCTTTCCCTATCTTTTAATATTTTTGTTGTCTACCACTTCAAACTCCATTCTAATATTTTTACTTATATCTCAGAAAGCTCTGCACTCCCCAATGTTTGTATTAATTGGTCTTATGGCTGTGGTTGACCTGTGTTGGCCAGTAATTTTTGTACCAAATATGTTGCTGAGCTTTTTATTTAACTGGAATGGGATTTCACTTTTGGGCTGTTTGATACAGATGTTTTGTCTTCATTGTGTTGGTACATTTCAGTCTACTTTACTACTTTGGATGGCTCTGGATCGGTTCTTTGCTATATGCAGACCACTTTATTATCACAAATATATGCAAATGCCCAACTTTCTAAAGTTTATTATTGTGCCAGTGATCAGGAATGTAATCTTGATTACTACAATGGTTTCTTTGGCTGGAAAATTGCAATTTTGTATAACAAATGTGATAGATCACTGTTTTTGTGAGCACATGGCGTTGGTTCAGTTGGCATGCGGCGATATTTCTATTAACAACTTGATTGGACTTTTGACTGCTTTTCTAATACCAACTGGAGATTTTGTTTTTATTACTGTGTCTTATATAATAATCTTTTCTTCTGTCATAAAATCAGGGAAGGCCCACTTGAAGGCTATTAACACATGTGTTACGCATGTACTTGTTATCACAAGTAGTTTGGTATTTACCTTGATGGCTTTTTTGTCATACAGAATAAGAAACAGTTTTTCTCCCAACAGCCGTATTTTTATAAGTACAATGTACGTACTTTTTTCAAGCTGTTTCAACCCAATTATCTATGGAATAAGAACAAAAGAAATAAGAGAACATTTTCTGAAATTCGTGAATCATGTGAAGACTGTACCACAGTAATCCAGTAATAGTGATATATTATGAATATATAAAGTCATATGTATTTCTGTGTTCTTGAAACAAAAATGCATCTTAAGTTTTTCCATAACAGCTGTTAATTGAGCATTTAATTTGTCCCTGTTAATTTCCATGATTTGAGATCAGTCACCCTTAATTTTTAAAAGTTGTGATAACTTGTTAATAATATTGTCCAGAATACTAGAAATTTGAAGGCAAAATGACAATTTGTGAATTCACAGAATTTTTAAAAATGTGTAGAAAAAGGTTAAGGGCATGAAGCTGTAACCTTCTTTAACCAGTCTTAATCATATTTGAGGTCTCAGTCAAAATTCTGAAAGCTTGACCTTGTGCTAAAGAAAATGAGAAGGTCAGTAAAGGCAGTGGAAATGTAGATAAAGGGAGACCAGGAGCACTAGGATTGTTTTGAATGCACTGACTAGAATATGTTCAAAGCATCATCCACAAGTACTCCAGACTAACTACAGTAAATAAATGGACTTTGCATTGTGATGCAAGGCAAGACAAGTTTATTTATATAGCTCCTTACATATTCTGTTGTCATCCATAGTGCTTCCCAAATAATAAATACAAAATCATTTAAAAAGTAAGGTAAAAGAACATAGAAAAATATAAAGTGAAGGAGAAATTAAAAAGAGGTTATTTTAAGGACAAGTGTAATATTTATTAGCTTCTGGGTATTTGTTTCCAATTGCATGTTCACATTCTATATGCCTAGTTGATATGTGCTTATCTTCTCCTGCGTTCAGACCCGATGTAGTGCAAGCTTTTATTCAGAAGAAATAGTTTTGACATGCAAAAATCAAATTAACATGATTTTCCGCTAACCCCAAATGCAGTTGATCAGCCAGGATGTTTCCTTTTATTTGTTACTGTCCCATTCATCCCATTCTTCCTGCCTCCATTCTTCCATAAACTATTATTAGAGTTTCATAAACAGATTTGACTCTGTTCAGTTTTTTTTTATTACTTGTTTATTTATTTACTCTTTTTTCATCTGAAAATACATCTGGAAACCAATACTAAATCAGGAGGTAGTTTCACACTAATTTTGTTTCATTTAATTCTTTTTCTCAGGAGTGTTTTACATATTTGACCTCTCTGTCCCACTCTCAGTTGTGCCTGAATGCATCAAACTGACTACCACTGTGCCAGTTCCAAAGCTAGCCAAGGTTATTACTTAACTGACTGGCACCCTGTTGCTACCAGTGCTTTGAGAAGCTGGTCAGAGACTTTATCTGCTTCTCCCTACCTGCCACTTTGGACCCACTGCAGTTCGCTTACAGGCAGAACAGATCCACTGATGATGCAATAGCCCTGTCTCTACACACTGCCCTCTTCCATTTGGACAAAAAGAACACATATGTGAGAATACTGTTTGTGGACTACAGCTCAGCATTCAAAACCAACATGCCCTCAAGGCTCAACATTAAACTTCAAGATCTTGTTCTGAACAGTTCTTTGTGCAGCTGGATCCTGAAATTCCTGACAGGCCAATGCCAGGCCAAAATCAATTCCTCCTCTCTGACCCCTCACACAGGTGCTCCTCAGGGCTGTGTGCTCAGCCCTCTCTTGTACTCTCTGTACACCCACAATTTTTCAGCTCCAAAGTCATTGTTAAATTCGTAGATGACACCACAATTGTGGGCCTGATCTCCAATGTCAACAAGGAGGTCTACAGTGAGGAGGTCAGCTTCCTGGCACACTGGTGCCAAGAGATCAACCTGGTTGACAAGACCACATAGCTCAAAGTGGATGCAAGAGAAAGTGCACACCTCCATCACCATCAACGGAGCCACTGTAGACAGAGTCAGCTGCTTCAAGTTCCTCTGTGTTCACATCTCAGAGGAACTGACATTGACCTCAGAACATTTTACACATGTACTGTGGAGAGCATTTTAACAGACTCCATCACCACCTGGTATGGGAACTGTACTGTTTTCAAGTGAAAATTTGTGCAGAGTGGTGTGGACAGCCCAGCACATCACCAAGGTCCAGCTCCCAAACCTTCTGGATTTATACCTCAATCGCTGCCTGAGGAAGACCAGTAGGATTCTAAAGGACTCCATCCACCCACCCAAGCCACTGTTTATTCTCACAGCTGCCGAGTGGAAGGAGGTACAGAAGCACAAAGTTCAGAACCAGCCGGTTCCAAGCCAGCTTCTTCCCCGGGCCATCAGGCTGCTGAACAGCCATTAGTGCTGGTGTGTTCATCTGTGGACCTGTCACTAAATTGTAATCGACACGGTGAGTCATCTCGAATCCTCCATGTGTAGTCTTGACATGTGTCACGATTGGCCCCTCCCAGTCCTGTCCATGTGTTCATGTTTTGGTTTAGCCCCCTCGTTTCATGACCCTGCCCCTGATTGTCTCCACCTATTTTCTACCTGTCCCTCGTTTTCCCTGTGTATTTTAGCCCTGTGTTTGCCCCTTGTGTACATGTACAAGTGTACATTGATCTTTGTTGTTGGTGGTGTTATATGCTGTGTTGGTTATTCTGGTTACTATGTGTTGTTTGAACCTGTTTATTGTTGGTCTGTCATGTCTGCTCCCCGTTCAATCCGTGTTGGCTCTATGACCCTGGACTGTCTTGACCATGACCCTGGATTTGCCCTTAATAAATCTTGCTTATCTCTGCACGTGCATCCGCCTCCTCGCTCCCTACTGTTACAACACGTCACCACCCAACGTTTTAAAGAACGTAAAAAAAATCTTGGTGTCGTGATAGACCCTGATCTGTCCTTCGATGCACATATAACTAATATTACTAAAACAGCTTTCCTGCATCTCCGCAATATTTCTAAATTAAGAAATGCATTATCTCTACAGGATGCAGAAAAGCTAGTTCATGCATTTATTACTTCAAGGCTAGATTACTGTAATGCCCTGCTGTCTGGATGTCCCAGCAAAAGCCTTAACAAGCTTCAGTTAGTTCAGAATGCTGCAGCCAGAGTCCTCACAAGATCCAGAAAGTTTGACCATATCAGCCCAGTTTTATCAACCCTACACTGGTTAATAGTTAAATTTCGCATTGATTATAAAATTCTATTACTGAGCTATAAAGCTCTACAGGGACACCTGAGTGAACTTCTCTCCTACTATGAACCATCACGCCTGCTTAAATCACAAGGTGCTGACTTACTACTGGTACCTAGAATGAATACAGTTACATCATGGGGAGAGAAACCAGCCATTAGGGGTGTACTTTGTGTACTTCTGGTGCTGCTCCCAAACCCGGATAAATGGTGAGGGTTGCATCAGGAAGGGCATCCGGCGTAAAACTTGTGCCAGAACTATCATGCGGATCACAAATATGATTGCCATACTGGATCGGTCGAGGCCCGGGTTAACAACGACCGCCTCCGGTGCTGTTGACCAGCAGGGTGCTGGTGGAAATTGGACTACTGTAGGTCGAAGACCATCAAAGAAGAGAGGAGGAAGGCGGGTTAGAAGGCAGCGAGAGAGAAGGAAAGGCAGGAGTGTGGAGGTTAGCGTAGGGACTCTCATATGGACAATGACTGGTAAAGGCAGAGAGCTTGCAGACATGATGGAGAGAAGGAAGGTAGATATTCTGTGTGTCCAGGAGACCAGATGGAAAGGAAGCAAGGCCAGGAACATTGGAGGTGGATTCAAACTGTTCTATCATGGTGTAGAGAGGAAGAGAAATGGAGTAGGGATAATCCTAAAGGAACAGCTTGTGAAAAGTGTTCTGGATGTAAAGAGAGTGTCAGACAGGATCATGAGCCTGAAGTTGGAGGTTGATGGTGTAATTTTGAATGTGGTCAGTTCATATGCACCACAGGTTGGTTGTCAGTTAGAGGAGAAAGAGGAATTTTGGAGTAAGATGGATGAAGTGGTAGATGGTGTCCCTAGAGAGGAGAGATTAGTGATTGGTGCAGACTTCAATGGACATGTTGGTGAAGGGAACAGAGGGGATGAAGAGGTGCTGGGTATGTATGGTGTGAAAGACAGAATTGCATAAGGTCAGATGGTTGTAGATTTTGCAAAGAGAATGGAAATGGCTGTGGTGAACATGTATTTTCAGAAGAGGGAAGAACACAGGGTGACATACAAGAGTGGAGGGAGGTGCACACAGGTGGATTATATCCTTAGCACGAGATGCCACATAATGGAGATTGGAATGTGTAGCAAGGTAGCATAGGGTGGTTGTCTGTAGAATGAGATTAGAAACAAAGAAGAGGAAGAGAATGAATACAGAGCCAAAGATTAGATGGTGGAAGCTGAAGGAGGAGGATGGTTGCAGGCAGTTCAGGGAAAAATTGCAACAGCCCCTTGGGGGCAGTGAGGAGCTACCTGAGGACTGGGAAACTACAGCTAAGGTGGTGATAGAAACTGGCAAAAATGTGTTGGGTGTTTCGTCTGGTCAGAGGAAAGAAGACAAGGAAAGTTGGTGGTGGAATGAGGAAGTCCAGGAGAGTGTTCAGAAGAAGAAGGCAGCTAAGAAAAGTGGGATAACCAGAGAGCTGAAGGAAGTAGGCAGGAGTACTGTGAGGCTAGTCACATAGTGAAAAGAATGGTGGCAAAGGCAAAGGCTCAGGCCTATGATGAGCTGTATGAGAGTCTACACAGTAAAGGAGTAAAGGACTTGTATCGTTTGGCTAAACAGAGAGATAGAGCTGGAAATGATGTACAGCAGGTTAGGCTGATAAAGGATAGAATATTGTACTAGTGAGTGAACAGAGAGTGTTGAGTAGATGGAAGAAGTACTTTGAAGAACTAATGAATGAGGAAAACGAGAGAGAGAGGAGGATAACGGGGGGACAGATAGTGGATCAGGAAGTGCAGAGAATTAGTAAGGTGGAAGTGAGGGCAGCTTTAAAAAGGATGAAGAATGGAAAGGCAGTTGGTCAGGATAACATACCTGTGGAGGTATGGAGATGTTTAGGAGAGTAGGCAGTGGAGGCTCCATGGACCATGATGTTTGCAGATGACATTGTAATCTTTGGTGAGAGTAGAGAGCAGGTGGAAGAGAATCTGGAGAGGTGGAGGTTTGCACTGGAGAGGAGAGGAATGAAGGTCAGTAGCGACAAGATAGAATACATGTGTGTGAATGAGAGGAAGGCAGGTGGAAAGGTGAAGATGCAAGGAGTAGAAGTCGTAAAGGTGAATATCTTGGGTCAACCATCCAGAGCAATGGACAGTGTAGAAAAGAGGTGAAAAAGAGCGTGCAGGCAGGATGGAGTGAGTGTCAAGGCTGATGTGTGACAGAAGGATAGCAGCAAGAGTGAAAGGGAAGGTTTACAAGACAATAGTGCGTCCTGCTATGATGTATGGTTTGGAGACTGTGGCTCTGTCTAAAAGACAGGAGGCTGAGCTGGAGGTGGCGGAGATGAAGATGCTGAGATTTTCATTGGGAGTGACAAGGATAGACAAGATTAGAAATTAGCAGATCAGAGGGACAGTGAAGGTGGAGCAGTTTGGAGATAAAGCCAGGGAGGCCAGGTTGAGAGGGTTTGGACATGTGTTGAGGAGGAATAGTGGATATATTGATCAAAGAATGTTGGAGATGGAGCTGCAGGGTAGAAGGAGAAGAGGTAGACCTCAGAGAAGGTTTATGGATGTAGTGAAGGTGGACATGGAGATGGTTGGTGTAAAAGTAGAGGAGGAAGTGGTATAGGCAAGATGGAGGCAGATGATCAGCTCTGGCGACCCCTAAAGGGAGCAGCCGAAAGAAGAAGAAGACATCATGGGGGAGAGCTTTCTCATACAATGCCCTTTTTTCCCCACTTTGTACTATAATACTTTATACTAATAATGTTTGCTATCCGGTGTCGACTGTAGGAGGATGGGTTCCCCTTCTGAGTCTTGGTTCCTCTCAAGGTTTCTTCCTCTTTAGGGAGTTTTTCCTTGCCACTGTCGCCACTAGCTTGCTCATGGGGGCTTGGACCAGGATTTTTTCTGCTTTTGCTTGCTTGTATTTCACTCTATAGTGTCAGATATAATTCAGATAGTAAATGCCTCACTCATGTCAGATGTTTGTCCTAACAAATGAAAAACTGCAGATGTTAAGTCTCTCTAATTTTCTGCAAAGGAAGCAGTAAGTGACAGTCCTGTGTTGTGCTTTGTGAAGGTAAGATGTTTAGTTCTGCATCCAGCTAAAACTATTGCTTTATTAAGCCATCCATGTTCAGAGTTTGCTAAAAATGTTGAAAGATGTATTGTGACTCACCTCCAAAGAGTATTTTGTTCCTTTTTTGAAAAGATGCATGTTATTTTCTCTATCTAGTAAAATATGTGTAAGTAGAGGCAGCCACATTAACAAGGTTATAAGGCAGTAGAGCCATTGTTTTGTATAGTATGGATGCATTGTTTGCTCTTTTATTTATTTTATTTTATTAATTTTCATTTAACTATCTAAAAAAAGTGACAGTCCTGTGTTGTGCTTTGTGAAGGGACAGTCCTGTGTTGAGCGTTGTGAAAGGAGCACTGCGCCATGAATGTGTGCCTAGCTTCCATTGAGGGTCATATGAATGCCAGCCTCCAGGTTGTTCAAAGTGCTGCGTGTGAAAACCAGTTGTCGAATAAACAGCTGCTACTGTGCTGAACTCCCAGACCATTAGGAACTAGTGAGTTATTCCAGCCAAAGGTAAAGACTAAACATGGAGAACCAGCATTTAGCTACTACGCTTCTCTTACATGAAACCAGTTGACAGAGAGCTTGAGAAGAGCCACAACACTAGTCTCATTTAAATCCAGGCTTAAAACATTCCTATTTGAACAGCTTTCAGCTCAGTTTAAAACATGGCTTAGCTCTTTTAGCCCTTCTCCTCTGTAACAGCACTTCATTCTCCGTAATTTAATTTATTTTTTTTGCTTTTAAATAATCTAATTAATTTTCATGTTGTTAGTTTAATGATTATTCTTTGAAAATCTATTGTTTTAATCATGTTTAGAATTTCCCCTCACTTCACATTTTTCTATTCTCTTTACTTTTTAAATTGTACTTTTTGTATTTATCATTTGTGAAGTACATTAAATGACAGCAGTGTATGTAAGGTGCTATAAAAACAAATTTCTCTTGCATTGCATCACTTTCAGCAAGATACAGATATCATGACATTTTATTCATTGTAGTTAGTCTGGACTACTTGCGAATGGTGCTCTGAATATATTCTAGTCAGTGCATTGAAAATCTAGTCAGTGCTCCCTTTATCTACACTTTCACTGCCCTTTACTGACCTTCTTATTTGCTTTAGTAGTGGTCTTAATACAAGGAAATAAAGTGATATGTTCTGATCACCAGACCACAAGGTCATGCTTTCAGAATTGTGATTGAAACCTCGATTATGATTACGATTGTTCCAAAATGTTAAAGAGTCATGCCCTGAACATTTTCATACACTTTTTAAAAATTCTGTGAATTCACAAATTGACATTTTGTCTTCAAATTACTGTTATTCTAGACAACCTTAACAAATCATCACAACATTTTAAAATTAATGATGAATGGATTTGAATCACACAGATTAACAGGGATAAATGAAGCACTCAATTAACTCAGTTAATTGTTGTGGAAAATGTTATGATGCATTGTCATTTGAAGTACGCAGAAATACATGTATGACATTAGATATTCATAACTGTTATATAAAAACTCATCAAAATGTTCTATTTTTGTTTTTGGATTGTATTACTTGCCCTTATAGTTTTAGTTCTATGATGTACTAAGTGATAACACACAAATTCTTTTGGGCCAATTTGTCATTTTAAATAAATAAAAAAAAAACTGATCTATATTGCTGGATTACTGTGGTACAACTTTCAAATGATTCACAAATTTCAGAAAATGTTCTCTTATTTCTTTTGTTCTTATTCCATAGATAATTGGATTAAAGCAGCTTGAAAAAACTATGTACATTGTACCTATAAAAATATGGCTGTTGGTAGAAAAATTATTCCTTATTCTGTATGACAAAAAGGCCATAAAGGTAAGTACTAAACAATTATATGTGTGTTGACACACTTCTAGATCTTAAAGAGTCCAATGAATCATGGGCTAAGTTTCTTTCACAGCAGTGCTAGGTTGATGTCGTGTGTATTCTGGTGCCTCCCTGCAGTGGTGATCGGCCCATGTCTGCCCCTGATAGCTCTCTGATGAACATGGACTGATTCTTAGACTTCAGCACTACATTTTACACACTCAACCGCTGGAACCGTTACTTGCAGGTAGACAAAAATTACATTCTCAGAGAAAAGTCAGAAATCCTAAAAAAAGGGACTTCACTGAACTGTTTAATACACTTTGAAGTTGATAGATCAGCAAGCCTTTTCCAGCCCAAAGATAATATATCTTTTCCTGAAAGCTCCTGTTTTTCTAATGTGTTTTCCTGAAAGCTCAGCCTCAATATGTGACAGCAGAATCTGTAGCCACAAAGGACTGAATTATATTGCCAATATATTTTCAGTATATTTTGGAGATGTAGAGAATTTAGGTTGGATGCTATCCACCTAAGCAAGACTGAGTAAAATATTTAAGGGCAACTTTTTTTTTGCCCTTTGCCACCCATCTACTGCTTGCATTCATTCAATATTACAGGCACAGTAACGCCTTCTCTACCTGCCGCCAACTGTGATGATGGATTATCAGCCTCCACACCACAAAAAAAGACACAGTAGAACACCTGTGGTACAGAGCAACCACAGTCCCAACTAGGGGTGCAGGTAAAAAAATTGATTCTTAGATGCATCGCGATGTGGATGTGAACGATTCTGAATCGATTCATCAATGTCAAAAATCTATTTTCTAAATATTAATTTATAACGTAATGTTGATGGAACGCAAAGGACGGAACTTGGAAGTGGGTAAGTGGGTAAGACTGTCTGTAGCAGCACATAACAAAAACACATATGAATGAGTGAGAAATCCGACCAGCACCCTCTGCATTAAAGCCATGTAAGGTCAGGAGTCACAACACAAATGTTAAGAAGAGTCATTTTGTCCTTTCAACAAAAATCAGACCACCTTGAGAGCCACAACATTTAATGCCCAGTAAGTCTCGGTGCGTGCTAATGTCCTAGTATAGGCAAAAAAATTATGAATGAAAACGTGGACTCACTTTACTCTGCTTTAAGCTTTAGCTCAGCCATAGCCACTTTCTTCCCATCTCCACCAGAAAACGTTTCCTCAGAAGTAGAGCAGCTTATTGTAAAATGTCTTTCAGCGTATGGCTGTTACAAGGCTGAAGTTGCTTCTTATTCTCCAGCTTCTTGTTTGAATTTTTTCTTTTTCAAATTTAAGGTGGAACGGGAAAATTCGAAAGAGAAGCGACTTCAGCTTCATAACATTTTAGGGTTTTTTAGTCTCTTGTTGCAGATTTAACATTCCAGGAAACCAACTAAGGTGTTTATAAATGTGAATAAGTCTCCAAATGTTCGTCTTAGCTAAATCTCTCAAAGCGTTTTCGTTTGCTACTAGCCAGGAGAGACGGTGTTGCTAAGTGACTTGCAGTCTCGTTGAGAAATGGAGCTTTTGCACTACGTTGAGCACGTCCTGTCCCGCAGATATTTTACTGAGACAGTGACCCCTGACTCTCTACATCATGACCAAATCTGGAGTTATAAAATCACTAAAGAAAACGGGCAGGACAGCTGTAATGTGCTGCATGGACATCCATTATCACAGGATCTTATTTGACTGTAACTGTGCATTTTATCTCAGATAATTGGCAGCAGTGTCTAATGTACTCCAAAGATGCACAGTGAATGAGAATCCTCCAGTTCACTCGCTACATCACTTCCATTTGATTTATGAATAAAACATATTGGAAGTAAATTCATTATAGATCTTATAATGTATAGTCATTACACTGTTTGTGTAATGGACAGCATTACATCAGTCTAGATATGAAGCATATTGTTTTCATATCAAATAGAATGATGCAAATGTCAGGTAATAATTGGTTATACGGTCATTGGTGTTTGGCTAGCATTATAGTGGTGTCTGCACCAAATAATGGGATTTTGAAAGGAGTCAAATTCGTCATCTGTAATTATTGGTAGCATTACTGAAAATATTGCTATGAAATATATGCTCTCTAGGGGAACTAGGGACCTTTCAGCGTTATTTTTGGCAATGTCCAGCACTTTCTGGGTCACACAGGTGCTGGAGCCTATCCTACCGGTCATAGGGCAAAAAGTAGGATGCACCCTGGACAGGCCACCAGTCTATTGCAGGGACAATAAAAATAATTCTTCATAAAAAAATAGTTCTTGATAAGGGATTTTTTTTTCCCGAATATAAATATAAATTTACTTTAAATAAACATAAAGGTTAACTCTCTGAAATGAAGTTTGCTGAGGACAAGATTTCTGCTGGTGTTTAACTTATACTTTGAGTGCCCCTGGCCAAATTACGTGTTTTCTTTAATTTAAAAATATTTTTAAAAAGTTCTACAATTACTGTTTATTTGTTAAATTTAACATATTGGGGAAAAAATGTGGCCTGCACACATTTTATATATTCTTTTTATAGTTTTATTTTTTTCCAGTATGTTAAACATAGCAAATAAATAGAAATGGTGCATTTAAATTTGCAGAAAGAAATGCCATATTTAAGTTTGTTTCCTGTGCTGGATGTGTTTACCTATTTTCATTTATAAAATCAAAAATGATACATAAGATGACCTGGAATGTTTAACTTCTGCATGCAACTTTACATAGAACCCTTCTCAAACTCAAGTATGTTTTGCAATTAAGGTGATACAAATCAACAGTTCCCCACAAGGTAGGAAGAAAAATTCTTCTAAATGTAACTTATTATCTTCCAGTTTTTGTTCTTGGTTTTTTAATTTACACTTTAACAGTGTCTGTTTATACAGACTGTTGATCTACAATTACCTTTACATTTCCTTTCAAATGAATCATTGTCCAACACAGCTTTGTTGATTAATTTTTTAACTATTTAATTCATTTCACATTGGAATGTTATCCTTATGCTTTAGTAACTGGTAAACCGCAACATAAATTTTCAGTTAAAATTAATCAAAGACTCACTGACATATCACTTAAAGCAAAACACAAAGAAGTATCTAAACATAAGGACACAATTAATAGCTATTATTACAACCTTTATTGTAAGCATTTTTGATGTTGTTACTAAACTGTTTTGAATAACAATGCTGCAGCCTACATCACTGGATCAATATGGTAAAACTTTCACATGTTTAAAGAATTTTAAAAACTGCTGCCTTATTTCCTTTGTTCTCACTCCATAAATAATTGGATTGAAACAGCTTGGAAAAAGTGTGTACATTGTACTTGCAAAAATACGGCTGTTTGGAGAAAAATTATTTCTAATTCTATATGACAAAAAAGCTGTCAAAACAAATACTAAACTAAATGCCATAATGATTATGTGTGTTATACATGTGTTGATGGCCTTCATGCTGGACTTCCCTGAGTTCAGGACAGAAGCAAATATCATTACATAAGATACAGTAATAAAAACAAAATCTGTAGTTGGTATTAGAAGAGCAGTTGCAAGTCCAACTAAGTTATTGACAGAAGTATCTTCACATGCAAGCTGGATCAACCCCATGTGTTCACAAAAACAGTGATCGATCTCATTTTTCATACAAAAATGTAGTTTTCCAGCCAAAGAAACCACTGAAACATTTAGGAGTGTATTTCTAAGTACTGGGACAATAACAAACTTTAGAAAGTTGGGAATTTGCATATAATTGTGATAAGAAAGAGGTCTGCATATAGCAAAGAACCGATCCAGAGCCATCCACAGCAGTAAAGTAGATTGATATGAACCAAAAAACTGAGTGCAAAATATTTGTGTTAAACAGCCAACAAGTGAAATCCCATTCCAGTCAAATAAAAAGTTGAGCAGCATGTGTGGTACAGAAAACATTGGCATAAACAAATCCACAACAGACATTAGACCAATTAATACAAACATCGGAGAGTGCAGAGCTCTCTGGGATATAATTAAATATATCAGAATGCAGTTGGAGGTGGTAGACAATAAAAACATAAAGAAATATGGGATGAATAGAAAGTGCCGCCATTCTCCAAAAGAATAGAAACCATTCAGTTTGAATGTAGTGAATGAAATATTTTCTGCAGAAAGATCTTGCATGTTGCTGAACACCATGGTACAATGATTTAAAAAGGCACTACTGCTAACATCAACAGTATGATTTTTTAAACATTTTTTTACTGATATCAATAACTGATCATTTGATTCACTTTAACATTCCAGATTTTGGTCTAACCGCTACTACAGTGCAAGCTGAAGCGAATGAGTGTCACCTGTTATTACATAAGATTGGCAATATTTCCTTTAAATAAAATCCTTTATTCTTTATATTTAGACTGCTGCAAATCCATCCATCCCTTATAAAGTCATATATAAACTTAGAAATAATGACAAAATTTTATGGCTTTACACATTCAACACGCATATGTTTTTACATAACAATTTGAACATGGTTATTTTGGATTGATGCTGCAATGACCGTGTATGATAGAGAATCGCTTTTAGAAGCTCAAAAACCTTGCAGTTCACTTCAAAACAGCAAAAACATTCAATATTAAACAAAAGCAAATACTATACTGTTTCCTGCAAATCCACTAAAAATAATTTTCTGTTCAGAACGCTGAATTGAAGTATTGCTCTTTTCACATCCGCATATCATATATCCTCTTTTGCTTCCCTAACAGCTGATTAATGCTTGACGTTTGTCTCTGCTTCTATATACAGCCAGATATCTTCTCATGGGGCTATACTGTATTCCTACAGGCTTTTGTGCTGGCATAGCAGACCCTTGGTAATCTCCATTCCCTCCACATCTACCAGCTACAAGTATATACACAGTAAATAAGCCTCTATAAACAAGGCTTTCAAAGCATGAGTTTGAATATAAAGGTTTGATATTTTCCATTAAGCTTTAGAGGAAGCACTCCGCATGAAATTGTGTTTGTCGTGCTTCCCAAAATGTATACTTATATTCTGTAGACTTCTGGGATAACAAATACATTTCCTTACGTTATACTTCTCATCATAATGATTTCCTAATAGTTGAGATATATATGCTGGGGATGTGGGGGTGTGGTGGGGTTCTGATGCATTTTGATACAGGGAAATTTCTGACTAAGAATCTTCTGCACTGTTCAGATGGTTACAGTGCTTGAAATGTGTTGATTGTGTGATTTCTGAAAGTGTAAAGTAAATGCTAACAGCACTCTCAAGGAATCATGTGATGATGGGACAAGCAGTAAGAGGGCTTGGGTCAAAGGTCAAACGAGGTAATCAAGCTGGAGGGGTCTGTAAACCTTTTGTGGCATAACTGTTTTGATATTCCTCACTGCAGTCTCCCTAGGCAACGGGATAATTAGAATGAGAAGCAGGAGAAAGAGAAGCTGACTTAAGTGTTGTGAGTTGCTGCAGATTAAATGTATCAGCAAACCAGAGTGATTGATAAACGCAAATAAGTCAGTTCATCTCCAAATTATCGATGTTCGTCTACTTTCTCTTTGCTGTTTTGTTATCTGTGTTGCTGTGTGCCCAGTCTTCAGCGCTAAAGGTTGGTGCATTAGCAGTTATGCGTTAACTCCAGTATTTAACACCATTTATTGTGAAAACTGTGTTAGAATTGTGTGTTATAACAATTTTACTGAAAAAAAAAAAAAAAAAAAAATAAAAAAAAAAAATATATATATATATATATATATATATATATATATATATATATATATATCTCATCATCATCAACATCATCATCAGGCACTGCACCACTCCCCCCATGCTGAACCTTGTGGGTGGTGGGCCCACATGGCCTCCCCATGTTGCTTCTTCGGGCTGAGCCTGCCGGGTTACGTGGGCTGCCTGGCCACCAGGCACTCACCGTGGAACACTAACCCCAGGTCTGGCTCCAGGGGTAGGTCCTGGTGACCGTTTCCCAGGCAGGGTACACGATTTTTTGTGCACGATATGCATGGAGTAGTTTGGATCGCGTTAGTCTGGGTCTTCACTCCAGACCTGTCGCCTTAGGAGACCCTACCAGGAGCATATTGCTCCCGACGACTTAGCTCTGAAGATCCCGGGACCACACAAGCCCTTCCGCCACGACAAGGCCCCGATCCAGGATGGGATTATATTTTACCTAAAAAAGGCAACAGCTGCAACAGCTCTGCATCAGTGAAGAGATATTTCAGGCCTGATTCTCACCCCAAACAGAGTCAGGGTCAATGATGAGGATTTTGAGGCTAAAGTGTTGCTGAAGTTTAATAAAGACTCTGAATGTGAATGTCTGTACACACACCAATCAGACATAATTGTACAAGCACCTCCTTGTTTCCTATGGTCATTGTTCATTTTATCAGCTCCACTTACTATATAGGTGCACTGTGTAGTTCTACAATTACAGACTGTAGTTAATTTGTTTGTCTGCATACTTTGTTAGTCCCCTTTTACCCTGTTCTTTAGTGGTCAGGACCCCCATGGACCCTCCCAGAGCAGGTACTATTTGGGTGATGGATCATTCTCAGTACTGCAGTAACACTGACGTGGTGGTGGTGTATTACTGTGTGTTGTGCTAGTACGAGTGGATCAAACACAGCGGTGCTGCTGGAGTTTTTAAACACTGTGTCCATTCACTGTCCACTCTATTAAATGTATTTAATAGATTGTTGGTTGTTGGTTCACCCTGAAGATGTAAAGCCAGAGACAACATTTTTTGCTTTACAGTGATGATCTAATCATGCTTTAGTCCTTCATCAGTGGTCACAGGGCGCTATTGGCTGGATATTTTTGGTTGGTGGACTAATCTCAGTCCAGTAGTGACACTGAGGTGTTCTCCAGCAGAGGTGCTGTGTCTGATCCTCTCAGACAAGCACAACACACACTAACATACCACCACCATGTGTTACTGTAGTGCTGAGAATGCACCACTACTACAGACTACTGTCTGTAACTGTAGAACTACAAAGTGCACCTATATAGTAAGTGGAGCTGATGAAATGGACAATGAGTGTAGAAACAAGGAGGCGCTCACAAATGTTATGCCTGATTGGTGTATTTTGCTGAAATGTTTAAATTGGAGCAGTTCTATTTTACAGTTGACAGTTCTTTGTGTGACTTTGGGTCACTTTTGTGTTTGTGTGTTCCCTTTATATTATTATTATTATTATTGCTGTTGTTTTTAGTTAAATATTGTTAAATCTGACTTATTAATCCTCCTCTCAGTGCACGTCAATACTAAGCTTGGTAATAGAACGCAAGTATCCCTGCTATTCCCCAAAAGGGGGCAGTGTAGTGCTGGCTGTGCTGTGATTATCTATGGTAGTCTGTAAATTTCCTCTCAGACCAGAGAGACATTTGTGAAAGCAAGCCATGTCTTCTGTCTCATCCTTTCAACCCTGTTTTTCAGGGGCAGAATCTGTCCCACGGGTCCCACGCATGGGACTTGTAACATTTGCACAAAATTCTCAATGGTTTGTATTTGGTTATTTTTGTTGATTTTTGTTAGGAAGAACCAGGAATGATTGACTTTGCCTTTAGTCTTAATTTATGTTGGATATCATGCCTTTGGGTGTGTAAGTTTGATTGTTGGTTACACTTTTTGGTGATCTTGTATACTTGTAGCTTTTCATTTGTGTTTCTTTCTGGCACAAGATTAAATGCAGTGTCTTGTTCACACAATCAGTTGGGCCTGTCTAGTGTGTCACGTGGCGATTCACAAACAAACATTGTGACAGTCGCTCTTTGAAAGTAGCCAAAAAGTAGTGCATTACTTTTCAAAAGGTTCACATGCCAGTTTGCATGTGAAGATAATTCTATTAATAACTTACATGGGCTTACAACTGCTCTTCTAATACCAGCTACAGAGACGTACAAAGTATTGACTAATGACATGAAGCAGGGAGTTGGTAGCCCGGCTAAGCGACTGATGCATGAATGGAGTAAACTGTGCATTGAGAATGCCATTTTATACCACAAAACCAGTCACCGACGCCAGTTTGTACTTCCTGCTCAGTATAAACAGATGGTCCTGATCTTGTATACTTGTAGCTTTTCATTTGTGTGTTTCCTTCTGGCACAAGATTAAATGCAGTGTCTTGTTCACACAATCCTGGGCCTGACAGTCGCTCTATGAAAGTAGTCAAAAAGTAGTGCATTATTTTTTAAGAGGTTCACATGCCAGCTTGCATGTGAAGATAATTTTTATTATATATAAATATATATAATATATTAATAACTTACTTGGGGTTACAACTGCTCTTCTAATACCAGCTACAGATTTTATTTTTATTACTGTATCTTATGTAATGATATTTGCTTCTGTAATGAAATCAGGGAAGTCCAGCATGAAGGCCATCAACACGTGTATAACACACATAATCGTTATGGCATTTAGTTTAATATTTGTTTTGACAGCTTTTTTGTCATATCGAATTAGAAATAATTTTTCTGCCAACAGCCGTTTATTTATGTAGTGTTTTTTACAACAGATGTTGTCACAAAGCAGCTTTACAGAACAATCAGTATTACAGAAAGGAAGAAAAAGAAAAATCCGGGTCCAAGACCCCACGAGCAAGCCAGTGGCAAGGAAACACTGCCTAAAAGAGGAAGAAACCTTGAGAGGAACCAATACTCAGAAGGGGAACCCATCCTTTTCTGGTCGACACCGGATAGCAAACATTGTTACTATGAAGTATTATAGAACAAAGTGGGGGAAAAAACGAAAGCAGTGGCTAATTTGATTAGCTTATGATTATGCAGCAGCAGCAACAGCAGTGCTCAAGCTGATGGCTGGTGAGCAGTGGCACCCGATCAGGGTAGAAGGGCCAACAGCATCAGACGCACAGGATGGGCAGCTGTTCAACTCGGCAAAGAAAAGAAGAAAACACAGAGTGAATTCTGTAAAGAATCACTGATCACAGATTACAGTGTAACAGAGCAGCAGAGACTCTGGCAGGTCTAGATCTGACATGGAAGACCAATTACCAAAGGCTTGACTATACAAGTAAGATTTTAGCCTAGACTTAAAGACTGAGGCTGTGTCAGAGGCCCGAACATTAAGAGGAAGATTATTGCAGAGCTGGGGGGCTTTGTCTGAGAAAGCTCTCCCCCCTGATGTTACTTTATTAATTCTAGGTACCAGTAGTAAGCCAGCACCTTGTAATCTAAGTAGCCGTGATGCTTCATAGTAGGAGAGACGCTCATTCAGGTACTGAGGGGCAAATCTGTTTAGAGCTTTATAGGTTAATAATAGAATTTTATAATCAATGCAAAATTTAACTGGTAACCTGTGTAGGGCTGATGAAACTCGGCTAATATGGTCAAACTTTCTGGCTGTTGTGAGGTCTCTGGCTGCAGCGTTCTGAACTAGCTAAAGCTTGTTGAGCCTTGAAGTAATAAAGGCATGAACTAACTTTTCTGTTAGTTCTGTAGGGATAATGCATTTCTTAATTTAGCAAATTTGTGGAGATGCAGGAAGGCTGTTCTAGGGATATTAGTTATATGTGCATCGAAGGACAGATCAGCGTCTATCACAACACCAAGATTTTTAACAGATGAGCTTGATGCAACTGAGAAATTGTTAAGTTTGAGGTGAGTTAGACAGTTTGTTTCTAGCTGCTTTTGGACCAATCCGAGTTAAGTAAGAGAAGGTTACTCGACATCCAGTCCTTTATGTCTTTAAGACAGTCCTTAAAAGCGAAATGTCTTTAAAGCTACAGTTATAGTCATTATCTTCGGCTTCACCTTTAGATCACTGAATTTTGTTTAAAGGGTACAACTGTGTCTTACTGTCTTACATTCCTGTGTCAATGAAGGGGACAATTTTTTACTGGTAGTTTTTTCCTTCCAGAAAAATACATCTTCACAAAGTGATTCCTGCTTTTGCATTTAGCACAGTTCATGTCATGAGGGCAGGGCACTGTCTAGGTTCATGATAGCGCTTGCATTCAAAACCAACCGCATTCCTGTTTTCCGTGTTGCCTTTTGAGCCTGTTTTGTTTATAGCATCCAGAAGAACAATGTTGAGTGACAAACATGCAGCACTTAAAGCTGCGCTCCTATCAGAAATGTTCTTGTGCAGGAATAGCTCACTAGTATGGCACATTTTTTACAGCAAAATCCAAAGTCGGCTCACTGTCTCCAAGTAGTTCCCTCTCCTGTCTTGTCATGAACCCCAAATTCCATCATGTTTTATTGCATATTTTACTACTATGAAGTTTTTATTTACAAGTTATGAAACCATCAAAAGGTAACCCCAGGTTTTGCATGCAGTAACAGAATACATACCCCCCATTTTCCTTCTTTTTGGGTGTGCAATATTCATTAAACGGTTCCAAAACTACTTTAGTTTGTGTTTGTTGGCTTCTTTCTCAATTGTGAATATATTGTGGACATCTGTAGCTTGACATTTAGCCGTGTGTTCTGCTGGTACCATTTTATATTGAAATAAAAATGCTGAGAAATATAAAGCAATAATAGGACAAGTTCTGTTTTTCTCTTTTAGCTGCTATACTCCACATACACCAGCCTGTACAGGTGCAAGGCCTTTTTACCTAACCTGAGCTGTATTTATAACAGGTAAATGCTATAGCTCACACAGTATATCATTACACTGACAAGTGAATTAAGGTATAACAAGTTAATTCAGTTCTCAGACTGTGTTCAGGCTTTTTAGTATTATAAAGAGCTTCCAAAGCACCAGTGTGACCAAGTAATTGCTGATTCTACCACACACACATGTCCAACACAAACTTGAAATTAGTGCATTTACAATATGCCTAAACCTGGGAGACAGCACATCTCAGTTTTCCCAAAAGATTATAGAAATATCAACCTTTCAAACTCAAACATAAGCCTAAAGAGCCTTGTTTGTAGAGCAGACCTCATAATAGGCAGAGTGCAGTATATTTCTATGTGGGGAGATGAAGAGGGAATAGATATTATCATAGATATTTCCATGCCAACTCAGAAACCTGTAAGAATACAGCATAACCCCATGAGACAGTCACAGAACTGACTGTATATAGAGGCCAAGACAGATGCTGTATGTAGAAGCAGAGACAAGATTTAATCAGGTGTTATGAAAAAAAAACTGTGGCTGTGCAAAGAGTAACAATTCAGTGTTCTGAAGAATGTTTAAGTGGCTTTGCACAAAACAGATTATAGTATATGTCTAAGTAATATTTTATATCATACAGCTTTCCTTGCAGTATCATTCCAGAATAGTATCTTCAAATTATGTGCAAACATATATGCACATTGAATGTGTCAGATGAATGTCAGATTGATGTTTAAATATGACTTTTTTTAATGTTCTGATGGATGGCTTCACATCAATCTAGATAGTATAAATTATTATTAGTTATTCAATATAAATGAGAATAATTCAAATGCAATGTAATAGCTGATAAAATTGTCATTGGCATTTAGCTAGCATTGTAGTACTGGTTGCACCAAAAAAGTGATTCACCAAATGAATCAAATTCATCATCTAAAATAACTGAAAGCAGTGACAAAATCTTAGTGTTGTGTTTAACTGTAGCAAGTCTGTCTTTTTAAAACATAAAAGCTGACTGTACCATGGTGTTGAGCAGCATGCAAGATCTTTTTGCAGATAATGTTTCATTCACTACATTTAAACTGAATGGTTTCTATTCTTTGGGAGAATGGCGGCGCTTTCTATTCATCCCATATTTCTTTATGCTTTTATTGTCTACCACCTCCAACTGCATTCTGATATATTTAATTACATCTCAGAGAGCTCTGCACTCTCCGATGTTTGTATTAATTGGTCTAATGGCCATCGTGGATGTGTTTATTCCAATGTTTTCTGTACCACACATGCTGCTCAGCTTTTTATTTGACTGGAATCAGATTTCACTTGTTGGCTGCTTAATGCAAATGTTTTGCAATCAGTATGTTGCTGCATATCAGTCTACTTTACTGCTGTGGATGGCTCTGGATCGGTTCTTTGCTATATGCAGACCTCTTTCTTATCATAGTTATATGCAAATTCCCAACCTTCTAAAGTTTATGTTTGTTCCCATACTTAGAAATACACTCTTAAATATATTAATAGTTTCTTTGGCTGGAAAACTGCATTTTTGTATGAAAAATGAGATGGATCACTGTTTTTGTGAACACATGGGGTTGATCCAGCTTGCATGTGAAGATACTTCTATTAATAACTTACTTGGGCTTACAGCTGCTCTTCTAATACCAGCTGCAGATTTTGTTTTTATTACTGTATCTTATGTAATGATATTTGCTTCTGTAATGAAATCAGGGAAGTCCAGCATGAAGGCCATCAACACATGTATAACACACATAATTGTTATGGTGTTTAGTTTAATATTTTTTTTGACAGCTTCTTTGTCGTATAGAATTAGAAATAATTTTTCTTCCAACAGCCGTACTTTCATAAGTACAATGTACACACTTTTTCCAAGCTGTTTCAATCCAATTATTTATGGAGTGAGAACAAAAGAAATAAGGCAGCAGTTACTTAAATTTTTTAACCGTGTGAAAGGCTCACCACATTAATCCAGTGATATAGGCTTCAGCATTGTTATCCAAACCTGTTCAGTAGTTGTGTCACTGAGTTTAGACTCTGTGAAGTGCAGGTTGTTTAATGTTATGGGTGCCAGAGTTTGGACCTTTTTGCAGATATATGGTATCTGCTATTTCATATGTTGAAAGGCATTCAAATTAATAAAATGATTGCTTTGTTGTTTTTATTATTATACATTTATTTTATAATGATATTTTTTTATCTGTGTTTATTTTCAGTAGTATGTTAGTGACTTCACAAAAATGTAATATAAGACAAAAATTAAAATGAGAAATAAGACAATAGAATGAATGAATAAATATATGCGTTATGAGTCCATAAATGAAAGTGACATTTTATTTATGAATTCTAATATGCATTTGGAGAGATTTTTTTTCCTGACAGCTGAGTGTGTGTTCAAGGTTTGAATACACCTGGCCAAATTACATGTTTCTTTGATTTTCTAAATGGAAATAAGTTATAACACAGTCTGTTTTTAACACTTTTTCTATAAAGACCAAAATTTATCTGCCATTTTTCAAGTTTCACGGTACATTTTTCAAACAGATCAAATAAAAGGTTTTGTTTTACATATGTGTTTTATTCATTATTTTTAAGCTCTTTGGGAATACATGATAGATTATAGCTACCTTTTTTTTTAACAAGAAATTCAATATATAGTGATATTGTATATGTTTGGCCTATTTAGTTTTTCAAATAGTCATTCTGCTATTAATTTATTAAACCAGCCATTAGGGGTGTACTTTGTGTACTTCTGGTGCCGGTCCCAAGCCCTGATAAATGGTGAGGGTTGCGTCAGGAAGGGCATCCGGAGTAAAATTTGTGCCAAAACTATCATGCGGATCACAAATATTATTGCCATACCCCATCGGTCGAGGCCCGGGTTAACAACGACCGTCTCCGGTGCTGTTGACCAGCAGGGTGCCGGTGGAAATTGGACTACTGTAGGTCGAAGACCATCAAAGAGGAGAGGAGGAAGGTGGGTTAGAAGGCAGCGAGAGAGAAGGAAAGGCAGGAGTGTGGAGGTTAGAGTAGGGACTCTGAACATAGGGACAATGACTGGTAAAGGCAGAGAGCTTGCAGACATGATGGAGAGAAGGAAGGTAGATATTCTGTGTGTCCAGGAGACCAGATGGAAAGGAAGCAAGGCCAGGAACATTGGAGGTGGATTCAAACTGTTCTATCATGGTGTAGAGAGGAAGAGAAATAGAGTAGGGATAATCCTAAAGGAACAGCTTGGGAAAAGAGTTCTGGATGTAAAGAGAGTGTGAGAGAGGATCATGAGCCTGAAGTTGGAGGTTGATGGTGTAATTTTGAATGTGGTCAGTTCATATGCACCACAGGTTGGTTGTCAGTTAGAGGAGAAAGAGGAATTTTGGAGGAAGATGGATGAAGTGGTAGATGGTGTCCCTAGAGAGGAGAGATTAGTGATTGCTGCAGACTTCAATGGACATGTTGGTGAAGGGAACAGAGGGGATGAAGAGGTGCTGGGTGTGTATAGTGTGAAAGACAGAAATGTGGAAGGTCAGATGGTTGTAGATTTTGCAAAGAGAATGGAAATGGCTGTGGTGACCACGTATTTTCAGAAGAGGGAAGAACACAGGGTGACATACAAGAGTGGAGGGAGGTGCACACAGGTGGATTATATCCTTAGCAGGAGATGCCACGTAAAGGAGATTGGAGATTGTAAAGTGGTGCCAGGGGAAAGTGTAGCAAGACAGCATAGGGTGGTTGTCTGTAGAATGAGATTAGAAACAAAGAAGAGGAAGAGAGTGAAGACAGAGCCAAAGATTAGATGGTGGAAGCTGAAGGAGGAGGATGGTTGCAGGCAGTTCAGGGAAAAATTGCAACAGGCCCTTGGGGGCAGTGAGGAGCTACCTGAGGACTGGGAAACTACAGCTAAGGTGGTGAGAGAAACTGGCAAGAATGTGTTGTGTGTTTCGTCTGGTCAGAGGAAAGAAGACAAGGAAAGTTGGTGGTGGAATGAGGAAGTCCAGGAGAGTATTCAGAAGAAGAAGGCAGCTAAGAAAAAGTGGGATAACCAGAGAGATTAAGGAAGTAGGCAGGAATACTGTGAGGCTAGTCGCATAGCGAAAAGAATGGTGGCAAAGGCAAAGGCTCAGGCCTATGATGAGCTGTATGAGAGGCTGGACAGTAAAGAAGGAATAAAGGACTTGTATCGTTTGGCTAAACAGAGAGATAGAGCTGGAAATGATGTACAGCAGGTTAGGCTGATAAAGGATAGAGAGGGAAATGTACTAGTGAGTGAACAGAGAGTGTTGAGTAGATGGAAGGAGTACTTTGAAGAACTAATGAATGAGGAAAACGAGAGAGAGAGGAGGACAACGGGGGGAGAGATAGTGGATCAGGAAGTGCAGAGAATTAGTAAGGTGGAAGTGAGGGCAGCTTTAAAAAGGATGAAGAATGGAAAGGCAGTTGGTCCAGATGACATACCTGTGGAGGTATGGAGATGTTTAGGAGAGAAGGCAGTGGACTTTTTCACCAGGTTGTTTAACAAAATCCTGGAGAGTGAGAGGATGCCTGATGAGTGGAGAAGCAGTGTATTGGTCCCCATTTTTAAGAACAATGGTGATGTGCAGAGGTGCAGTAACTACAGAGGTACAAAGTTGATGAGCCACACCATGAAGGTATGGGAAAGAGTTGTTGAAGCAAGGCTAAGGCGAGAGGTTCAGATCAGTGAGCAGCAGTTTGGTTTCATGCCCAGAAAGAGTACCACAGATGCAATTTTTGCGTTGAGAGTGTTGGTAGAGAAGTACAGAGAAGGTCAGAAGGAGCTACATTGTGTCTTTGTGGATCTAGAGAAGGCATATGATAGGGTGCCAAGACAGGAACTGTGGTACTGTATGAGGATGTCAGGTGTAGCTGAAAAGTATGTTAGGGTGGTGCAGGACATGTATGAGGATAGTGAGACAGTGGTGAGGTGTGCAGTTGGAGTGACAAATGGTTTCAAGGTGAAGGTAGGGTTACATCAGGGATCAGCTTTGAGCCCCTTCTTGTTTGCAATGGTGATGGACAGGTTGACAGATGAGGTCAGGCAGGAGGCTCCATGGACCATGATGTTTGCAGATGACATTGTAATCTGTGGTGAGAGTAGAGAGCAGGTGGAAGAGAATCTGGAGAGGTGGAGGTTTGCACTGGAGAGGAGAGGAATGAAGGGCAGTAGAGACAAAACGGAATATATGTGTGTGAATGAGAGGGTGGCAGGTGGAAATGTGAAGATGCAAGGAGTAGAGGTCGTAAAGGTGGATGACTTCAAATATCTTGGGTCAACCATCATCTGGAGATGTTTAAGGCTCTGGATATTGTGGGACTGTCATGGCTGACGCACCTCTGCAACATTGCATGGACCTCAGGAACAGTACCCTTGAACTGGCAGACCGGGGTGGTGGTCCCCATTTTTAAAAAAGGGGACCGGAGGGTGTGTGCCAACTATCGGGGTATCACACTGCTCAGCCTCCCTGGGAAAGTCTATGCCAAGGTGCTGGAAAGGAGACTCTGACTGATTGTTGAACCTCAGATTGAGGAGGAACAATGCGGATTCTGTCCTGACCATGGAACAATGGACCAGCTTTTCACCCTCTTGCGGATGGTTGAGGGGGCATGGGAGTTTGCCAACCCAGTCTACATGTGTTTGTGGATTTGGAGAAGGCTTATGACCGGGTTCCCCGAGATATCTTTTGGGAGGTCCTTCGGGAGTATGGGGTACCGAGGCTACTACTCTGGGCCATATGATCTCTGAACTCCCAGAGTGAGAGCTGTGTTCGCATACTCAGCATTATGTCAGACCCTTTCAGTATTAGCATTGGGCTTGGCGGGCTTGTGCCCTGTCTCCACACCTGTGCGTGATATTCATGGACAGGGTGTCAAGGCGTAGCCAAGGTCAGGAGGGCATTATGTGTGGAGGCTTGAGGGTGGCGTCTCTGCTGTTTGCAGACTATGTTGTTCTTTTGGCGGACTCACATGGCTGCCTCCTGCGCTCACTGGAGCAGTTTGCAGCTGAGTGTTAAGCAGTTGGTATGCGGATCAGCACCTCCAAATCTGAGTCCATGGTCTTAGCTCAGAAAAGGATGGCATGCCCACTCCAGGTAAGGGGAAAGGACTTGCCCCAGGTGGAGGAGTTTAAGTATCTTGGAGTCTCGTTCACGAGTGATGAGAAGAGGGATCGTGAGATCGGTCGCAGGATGGGACAGGCAGTAGCAGTAATGCGGTCACTGTGCTGGACTGTAGTGGTGAAGAGGGAGCTGAGCCATAAGGCAAAGCTCTCTGTTAACCGGTCGGTCTACATCCCGACCCTCATCTATGGTCATGAGCTGTGGGTAATGACCGAAAGAATGAGATCGCGAATACAAGCGGCAGAAATTAGCTTTTTTCGCAGGGTGGTGGGCTACACTCTATTTGATAGGGTGAACAGCTCAGCCATCCGGGAGGAGCTCGGAGTAGAGCCGCTACTCCTCCGCATTGAGAGGAGCCAGCTGAGGTGGTTTGGATCAGTGGCGGATGCTGGTCTTTCAAGGAGGGGAAGCTCAATTTCGGCCTACATCATAAAATGTGTCGGTTTATTTATACGTAAATTCTATCCTCCGTTCCTTTTCAAGAAAATGATCTGTGCCCCTGTCGTACCAACAAGGCGTCTTTTCCAGGGACTTGACTAGTGTCCTCTCAATGGCCAGCAGAGCTAGGCTGCTTAAACGGCCCTGGCCCATGGTGTTGCGGGTGTAAGTCTTGAGCCACTTTAAACAGGAGAAGCTCCTCTCTACACCTGCAGATGTAGCTCCAATCGTTGCCACTAATGACAATAGTTTGTACACCTGAGGCATTGCACTGCCCAACTGTCTTTCAGAAACAGCAAGAAATCACATAGCTTTCCCCTGTTGCCCTGCAAGTCCTGGTTTGAATATAGGACTTGAAGTTCAGACCTCAGTCTCCCTGAATCAAAGAACTGGCCAAAACTTTTCAGGACACTCTGAAATGCCTCGGAAACACTTGTCTCATCTCCACAAATTTCCCTGGATTGACCAATTCCAAGAAGCGCAGACTTTCCAAATTTGCAAAACGCCGAGGTAGCTGCTCTGTGAAATTGTCTAGGATGGCTATATACAGATTTCTGTAGCGCTCCTTGGGATCCTGTAGTTGTGACAGACAGCGTTTTCTCATGGGATTAGTTTGTGGGTCTGATGTGAGATCTGCTTCTTTGGCATAAACAGCTTGGAAGCCCCCTCTGACCTCTTCTCTTTGACAAAAGCAAGAAGAGACTCAATTCTTTTCTTGCAGTACAGAACATCCATAGCTCTCTGCTGGACAATGTCAAACACCACATCAGTCTCAGAGAAGATTTGTTCATATATGTACAACATGAACACAAACTCAAAATCCTCCAGTTTCATCAGAAGGCCTTTGGCACAGTCTAATGTGTCATCATCCATGGACTTATCTGCAATGATCATCTCAAAAGTTTGCAGGAGGGCATCATAATTGTTTACCACAGTGCTCACTATCCGTGATGTGAAATTCCATCGAGTAGGAGCATTTCTGGGCAACCTTGAGCAGCCTGCAGACTCAAGAAAAGACATCCTCTTTGTGGATTTTGAGAAAAATATGGCAAACCCAGAGAGTGATGCAAAAAATATTCTGCACTCAGATAAGCATTTAGCCCCCTGAGACAGAACCAGATTCAGTCTGTGTGCATAGCAATGCACAAACATTGCACTGGGGGCTATTGCTTCAACTTTGGCCTGCAAACCATTGAGAGCTGAAGCCATGACAGCAGCCCCATCATAGGTTTGCGCCACAAGTTTTTCCCTGAAATTGTAGCCCTGCATGTTCTCATTCAAGACTTCAAAAACAGACTGAGCATCTCTTCCCCAGAAACATCAAAAAATCCAACAAAGCACTCCTGAATTTTACCTGTCCTATCCACATAGTCAACAATGACAGAGAGTTGAGCATGGCAAGCTATATCAGATGTTTCATCCACCTGCCATGCAAAAAAGGGAGCAGCCTGGATTTCATCCTTGATCTCATCAGAAACAGTGGCTGAAAGAGCAGAGATCAAGTCATTTTGGATTGCATGGGACATACCAGAAAACACAGCTGATGACTGGAATTGTGTGGCCAGGACAGTCATATTTAGCTAATGTTTCATTATACTCCCTGTAATTCCCCTTGTTGGATGAATCAACACTCTCATCATGCCCCCTAAATGACAGCTCCTGAAGGCCAAGCAAGGAAGTCACATCAATAAGGCAGTTTAAGAAAGCTCTGTTTTGTTTAACTGCTTCATTATGTTTTGCCACTTGAATGCGAGCGCCTTCATTGATTGCATGCTCAACCCTGACTCTGCCCAGGCAACTTAACCTTGCACATGCACTCACATGTTCATTGCTTTTTTCATGCCTTTTGTATGCCCTGTCAAAGTTGGACAGATCCCCAAAACCCACTTTTGACCAGACAACACATCCCCGAGATGGTTTCTTCAAGAGGCATGGCCAACAGTACATTTTGTTACAGCACTTCCAATCAGCCAGCTCAATTTGTCATACAAGGACAGCTGAAAAGACCTGTTACTTTTCCCCAACTTTTGCACCAAATTAATCTGAGGAGTTGATCTGCCCTGCTGTTTAACTCTTACGTTTTTCTTCGTAAGGAAGACTATAAAATGGCTTCGCCAAAATCCGGTCCACAACATTCAAAATGTCTGCCATTCTGTGTAACTTGCTACGTAGCTAACTCGCTAGCTGGGACTGGCGCGAGGCTAGTGTGAAGTGTGTCCGCCTGTGAGTGCTTTGTGACGTTGGAGGGGCTCAGCAGCACCCGCTGGACAGAAACTGCGATAGAAGTCAGAAAGAGTGATAGAAGTCAGTCTCCAAACACAAGCAGCTACAAAAAAACACCAGAAATAGAAGCTCGATTTGTCGCTAGTCGTTTTTAACAAAGAAAATGCCGCTAAGAGGATTAGGAAAGTCTCCGGTTCAACTTAGAACAGAATGAAAATTTAAAAAATTAAAATGAAATGCTCCCATGGATGTTTACACCAAAAGATCGCTGATTCGCTCATTTCGCTGTCAATCAAAAAGGAATTCAGCCTCAGACAGATCATCCAATCATCATGCAGAACCTGAGCGTCCTGGCCAGCCGAGGCCAGCCCACTGCCCCGTAGACCCCCAGAGACGCTGAGCGTCCGATGGGGGGGGACAAAGCCCAGCATTTATCCAATGACTCGTCTCGTTTCGCTGCACTCTTTGCTTCGCTATTGAACTCTGTAGACGTTCAGCGTCAACACTGTTTAAAGCACCGTGAAGCTGCGGGAATGAGTGAGAGGAAAGCCGCGTCGTTACCAGTGATAAGAAGCTGATTCTGAACAAAAGTTGAGTGCGTTGTAGCGCATATTTAGTCAATGACATGTACACAGAATAGTATATATTTGATCACTTATTTTTTACATTTTAGGGGAAGCTGAGATTCCCTTGCAGTCTTAGAGCAATCGCCACTGCCCTGGATGCCTCCTGGTGGGGGTGTACCATGCATGGCCTACATAAGGCAAGTTTCTTTATTTTCATGTTCAAACAAACACAAACCAAACCATGAAAAACAAAGCTATGCTGGCCACTTTTATAGACTTTTCAGTCTCTGTCTGGAACTTTTCTTTGCTCTTCAGTCTTTTGCTGCTGCTGCTTGTCCCTCTCTCTGACTCTGTTCCCTCTCAGCTCTTTTTAAAGGCACTCTTGCTGCCAGCCAGATGAGAATGACCTGGGTCTCATTAAGCGCAGTGTGAGCACCAGAGCCGAATCGAGTGCTCACAGCTCTCGCAGCCGTCATCGTCGGGCCCGGGGGAAACAATAGAAATCAAACAACAGAGCTGAACAAAGAAAGACAGCAAAATTATGGCTGAAGGAAAAAAAAACAAAGCTGAAGTTGACTTTTTTCACCGGTGGTGAAAAATGTTGATCTAATTTTCCTGTTCCACCTTAAATGGTGCAGCAGTTACATTCTGGCACCTAACAGCTGCACCATTTAAGATGGAATGGCAAATTCCAATATGAAGGTTGCAGATAACAAGTAAACTTCAGCCTCATGGTGAATGTTGCGCTTGTTTTCCTTGCAGAAGCTGTTAAAATCAGTCAAACAGAGAGAGTTGTTTCTTTTATTTTGCCAACGTGAGGAAACAGATCAGTTCGCCAGTTGAGTTTCTCCATTAAGAGTAGCGAGGGTGCATTGACACTGTTGATGCTTAGCTTGTTTCCACCTTATGGAGGCAAACTTGAACTCTAAACGCTTCACTTGTCTTCCAAAATAAAATGAACTGAGCATAAACACAGTGACGGACATCTGACAATGGTGCTGTATGTCAGAGTTATGGCAGGAACAATTCCATCCACATGTAAGGAACAGACAGTGTAGCAGGCTGCAGCCAGATGCCTCTCCACAATTCTTACACCTTGGGTCTTGAGTCTAGGGCTGAAGACAGAGTTAAAGTCCAAGGCATTGGTGTTGAAGTCAAAGTTTAGTCATGAGTCACAAATTGAGAATTTTCCTGTTGTGGGACTAATAAAGGACTGTCTTATCTTAAGTCTTTCTTGATTTTCTCAAGTCAAGTCTCAAGTCATCAAATTCATGAATAAAGTCTGCTTTTTATATCTAAGTATAGTTACATTATCTGTTTAAGGTGTTTTTTGAACATTTAATATACAACCCCAATTCAGTCACTGCATCACACACCACTGCATTGCACATTATTAAAAAAGCAAACTTATAATTTCTTTATTGAAACATTCACTTTTCAATTCACATATACAACCCCAATTCCAATGAAGTTGGGACGTTGTGTAAAACATAACTAAAAACAGAATACAATGATTTGCAAATCCTTTTCAACCTATACTCAATTGAGTACACTACAAAGACAAGATATTTAATGTTCAAACAGATAAACTTTATTGGTTTTTGCAAATATTCACTCATTTTGAATTTGATGCCTGCAACACGTTCCAAAGAAGTTGGGACAGGGGCATATTTACCACTGTGTTACATCACCGTTTCTTTTAACAACACTCAGTAAGCGTTTGGGAACTGAGGACACTAATTGTTGAAGCTTTGTAGGTGGAATTCTTTCCCATTCTTGCTTGATGTACAACTTCAGTTGCTCAACAGTCCGGGGTCTCCGTTCTCGTATTTTGCGCTTCATAATGCGCCTCACATTTTCAATGGGAGACAGGTCTGGACTGCAGGCAGGCCAGTCTAGTACCCGCAGTCTTATACTACGAAGCCATGCTATTGTAACACGTGCAGAATGTGGCTTGGCATTGTCTTGCTGAAATAAGCAGGACGTCCCTGAAAAAGACGCTGCTTGAATGGCAGCATATGTTGCTCCAAAACCTGTATGTACCTTTCAGCATTAATGGTGCCTTCACAGATGTGCAAGTTACCCATGCCATGGGCACTAACACACTCCCATACCATCAGAGATGCTGGATTTTGAACTTTGCGCTGATAACAATCCGGACAGTCCTTTTCCTCTTTGGCCCGGAGGAGACGACGTCCATGATTTCCAAAAACAATTTGAAATGTGGACTCGTCAGACCACAGGACACTTTTCCACTCTGGGCTCGGGCCCAGTGAAGCCGCCGGCGTTTCTGGATGTTGTTGATATATGGCTTTCGCTTTGCATGGCAGAGTTTTAACTTGCACTGAATTTCTGAGCCCATGTGGTAATATCCGTTACAGAATGATGTAGGTTTTTAATGCAGTGCCGCCTGAGGGGTCGAAGGTCACAGGCATTCAATGTTGGTTTTCTGCCTTGCCGCTTACTTGCAGAGATTTCTCCAGATTCTCTTAATCTTTTGATGATATTATAGACTGTAGATGATGAAATCCCTAAATTCCTTGCAATTGCATGTTGAGAAACGTTGTTCTTAAACTGTTGGACTATTTGCTCACGCAGTTGTTCATAAAGTGGTGAACCTCGTCCCATCGTTGCTTGTGAACGACTGAGCCTTTCAGGGATGCTCCCTTTATACCCAGTCATGACACTCACCTGTTTCCAATTAACCTGTTCACCTGTGGAATGTTCCAAACAGGTGTTTTTTGAGCATTCCTCAACTTTCCCAGTCTTTTGTTGCCACTGTCCCAACTTCTTTGTAACGTGTTGCAGGCATCAAATTCAAAATGAGTGAAAATTTGCAAAAAACAATAAAGTTTATCCGTTTGGACATTAAATATCTTAGCTTCGTAGTGTATTCAATTGAATATAGGTTGAAAAGGATTTGCAAATCATCATATTCTATTTTTATTTATATTTTACACAACGTCCCAACTTCATTGGAATTGGAGTTCTAGATACAGAGGTTGTACTAAGACAACAAAATGCAGTTAGCATCTACGAAAAGTGCAAATAGTAGCATTATCCCAATGAAAGTTATATGTTTGTATGTTTGAAAGTATATGTTTGTATTTCCTTCTATGGTTAATTGCCTAAATGAAAGCCAGGAATCATATTAGTTAACACAGCATGGAAATTGTATCAGAATCGGAATCAAGCTTTTTGGGCCAGGTATGCTTACACATACAAGAAATTTGGTTTAGGTTACAGAAGCTCACAGTGCACAGTAACTACAGTACCTTGTGTTTACACCAAATGGGCTTGTAGAGTGTTAGAGCATCTTGAGATATACAACTATGCTGATACTGAAGAGGAAAGCAGAGAAAAACTTATATATATTATAAATATATTTACACTCCCAGTGGTCCATAGACTCGGCCTGTGATATTTGCATTAGCATCAGTCTTTGGTCAGTTTTCCCCTGGAATCTCAGGAGAAGTGCACCCTGAACATCCAGAGATTTGCTTGCTTGAAGGTTTGCTTGCTTGAAGAAAGATTCTGATTGGGTTCAGATTGGAAATGATCAGAGTTGGAGGTGAAGGTCCAACTCTGAAGTTGGTGATTGGCATTGCCAATTACCCATGATCCCTTTAGTGAATCAGGACTTCCAAGTTCCAATGCTATTTCACTAGTCCATAGTGCTTGTTTCAAGAATGCTTTTAATTTATCTGTTGTTACTTGTTATGTGGTGACTTACTTTACATGTGGCCCTCCTGTTGATTCTCTCCTGAATAATATGTGATTCCTTAGCTTGATCAAATCAAATCAAATTTATTTGTATAGCGCTTTTTACAGCAGATGTTGTCACAAAGCAGCTTCACAGAATTCCAGAAAAGACAAAGCCAGGGGCAACAGTGGCAAGGAAAAACTCCCTCAGAACTGAGGAAGAAACCTTGGGAGGAACCAGGCTCACCAGGGGGGACCCATCCTCCTCTGGTCAAACTACCTACAAGTGATTATACTACTAATATTAATAGCAGTAGTATTAGTAGTAGTAATAGCTAGGAGTCTATGAAAACATCAGTGTAGGGTGGGCAGCTAGTCCAAGGTAGGTGGCGGTAGCTGGTGTGTGGGTAGCAGAACAGCTCGACAGTCAGTCCTTCAGTGTCCGGCCGGACATGTGGGTGGTTGTATACTCTGAAAAAAGGCAGGGAGAGGGAATTTGCTTTATTCTGTCTGTTTGTACGTAAAACAGGGAATGTAAACATTTCATTGAACGTGAAAATCCCATTTTATAAATCCTTAAATGTAAATGTTCATGTATGTTTTAAGATGAAATACAAATCTCCTATACATGAGGCCCCCGCACATTGCTTCTGCAACAAATATTTCTGTTCCTGGATTGTATGTTAGCTCAGTGTTATAATGCTGCAGTATTATCATTAGGCGCTATATGTATGGTGACATCACAAAGATTAAATTGCTAGGAATGGATTTTGCTCTGTTTCTAGGGCAGTCTTTCTTGATTTGGGCATAGCAACAAGTCAATGTCCATCATAGATCCTGACACATGCCACAGCCCCCCAAAGACCCTCCTGTAGCCCCAGTGCTGTCTTTGGAAACAGTAGTTGGCACTTTTGTTTTTTTGTCTGGATTAAAGAACTTTAGTAAGGGTTCACCTGACAGAATACTGACTAACCATGTCCATTCACTGTGATGCTCAGGACCCCATTTGGACTCTCCAAAACGATGTGTTTAATGTGCACAGTTAACTGCTAGCCAGGTAGTCATCAGGTTGAATCAGCCAAAATTTAAACTCAGCCATTTCACCAGCTCTTCCCTTATTGGAATTTGATGTGCTCCCTGTTGATTTTACCCGAGGTCCTTTGGAGCCATACATACACATAATTTTGCTTTGTGTGAATGCAAGCAAGCAAGCAAGCAAAGTTTATTTATACAGCCCTTTTAACAACAGGTGTTGTCACAAAGCAGCTTTACAGAACAGTGAGTATTATAGAAAGAAAGAAAAAGATAAATCTGAGTCCAAGCCCCCATGAGCAAGCCAGTGGCATCTGGGGTTCAGTAACTTGTACACATTCAATAGAACTAATTCAATCACTGGGCTCCTTAGTTTTCTGCATTAACCCTAGGCCTTTTTCAGAGCTACAGGCACTCTGTGAAGAGCATGCATGACTGGCTTTGCATCCTCTATGAATTTAATATACATCTGCAAAATTTTGTCATTGAGGTATTCCTGAGCACCCTTTTGTTTACAACTCATGTAATTTATTGTGTAGACTCATTTCACTAGGCCTAAGCTCAGAAATGGCATGTTGCTTAACAGGGATTTATGTCCATTGGACACATGCATCAGAGGGTATGTGCAACTTCCAACAGTGACTTTGGAACTACATGTACCTATTGTCTCAATTTAAGGCTACTATATGTCTTTAAGCTACAGTTCTAGTCATTATCTTTGGCTTCACCTTTAGATCACTGAATTTGAAAATGTTTGCCCGAGGATCTGAATATTGTTTAAAGGGTACAACTGTGTCAATGAAGGGGACAATTTTTTACTGGTAGTTTTTTCTTCAAGAAAAATACATCTTCACAAAGTGATTCCTGCTTTTGCATTTAGCACAGTTCATGTCGTGAGGGCAGGGCACTGTCTAGGTTCATGATAGCACTTGCATTCAAAACCAACCGCATTCCTGTTTTCCGTGTTGCCTTTTGAGCCTGTTTTGTTTATAGCATCCAGAAGAACAATGTTGAGTGACAAACATGCAGCACTTAAAGCTGTGCTCCTATCAGAAATGTTCTTGTGCAGGAATAGCTCACTAGTATGGCACATTTTTTACAGCAAAATCCAGCTCATTGTCTCCAAGTAGTTCCCTCTCCTGTCTTGTCATGAACCCCAAGGACAATTCCATCATGTTTTATTGCATATTTTACTACTCTGAAGTTTTTATTTTCAAGTTATGAAACCATCAAAAGGTAACTCCAGGTTTTGCATGCAGTAACAGAATACATACCCCCCATTTTCCTTCTTTTTGGGTGTGCAATATTCATTAAACAGTTCCAAAACTTACTCTAGTTTGTGTTTGTTGGCTTCTTTCTCAATTGTGAATATATTGTGGACATCTGTAGCTTGACATTTAGCAGTGTGTTCTGATGGTACCATTTTATATTAAAATAAAAATGCTGAGAAATATAAAGCAATAATAGGACAAGTTCTGTTTTCTCTTTTAGCTGCTATACTCCACATACACCAGCCTGCACAGGTGCAAGGCCTTTTTACCTATCCTGAGCTGTATTTATAACAGGTAAATGCTATAGCTCACACAGTATATTTACATATACAGTGAATTAAGGTATAACAAGTTAATTCAGTTCTCAGACTGTGTTCAGGCTTTTTTAGTATTATAAAGAGCTTCCAAACACCAGTGTGACCAAGTAATTGCTGATTCTACCACACACACATGTCCAACACAAACTTGAAATTAGTGCATTTACAATATGCCTAAACCTGGGAGACAGCACATCTCAGTTTTCCCAAAAGATTATAGAAATATCAACCTTTCAAACTCAAACATAAGCCTAAAGAGCCTTGTTTGTAGAGCAGACCTCATAATAGGCAGAGTGCAGTATATTTCTATGTTGGGAGATGAAGAGGGAATAGATATTAACATAGATATTTCCATGCCAACTCAGAAACCTGTAAGAATACAGCATAACCCCATGAGACAGTCACAGAACTGACTGCATATAGAGGCCAAGACAGATGCTGTATGTAGAAGCAGAGACAAGATTTAATCAGGTGTTATGAAAAAAAAACTGTGGCTGTGCAAAGAGTAACAATTCGGTGTTCTGAAGAATGTTTAAGTGGCTTTGCACAAAACAGATTATAGTATATGTCTATGTAATATTTTACCACTTTAATAAGTGTTTTATATCATACAGCTTTCCTTGCAGTATCATTCCAGAATAGTATCTTCAAATTATGTGCAAACACATATGCCCATTGAATGTGTCAGATGAATTTCAGATTGATGTTTAAATATGACTTTTTTTAATGTTCTGATGGATGGCTTCACATCAATCTAGATAGTATAAATTATTATTAGTTATTCAATATAAATGAGAATAATTCAAACGCAATGTAATAGCTGATAAAATTGTCATTGGCATTTAGCTAGCATTGTAGTACTGGTTGCACCAAAAAAGTGATTCCCCAAATGAATCAAATTCATCATCTAAAATAACTGAAAGCAGTGACAAAATCTTAGTGTTGTGTTTAACTGTAGCAAGTCTGTCTTTTTAAAACATAAAAGCTGACTGTACCATGGTGTTGAGCAGCATGCAAGATCTTTCGGCAGATAATGTTTCATTCACTACATTCAAACTGAATGGTTTCTATTCTTTGGGAGAATGGCGGCGCTTTCTATTCATCCCATATTTCTTTATTCTTTTATTGTCTACCACCTCCAACTGCATTCTGATATATTTAATTATGTCCCAGAGAGCTCTGCACTCTCCGATGTTTGTATTAATTGGTGTAATGGCCATCGTGGATGTATTTATTCCAATGTTTTCTGTACCACACATGCTGCTCAACTTTTTATTTGACTGGAATCAGATTTCACTTGTTGGCTGTTTAATACAAATATTTTGCATTCACTTTTTTGGTTCATATCAATCTACTCTTCTGCTGTGGATGGCTCTGGATCGGTTCTTTGCTATATGCAGACCTCTTTCTTATCATAGTTACATGCAAATGTCCAACTTTATGAAGTTTATTATTGTTCCAGTATTTAGAAATATCATTTTAAATGTTGCAGTGGTTTCTTTGGCTGGAAAGCTAAATTTTTGTATGAGAAATGAGATGGATCACTGTTTTTGTGAACACATGGGGTTGGTCCAGCTTGCATGTGGAGATACTTCTTTTAATAACTTATTTGGACTTGTATCTGTTTTTGTAATACTAGCTGCAGATTTTGTTTTTATTACTGTATCTTATGTAATAATATTTGCTTCTGTAATGAAATCAGGGAAGTCCAGCATGAAGGCCATCAACACATGTATAACACACATAATCGTTATGGCATTTACTTTAATATTTGTTTTGACAGCTTTTTTGTCGTATAGAATTAGAAATAATTTTTCTGTGAACAGCCATACTTTCATAAGTACAATGTACACACTTATTCCAAGCTGTTTCAACCCAATTATTTATGGAGTGAGAACAAAAGAAATAAGGCAGCAGTTTTTAAAATTCTTTTACAATGTGAAAGTCTTACCACATTAATCCAGTGATATAGGCTGCAGCATTATTATTCAAACCTGTTCAGTAGCCACATAAAATATTTGTTGTTATTATTATTATTGATTTTTATTTTCATTATTATATTGGTGACTTTACATAAATGTAGAGTATATTACTTGAAAATTCAAATTAGAAATCAGAAAATAAAATATTTATTTGTTCAGCAAATTTCAGCAACAGTCCTGTCTCAGACAATCATTCATTTGAAAGTAACAATGTTTAAAGGAAAAAATGAAAGACTAAATGTGAATTGGTTCTGTATATAGGTTCTCTGTATAGGGATTGTTTCAGACTTTACATGTTTGTGTGTGCTTTGAGAAATGAATAATAAAAAACAACAACAAAAGCTGAGAGAATTTTCTGCATGTTTCCGTGCAATTTCTATAACAAACTTTTCATCTTTGTGTTTTTTTCATACAATGTGTCAAATGAGGATAATAGAAAGTAATTGTGCATTAAAATATGCAGATGTGTGTTTGTCTGTAGTCCTCATTTTGATAATCAGCAAAGTGCAACAGGGATGCCTAAACTTTTACCTACATTTGTATACCATTTAAAAGCCTGGAAACATATATCTATGTATATTTATTTCAATAAAATACAGATTTATGCTTTTAACTAAATATGTTATAATATTTTTTTTTTTATTTTCTAAATAATGATATTGTAAAAATTCTGCCTTGTCATTTGATAACCATTCAAATTTTGAGTTAGTTTTATAAAGTATTTGTTATAAAAATAATATATTTATGTATTTTTTCTATAACCCGTCACATTGAATAAGTTTAACATTATATTATAATGCTTTTATATGTCTACATTTGCAATGAAATTGATATCATATTATTGAAAACATTAGAAACAAACATACAATAAAATTGTACAATTATTATTATTATATTACTATATATTGTATATTGTAATATCTATACATAAGAAAATCAAATCACATATGCTATAAAACGTCCTATAAACTAACTATTATTACAATTACTCCTATATATTAGAATATTAGCAGAAAATTAACATTTGTATGTTTTTTTGTTTTTTTTTAAGTATTCACTGAAAGGAGGGGATTGATGAACAGGCTGAGACAGAAGTGGGTGGATTACAGTGTTAAGGGGTCAATATTTTTAATAAATGGTTCCCATGAAGTGTTGAATATGGCCATTTGATTCATTTCTATAGCACTTAATCTCTCCAGTGACATATGCGTTAAAAATAGCTTTTTCCATTGTGTAATGTTTATGGAGTTCCTGGTCTTCCAGTGTTTAAGGATAATTTTTTCTACAGTGAGGGCAATGAGTTTGGAAGTGTTGTGATGGTTGTGGGGGTTCAAAATGGTGTAGTCACCCAGTAAACAAAGCAGAGGGGATAATGGAATACTAGACCCTAGAGTGAGGAATATAAAGTCAATGACAGAGTGCCAGAATTGTTGTATAGGTGGACGTGTCCATAGAGCATGAAAATAGGTATTAGGAGTGTCTAAAGTGCAATAAGAACATATGTCTAGGCCCATATGTCCCATTTTATACAATTTATGCTGTGTAATATGTGATCTGTGAATTACTTTATATTGAATCATCTGGAGATTATTATTAGATGTCATTGTAAAAGTGGTTTTGCAGATTTGAGTCCAAACGTCAATGCCAGGAGAGATTCTGAGATCTTTTTCCCATTTTAAAATTGGAAGTAGAATAGTATTATCCTGATTAGCAAGAAGTTTATAGAATTTCAAAAGCAATTTCTTACTAGTTTTTGTTTCACTAATGGCTTCAATTAGTTTGGGTGGGTGAAGATGGTTATTTGTAACATTTATTTTAGATTTCAATACAGATTTGAGTTTAAAATATTGTAAATATTGATCTTTCCCAATATTGAATATCTGGACCAAATCTTCGAAGGAGATAAAGGTGTCATCATTAAAAACATGATGCAGATGTGTGATCCCTTTCTTTTTCCATGTAGTGAAGTTTAATGGTGAGTTATTAAGCAGGAAGCTGGGATTGTGCCAAATTGCAGTGTATTTACATGGTGCTAAGGTGCAGTTGGTAATGTTCAGCATTTTCCACCAAGCCCTCAGAGTTGTATATAAGACAGCGTTGCGGAAACAATATATATATATTGCAGTTGGCTTGCCAGATAATATATATAAAAATTTGGTGGATTTGGAGGATATAGTGATGCCTAGGTATTTAATGTTGCCAATGGTGAAGGTAGGGAATAGGGTTTGGAGTACACCATTACGACCACCTTTATAGACTGGCAGAATTGTAGATTTGTTCCAGTTTATTGAATAGCTAGATATTTTGGAGAATGTATTCATAAGTGCTATTGTCTCTTGTAGAGAGTTACATGGATCCTGTAGGTATAAAAATACATCATCTGCATACAGGCTGATCTCATGTTTTGTGTTATGCCTTTGATATTTCTATTTTCTCTGATTGCTGCTGCTAATGGTTCTATAAAAATTGAGAATAAAGATGGAGACAATGAGCATCCTTGTCTAGTGCCCCTTTGCAGTGTGAAACTCTGGGAGGTTAGCCCATTAGTAGTGACTGTAGCCATGGGTGATTTATATAATGTCTTGATCCACTGGATGATTGATTTCCCAAAGCCAAATTTCTGCAATGTAGTAAAAAGAAATTTCCAGTTAACTCTATCAAATGCTTTTTCCGCATCTAATGAGGTAATTATAACATCTAAATTGTGCTGTTGGCTGATAGAAATCAGATTGAATAGTCTGCGCAAATTATCAGAAGAGTGCCATCCTTTAATAAAACCTGTCTGGTCTGGGTGAATAATTAATGGCATAACTGTTTCGATCCGGTTAGCCAGTGCTTTACTAATTATTTTGTTATCGGTGTTTATAAGTGATATGGGCTGATAGCTAGAGGGAAGTGTTGGGTCTTTCCCAGTTTCATTTAAAGCCTAAGATGTCCACTGGGTAATGTGTTCTGGGGGAAAAAAAATCTGTTAGCATGTCTGGCTGTGCTGGCTGTGCTTCTTTTATGGTCATAAATATTCTACCAAAGGGAAGTATCTAGAAAAGGTGACGTCCAGGATGAGGTGAGACCTGTTATTTTGACAGTGCTGCTCATCACCCTGTTGTCGCAGAGGTCCTGAAATGTCAGCAAACTACATCCAATGATCCTTTCTGCTGTCCTGAATATTCACTTAAGTTTGGCTTGTTCTTGTGAGATGCAGGAACCAAACCAGATGGTTATGAATAATGTGAGGATGGACTCAATGATTGCGATGTAGAACTGGATAATTATGCTCTTCTTCAGCTGTTTCAGGAAAAACATTCTGTACTGTACTTGCTTGGTTATGGACAGCATGTTCCTCTCCCACTTCAGGTCCTTGGCTATGGTGGTGCTCAGGAACTTGAGTGACTCCACAGTGGAAACTGTAGAGCATTGATGTTGAAGTCCACCGCCATCTCTACAGTCTTTTGTGTGTTGAGCACCAAGCAGTTGCTGCTGCACCAGGAGAGCATCTGCTCAACTTCCTTTATGTAGGCAGACTCATCATAGAGACTGAAGAGGAAGAGTGAGGGCAGAGGTCTGCAGAAGACTGGCAGAGAGAGGCTGATGATTGTCCTTGTATTTTCAAATGTGCAGTAAAACTCCATCACAGCGTTGGTGAGTTGCCTGTTGTTCAGGAGAAGGGAGTTTTTTGAAGGTCTAAAAGGTCTAATTGGCAATGATAGGTCTTTGCAAAATCTGGGTTTTTACGAATTAGAAAATGAAATAAAAATGTATGTTTCTTAATCACATCACCTAGAGGTATCATATATAAAAAGAAAAGCAAAGGCCCTAAAACTGAACCTTGAGGAACTACACAAGACATGCCAAATCTTTTTGATTAATTATTTCCCACTGAAAACATGTGCTGCCTGTTACCTAAATATGAATTCTAAAACTGTGCCTGAAAGTCCAACCCAGTATTTAAGACATTGAATTAAAATCTTGTGGTCTATGGTAGCAAAAGCTGCATTAAGCTCTAATTAAACACAAACAGAAGATTTTGTGCATCAGCACTGAGCCTGAGGCCATTCACAACATTAACCAATGCTGTCCCATTACTATGGTTAGAACAAAAAGCTGACAAACTTATAACTTGTGTGATATTTTAATATGCAATTTCTTGTTTGAAAGCAACTTTTTAAGGCTAAACAGACTAAGACTTTACTGAAAAAAGGTAGGTTTGAAATTGATCTAAAATGATTTAGTATGGAAGGATCCGTTCTACTCTTTTTTTTTTAGCAGAGGCTTTACTGAGGCAGGTATCAGTTATCAGGAGCTTACAATTGTTGTAAACAAGCTTGTCCACATGTGATCTTAACCCTGTTACTACTCCATTCCTTAAGATGGTTTTTGATTGTGTTCATGATGATGTTTTAACTACCGTGTTTTTCCACACAGATGTGTGTGGATAACAGAGAAAGAGGTATAATTATTGGGGTTTTTACTGTGTATGTTTTCCTTATTTATTAATTGCACAGGACTCTAATGACATTATTGGAGCAAGTTCTCCCATCGCAGCTAGGAGAAGCTTTAGTATTAAGAGAGCAGAGAGAGAGCGGGGAATGGTAAATGGAGGAGGCATTGTCTATATCATAAAAAGCACTTACCTGCCTGTTGTTTATAATACTTACCAGTCTGTTGTTTACTACCATGAAGTCCACGGTATTGGCACTTGCCAAAAACTTGTGCTGTTTCTGCCTTTATCTGAAGTGTCCCCTACATTTGGCTCACTGATCATGCCTTGTTGACCTAGCTTGAGTTGAAAGAGCCTGAGGTGGATCACGGCCCTATAGAAGTATCACTTTGCCATCCAACATTGTGCTAACACACAGTAACACTGTTACCCTGTCCTGCTGCCACTGAGCTGCAGAGAAATTCTGGTACTGTGCACACCTCAAGGAAAAAGTAAAGATAATAGAGAAGAACATCACTGTGGCCATTGCACCTAGTAGCAGATGGCTCTGGGCACCAGGTAAACGGATTTAGCATTGAACATAACATAAGTAAAAAAAATTAAAAAAAACTACCTCTACCTGGGCAAGTCTGAGCAATGGACTGTTACGGCCCATAGAGATGGATTTGCCCTGTACTGGCCCTACAAATGAGAGGCTATGTCAGGGCAAGAGGGACCATCGCACCAGAGACACTGGTCCCAGTTCAGAGTGTGGTCACAATGGTGGAGTGGCTAGTTGGGGAGTTCTTGCTAGTCTAGAGTGTTCCACAACAACCAGGGGTGCAACTTTTATATGTCTACATTTGCAACGAAATTGATATCATATTATTGAAAACATTAGAAACAAACATACAATAAAATTGTACAATTATTATTATTATATTACTATATATTGTATATTGTAATATCTATACATAAGAAAATCAAATCACATATGCTATAAAACGTCCTATAAACTAACTATTATTACAATTACTCCTATATATTAGAATATTAGCAGAAAATTAACATTTGTATGTTTTTTTGTTTTTTTTTAAGTATTCACTGAAAGGAGGGGATTGATGAACAGGCTGAGACAGAAGTGGGTGGATTACAGTGTTAAGGGGTCAATATTTTTAATAAATGGTTCCCATGAAGTGTTGAATATGGCCATTTGATTCATTTCTATAGCACTTAATCTCTCCAGTGACATATGCGTTAAAATAGCTTTTTCCATTGTGTAATGTTTATGGAGTTCCTGGTCTTCCAGTGTTTAAGGATAATTTTTTCTACAGTGAGGGCAATGAGTTTGGAAGTGTTGTGATGGTTGTGGGGGTTCAAAATGGTGTAGTCACCCAGTAAACAAAGCAGAGGGGATAATGGAATACTAGACCCTAGAGTGAGGAATATAAAGTCAATGACAGAGTGCCAGAATTGTTGTATAGGTGGACGTGTCCATAGAGCGTGAAAATAGGTATTAGGAGTGTCTAAAGTGCAATAAGAACATATGTCTAGGCCCATATGTCCCATTTTATACAATTTATGCTGTGTAATATGTGATCTGTGAATTACTTTATATTGAATCATCTGGAGATTATTATTAGATGTCATTGTAAAAGTGGTTTTGCAGATTTGAGTCCAAACGTCAATGCCAGGAGAGATTCTGAGATCTTTTTCCCATTTTAAAATTGGAAGTAGAATAGTATTATCCTGATTAGCAAGAAGTTTATAGAATTTCAAAAGCAATTTCTTACTAGTTTTTGTTTCACTAATGGCTTCAATTAGTTTGGGTGGGTGAAGATGGTTATTTGTAACATTTATTTTAGATTTCAATACAGATTTGAGTTTAAAATATTGTAAATATTGATCTTTCCCAATATTGAATATCTGGACCAAATCTTCGAAGGAGATAAAGGTGTCATCATTAAAAACATGATGCAGATGTGTGATCCCTTTCTTTTTCCATGTAGTGAAGTTTAATGGTGAGTTATTAAGCAGGAAGCTGGGATTGTGCCAAATTGCAGTGTATTTACATGGTGCTAAGGTGCAGTTGGTAATGTTCAGCATTTTCCACCAAGCCCTCAGAGTTGTATATAAGACAGCATTGCGGAAACAATATATATATATTGCAGTTGGCTTGCCAGATAATATATATAAAAATTTGGTGGATTTGGAGGATATAGTGATGCCTAGGTATTTAATGTTGCCAATGGTGAAGGTAGGGAATAGGGTTTGGAGTACACCATTACGACCACCTTTATAGACTGGCAGAATTGTAGATTTGTTCCAGTTTATTGAATAGCTAGATATTTTGGAGAATGTATTCATAAGTGCTATTGTCTCTTGTAGAGAGTTACATGGATCCTGTAGGTATAAAAATACATCATCTGCATACAGGCTGATCTCATGTTTTGTGTTATGCCTTTGATATTTCTATTTTCTCTGATTGCTGCTGCTAATGGTTCTATAAAAATTGAGAATAAAGATGGAGACAATGAGCATCCTTGTCTAGTGCCCCTTTGCAGTGTGAAACTCTGGGAGGTTAGCCCATTAGTAGTGACTGTAGCCATGGGTGATTTATATAATGTCTTGATCCACTGGATGATTGATTTCCCAAAGCCAAATTTCTGCAATGTAGTAAAAAGAAATTTCCAGTTAACTCTATCAAATGCTTTTTCCGCATCTAATGAGGTAATTATGACATCTAAATTGTGCTGTTGGCTGATAGAAATCAGATTGAATAGTCTGCGCAAATTATCAGAAGAGTGCCATCCTTTAATAAAACCTGTCTGGTCTGGGTGAATAATTAATGGCATAACTGTTTCGATCCGGTTAGCCAGTGCTTTACTAATTATTTTGTTATCGGTTTTTATAAGTGATATGGGCTGATAGCTAGAGGGAAGTGTTGGGTCTTTCCCAGTTTCATTTAAAGCCTAAGATGTCCACTGGGTAATGTGTTCTGGGGGAAAAAAAATCTGTTAGCATGTCTGGCTGTGCTGGCTGTGCTTCTTTTATGGTCATAAATATTCTACCAAAGGGAAGTATCTAGAAAAGGTGACGTCCAGGATGAGGTGAGACCTGTTATTTTGACAGTGCTGCTCATCACCCTGTTGTCGCAGAGGTCCTGAAATGTCAGCAAACTACATCCAATGATCCTTTCTGCTGTCCTGAATATTCACTTAAGTTTGGCTTGTTCTTGTGAGATGCAGGAACCAAACCAGATGGTTATGAATAATGTGAGGATGGACTCAATGATTGCGATGTAGAACTGGATAATTATGCTCTTCTTCAGCTGTTTCAGGAAAAACATTCTGTACTGTACTTGCTTGGTTATGGACAGCATGTTCCTCTCCCACTTCAGGTCCTTGGCTATGGTGGTGCTCAGGAACTTGAGTGACTCCACAGTGGAAACTGTAGAGCATTGATGTTGAAGTCCACCGCCATCTCTACAGTCTTTTGTGTGTTGAGCACCAAGCAGTTGCTGCTGCACCAGGAGAGCATCTGCTCAACTTCCTTTATGTAGGCAGACTCATCATAGAGACTGAAGAGGAAGAGTGAGGGCAGAGGTCTGCAGAAGACTGGCAGAGAGAGGCTGATGATTGTCCTTGTATTTTCAAATGTGCAGTAAAACTCCATCACAGCGTTGGTGAGTTGCCTGTTGTTCAGGAGAAGGGAGTTTTTTGAAGGTCTAAAAGGTCTAATTGGCAATGATAGGTCTTTGCAAAATCTGGGTTTTTACGAATTAGAAAATGAAATAAAAATGTATGTTTCTTAATCACATCACCTAGAGGTATCATATATAAAAGGAAAAAAAAAAAAGGCCCTAAAACTGAACCTTGAGGAACTACACAAGACATGCCAAATCTTTTTGATTAATTATTTCCCACTGAAAACATGTGCTGCCTGTTACCTAAATATGAATTCTAAAACTGTGCCTGAAAGTCCAACCCAGTATTTAAGACATTGAATTAAAATCTTGTGGTCTATGGTAGCAAAAGCTGCATTAAGCTCTAATTAAACACAAACAGAAGATTTTGTGCATCAGCACTGAGCCTGAGGCCATTCACAACATTAACCAATGCTGTCCCATTACTATGGTTAGAACAAAAAGCTGACAAACTTATAACTTGTGTGATATTTTAATATGCAATTTCTTGTTTGAAAGCAACTTTTTAAGGCTAAACAGACTAAGACTTTACTGAAAAAAGGTAGGTTTGAAATTGATCTAAAATGATTTAGTATGGAAGGATCCGTTCTACTCTTTTTTTTTTAGCAGAGGCTTTACTGAGGCAGGTATCAGTTATCAGGAGCTTACAATTGTTGTAAACAAGCTTGTCCACATGTGATCTTAACCCTGTTACTACTCCATTCCTTAAGATGGTTTTTGATTGTGTTCATGATGATGTTTTAACTACCGTGTTTTTCCACACAGATGTGTGTGGATAACAGAGAAAGAGGTATAATTATTGGGGTTTTTACTGTGTATGTTTTCCTTATTTATTAATTGCACAGGACTCTAATGACATTATTGGAGCAAGTTCTCCCATCGCAGCTAGGAGAAGCTTTAGTATTAAGAGAGCAGAGAGAGAGCGGGGAATGGTAAATGGAGGAGGCATTGTCTATATCATAAAAAGCACTTACCTGCCTGTTGTTTATAATACTTACCAGTCTGTTGTTTACTACCATGAAGTCCACGGTATTGGCACTTGCCAAAAACTTGTGCTGTTTCTGCCTTTATCTGAAGTGTCCCCTACATTTGGCTCACTGATCATGCCTTGTTGACCTAGCTTGAGTTGAAAGAGCCTGAGGTGGATCACGGCCCTATAGAAGTATCACTTTGACATCCAACATTGTGCTAACACACAGTAACACTGTTACCCTGTCCTGCTGCCACTGAGCTGCAGAGAAATTCTGGTACTGTGCACACCTCAAGGAAAAAGTAAAGATAATAGAGAAGAACATCACTGTGGCCATTGCACCTAGTAGCAGATGGCTCTGGGCACCAGGTAAACGGATTTAGCATTGAACATAACATAAGTAAAAAAAATAAAAAAAAACTACCTCTACCTGGGCAAGTCTGAGCAATGGACTGTTACGGCCCATAGAGATGGATTTGCCCTGTACTGGCCCTACAAATGAGAGGCTATGTCAGGGCAAGAGGGACCATCGCACCAGAGACACTGGTCCCAGTTCAGAGTGTGGTCACAATGGTGGAGTGGCTAGTTGGGGAGTTCTTGCTAGTCTAGAGTGTTCCACAACAACCAGGGGTGCAACTTTTATATGTCTACATTTGCAACAAAATTGATATCATATTATTGAAAACATTAGAAACAAACATACAATAAAATTGTACAATTATTATTATTATATTACTATATATTGTATATTGTAATATCTATACATAAGAAAATCAAATCACATATGCTATAAAACGTCCTATAAACTAACTATTATTACAATTACTCCTATATATTAGAATATTAGCAGAAAATTAACATTTGTATGTTTTTTTGTTTTTTTTTAAGTATTCACTGAAAGGAGGGGATTGATGAACAGGCTGAGACAGAAGTGGGTGGATTACAGTGTTAAGGGGTCAATATTTTTAATAAATGGTTCCCATGAAGTGTTGAATATGGCCATTTGATTCATTTCTATAGCACTTAATCTCTCCAGTGACATATGCGTTAAAAATAGCTTTTTCCATTGTGTAATGTTTATGGAGTTCCTGGTCTTCCAGTGTTTAAGGATAATTTTTTCTACAGTGAGGGCAATGAGTTTGGAAGTGTTGTGATGGTTGTGGGGGTTCAAAATGGTGTAGTCACCCAGTAAACAAAGCAGAGGGGATAATGGAATACTAGACCCCAGAGTGAGGAATATAAAGTCAATGACAGAGTGCCAGAATTGTTGTATAGGTGGACGTGTCCATAGAGCGTGAAAATAGGTATTAGGAGTGTCTAAAGTGCAATAAGAACATATGTCTAGGCCCATATGTCCCATTTTATACAATTTATGCTGTGTAATATGTGATCTGTGAATTACTTTATATTGAATCATCTGGAGATTATTATTAGATGTCATTGTAAAAGTGGTTTTGCAGATTTGAGTCCAAATGTCAATGCCAGGAGAGATTCTGAGATCTTTTTCCCATTTTAAAATTGGAAGTAGAATAGTATTATCCTGATTAGCAAGAAGTTTATAGAATTTCAAAAGCAATTTCTTACTAGTTTTTGTTTCACTAATGGCTTCAATTAGTTTGGGTGGGTGAAGATGGTTATTTGTAACATTTATTTTAGATTTCAATACAGATTTGAGTTTAAAATATTGTAAATATTGATCTTTCCCAATATTGAATATCTGGACCAAATCTTCGAAGGAGATAAAGGTGTCATCATTAAAAACATGATGCAGATGTGTGATCCCTTTCTTTTTCCATGTAGTGAAGTTTAATGGTGAGTTATTAAGCAGGAAGCTGGGATTGTGCCAAATTGCAGTGTATTTACATGGTGCTAAGGTGCAGTTGGTAATGTTCAGCATTTTCCACCAAGCCCTCAGAGTTGTATATAAGACAGCATTGCGGAAACAATATATATATATTGCAGTTGGCTTGCCAGATAATATATATAAAAATTTGGTGGATTTGGAGGATATAGTGATGCCTAGGTATTTAATGTTGCCAATGGTGAAGGTAGGGAATAGGGTTTGGAGTACACCATTACGACCACCTTTATAGACTGGCAGAATTGTAGATTTGTTCCAGTTTATTGAATAGCTAGATATTTTGGAGAATGTATTCATAAGTGCTATTGTCTCTTGTAGAGAGTTACATGGATCCTGTAGGTATAAAAATACATCATCTGCATACAGGCTGATCTCATGTTTTGTGTTATGCCTTTGATATTTCTATTTTCTCTGATTGCTGCTGCTAATGGTTCTATAAAAATTGAGAATAAAGATGGAGACAATGAGCATCCTTGTCTAGTGCCCCTTTGCAGTGTGAAACTCTGGGAGGTTAGCCCATTAGTAGTGACTGTAGCCATGGGTGATTTATATAATGTCTTGATCCACTGGATGATTGATTTCCCAAAGCCAAATTTCTGCAATGTAGTAAAAAGAAATTTCCAGTTAACTCTATCAAATGCTTTTTCCGCATCTAATGAGGTAATTATAACATCTAAATTGTGCTGTTGGCTGATAGAAATCAGATTGAATAGTCTGCGCAAATTATCAGAAGAGTGCCATCCTTTAATAAAACCTGTCTGGTCTGGGTGAATAATTAATGGCATAACTGTTTCGATCCGGTTAGCCAGTGCTTTACTAATTATTTTGTTATCGGTGTTTATAAGTGATATGGGCTGATAGCTAGAGGGAAGTGTTGGGTCTTTCCCAGTTTCATTTAAAGCCTAAGATGTCCACTGGGTAATGTGTTCTGGGGGAAAAAAAATCTGTTAGCATGTCTGGCTGTGCTGGCTGTGCTTCTTTTATGGTCATAAATATTCTACCAAAGGGAAGTATCTAGAAAAGGTGACGTCCAGGATGAGGTGAGACCTGTTATTTTGACAGTGCTGCTCATCACCCTGTTGTCGCAGAGGTCCTGAAATGTCAGCAAACTACATCCAATGATCCTTTCTGCTGTCCTGAATATTCACTTAAGTTTGGCTTGTTCTTGTGAGGTGCAGGAACCAAACCAGATGGTTATGAATAATGTGAGGATGGACTCAATGATTGCGATGTAGAACTGGATAATTATGCTCTTCTTCAGCTGTTTCAGGAAAAACATTCTGTACTGTACTTGCTTGGTTATGGACAGCATGTTCCTCTCCCACTTCAGGTCCTTGGCTATGGTGGTGCTCAGGAACTTGAGTGACTCCACAGTGGAAACTGTAGAGCATTGATGTTGAAGTCCACCGCCATCTCTACAGTCTTTTGTGTGTTGAGCACCAAGCAGTTGCTGCTGCACCAGGAGAGCATCTGCTCAACTTCCTTTATGTAGGCAGACTCATCATAGAGACTGAAGAGGAAGAGTGAGGGCAGAGGTCTGCAGAAGACTGGCAGAGAGAGGCTGATGATTGTCCTTGTATTTTCAAATGTGCAGTAAAACTCCATCACAGCGTTGGTGAATTGCCTGTTGTTCAGGAGAAGGGAGTTTTTTGAAGGTCTAAAAGGTCTAATTGGCAATGATAGGTCTTTGCAAAATCTGGGTTTTTACGAATTAGAAAATGAAATAAAAATGTATGTTTCTTAATCACATCACCTAGAGGTATCATATATAAAAAGAAAAGCAAAGGCCCTAAAACTGAACCTTGAGGAACTACACAAGACATGCCAAATCTTTTTGATTAATTATTTCCCACTGAAAACATGTGCTGCCTGTTACCTAAATATGAATTCTAAAACTGTGCCTGAAAGTCCAACCCAGTATTTAAGACCTTGAATTAAAATCTTGTGGTCTATGGTAGCAAAAGCTGCATTAAGCTCTAATTAAACACAAACAGAAGATTTTGTGCATCAGCACTGAGCCTGAGGCCATTCACAACATTAACCAATGCTGTCCCATTACTATGGTTAGAACAAAAAGCTGACAAACTTATAACTTGTGTGATATTTTAATATGCAATTTCTTGTTTGAAAGCAACTTTTTAAGGCTAAACAGACTAAGACTTTACTGAAAAAAGGTAGGTTTGAAATTGATCTAAAATGATTTAGTATGGAAGGATCCGTTCTACTCTTTTTTTTTTAGCAGAGGCTTTACTGAGGCAGGTATCAGTTATCAGGAGCTTACAATTGTTGTAAACAAGCTTGTCCACATGTGATCTTAACCCTGTTACTACTCCATTCCTTAAGATGGTTTTTGATTGTGTTCATGATGATGTTCTTGCTAGTCTAGAGTGTTCCACAACAACCAGGGGTGCAACTTCAAGTTTCAAGTCAGCAATCATGACCAAAGTCTGTGATTTGCAAAACTTAGACTACGCTGCACCACTCTCAGAGTGCTGGCCTCATGGAACATTTTAATCAAACAGTCATGTTGTCATTGATCAGCGCTAGCGTGATTGGGATGGACACCCACCCACGATCCTTCTGTAATACCACCCCGACTTTTCTTATATTTGGATGCGAGCTCAGAAAGCCCATGGAGCTGGATTTAAACATATCATCATCATCATCATCATCGTCGTTGCCCGCTAGTCCAAACAGGGTCGCGGTAGTGGTCAGAATGCCCTTGGAGCTGGATTTAAACATATGCTTTTGATTTTCACCATGGGGGACAAACATTGTACAGTAAAATGAATACACATAAAAGATACCATAATAAAAACACATTATAAATTGCCACACTAAAGATTGAGAACTTTGAACTTGAGAGGATTTGAAACCATATTCATGCCATTGACCATGTCTAATACTGTTACATATTTAGCCAAGTAGTTTGATCAGACTGAAAATGTCCTATGATGAAATTCACCTTTGTAGTTTTTCTCATTTAGCCATGAGTGATTCTATAATGGTCTAGAATCTTTGATAAACAACACTGGGAATATGTCTATATATTGCTTTAAGGCCAATGTTAGTGCTGACACTATTATTTATTAAAGTTAAACCAGGTATGGCAATGAAAAGTATCAAATATGTCTTTCCTTTTCATCGACCAGGGGCTTTATTACAGAAAATTCTTAACTCTTAGATCTTATCTGCTTTGTCATAGCAACTTTAGTTAAGACTATTAGGACAAAAGCCACTGCTCAAAAAAATAAAGGGAACACTTAAACAACACAATATAACTCCAAGTAATTCAAACTTCGGTGAAATCAAACTGTCCACGTAGTAAGCAACACTGATTGACAATCAATTTCACATGCTGTTGTGCAAATGGAATAGACAACAATTATTGGCAATTAGCAAGACACACTCAATAAAGGAGTGGTTCTGCAGGTGGGGACCACAGACCACTTCTCAGTACCTATGCTTTCTGGCTGATGTTTTGGTCACTTTTGAATGTTGGTGGTGCTTTCACACTCATGGTAGCATGAGAGGGACTCTACAACCCACACAAGTGGCTCAGGTAGTGCAGCTCATCCAGGATGGCACATCAATGTGAGCTGTGGCAAGGTTTGCTGTGTCTGTCAGCATAGTGTCCAGAGGCTGGAGGCGCTACCAGGAGACAGGCCAGTACACCAGGAGACGTGGAGGAGGCCGTAGGAGGGCAACAACCCAGCAGCAGGACCGCTACCTCTGCCTTTGTTCAAGGAGGAACAGGAGGAGCACTGCCAGAGCCCTGCAAAATGACCTCCAGCAGGCCACAAATGTGCATGTGTCTGCACAAATGGTTAGAATTGACTCCATGAGGATGGTATGAGGGCCCGACATCCACAGATGGGGGTTGTGCTTACAGCCCAACACCGTGCAGGACGCTTGGCATTTGCCAGAAAACACCAGGATTGGCAAATTCACCACTGGCGCCCTGTGCTCTTCACAGATGAAAGCAGGTTCACACTGCGCACATGTGACAGACGTGACAGAGTCTGGAGACGCCGTGGAGAGCGATCTGCTGCCTGCAACATCCTTCAACATGACCGGTTTGGCAGTGCGTCAGTCCTCCATGTGCTCGCCAGAGGTAGCCTGACTGCCATTAGGTACTGAGATGAGATCCTCAGACCCCTTGTGAGACCATATACTGGTGCGGTTGGCCCTGGGTTCCTCCTAATGCAGGACAATGCTAGACCTCATGTGGCTGGAGTGTGTCAGCAGTTCCTGCCAGATGAAGGCATTGAAGCTATGGACTGGCCCGCCCGTTCCCCAGACCTGAATCCGATTGAGCACATCTGGGACATCATGTCTCGCTCCATCCATCAACGCCATGTTGCACCACAGACTGTCCAGGAGTTGGTGGATGCTTTAGTCCAGGTCTGGGAGGAGATCCCTCAGGAGACCATCCGCCACCTCATCAGGAGCATGCCCAGGCATTGTAGGGAGGTCATACAGGCACGTGGAGGCCACACACAATACTGAGCCTCATTTTGATTTGTTTTAAGGACAATACATCAAACTTGGATCAGCCTGTAGTGTGTTTTTCCACTTTTTTGTGTTTTTTGTGTCCATTTTGTGTGTGACTCCAAATCCAGGCCTCCATTGGTTAATAAATTTGATTTCCATTGATGATTTTTGTGTGATTTTGTTCACATTCAACTTTGTACAGAACATAGTATTCAATGAGAATATTTCATTCATTCAGATCTAGGATATGTTATTTGAGTGTTCCCTTTATTTCTTGAGCAGTGTATATAGAACAACACTTCTTAAGTTCATAATATTACCTAATTTGCAGATAAGAAAACACACACCCACACAAACTATGCTGCTTATCCTCCTAGGGTGCAGGCGGGTACTCGAGCCTATGCCAGTGGTAATCAGGTAGAAGGCAGGACACACCCTGGACAGGTCGACAATTCACACGCCTTCTAAGCTGCTTCTCCTTCTGGGTCGCGGGGGGTTCTGGAGCCTATCCCAGCTGTCATTGGACAAAAGGCAGGATACACCCTGGACAGGTCGCCAGTCCATGGCAGGGCAGACAGACAGACATACACATTCACACCTAGTGGCAAATTAGCATGTCCAAACAGCCTGACTGCATGTCTTTGGACTGTGGGAGGAAACCCACGCAGGCACTGGGAGAACATGCAAACTCCACAAAGAAAGGACTGCAGTCGCTTGGCCGGGGACTTGATCCCAGGCCCTCCTTGCTGTGAGGCAACAAGAAAACAGTATTATAGAAACATCCTAACTTGTCAAAATATCAATATGTCAAAAAATGTCCAGTTTTTTCCCTTCTTATCTTTAAGACAACCTCAGAAGTGACTTAGATTAAATCTTCCATTTATACCTTTAAAACATTCAGTTGGTTCCAGTCCTAAGCCCAGATAAATGGTGAGGGTTGCGTCAGGAAGGGCATCCAGCGTAAAACTTGTGCCAAAACTATCATCCATCCATCCATCCATTTTCTAAGCCGCTTCTCCGTCAGGGTTGCGGGGGGGTGCTGGAGCCTATCCCAGCAGTCTTCGGGCGGAAGGCAGGATACACCCTGGACAGGTCGCCAGTCCATCGCAGGGCCCAAAACTATCATGTGGATCACAAATATGATTGCCATACTGGATCGGTCGAGGCCCGGGTTAACAGCGACTGCCTCCGGTGCTGTTGACCAGCAGGGTGCCGGTGGAAATTGGACTACTGTAGGTCGAAGACCATCAAAGAGGAGAGGAGGAAGGCGGGTTAGAAGGCAGCAAGAGAGAAGGAAAGGCAGGAGTGTGGAGGTTAGAGTAGGGACTCTGAACATAGGGACAATGACTGGTAAAGGCAGAGAGCTTGCAGACATGATGGAGAGAAGCAAGGGAGATATTCTGTGTGTCCAAGAGACCAGATGGAAAGGAAGCAAGGCCAGGAACATTGGGGGTGGATTCAAACTGTTCTATCATGGTGTAGAGAGGAAGATAAATGGAGTAGGGATAATCCTAAAGGAACAGCTTGTGAAAAGTGTTCTGGATGTAAAGAGAGTGTCAGACAGGATCATGAGCCTGAAGTTGGAGGTTGATAGTGTAATTTTGAATGTGGTCAGTTCATATGCGCCACAGGTTGGTTGTCAGTTAGAGGAGAAAGAGGAATTTTGGAGGAAGATGGATGAAGTGGTAGATAGAGAGGAGAGATTAGTGATTGGTGCAGACTTCAATGGAAATGTTGGTGAAGGGAACAGAGGGGTATGTATGGTGTGAAAGACAGAAATGCGTAAGGTCATATGGTTGTAGATTTTACAAAGAAAATGGAAATGGCTGTGGTGAACATTTATTTTCAGAAGAGGGAAGAACACAGGGTGACATACAAGAGTGGAGGGAGGTGCACACAGGTGGATTATATCCTTAGCAGGAGATGCCACGTAAAGGAGATTGGAGATTGTAAAGTGGTACCAGGGGAAAGTGTAGCAAGGCAGCATAGGGTGGTTGTCTGTAGAATGAGATTAGAAACAAAGAAGAGGAAGAGAGTGAAGACAGAGCCATAGATTAGATGGTGGAAGCTGAAGGAGGAGGATGGTTGCAGGCAGTTCAGGGAAAAATTGCAACAGGCCCTTGGGGGCAGTGAGGAGCTACCTGAGAACTGGGAAACTCCAGCTAAGGTGATGAGAGAAACTGGCAAGAATGTGTTGGGTGTTTTGTCTGGTAAGAGGAAAGAAGACAAGGAAAGTTGGTGGTGGAATGAGGAAGTCCAGGAGAGTATCCAGAAGAAGAAGGCAGCTAAGAAAAAGAAAAAGGATGTACAGCAGGTTAGGCTGATAAAGGATAGAGAGGGAAATGTACTAGTGAGTGAACAGAGAGTGTTGAGTAGACGGAAGGAGTACTTTGAAGAACTAATGATTGAGGAAAACGAGAGAGAGAGGAAGACAACGGGGAGAGAGATAGTGGATCAGGAAGTACAGAGAATTAGTAAGGTGGAAGTGAGGGCATCTTTAAAAAGGATGAAGAATGGAAAGGCAGTTGGTCCAGATGACATACCTGTAGAGGTATGGAGATGTTTAGGTGAGAAGGCAGTGGACTTTTTAACCAGGGTGTTTAACAAAATCCTGGAGAGTGAGAGGATGCCTGATGAGTGGAGAAGTAGTGTACTGGTCCCCATTTTTAAGAACAAGGGTGATGTGCAGAGCTGCAGTAACTACAGAGGTATAAAGTTGATGAGGGTATGGGAAAGAGTTGTTGAAGCAAGGCTAAGGCGAGAGGTTCAGATCAGTGAGCAGCAGTTTGGTTTCATGCCCAGAAAGAGTACCACAGATGCAATTTTTGCATTGAGAGTGTTGGTAGAGAAGTACAGAGAAGGTCAGAAGGAGGTACATTGTGTCTTTGTGGATCTAGAGAAGGCATATGATAGGGTGCCAAGAGAGGAACTGTGGAACTGTATGAGGAAGTCAGGTGTAGCTGAAAAGTATGTTAGGGTGGTGCAGGACATGTATGAGGATAGTGAGACAGTGGTGAGGTGTGCAGTTGGAGTGACAAATGGTTTCAAGGTGAAGGTAGGGTTACATCAGGGATCAGCTTTGACCCCTTTCTTGTTTGCAATGGTGATGGAAAGGTTGACAGATGAGGTCAGGCAGGAGGCTCCATGGACCATGATGTTTGCAGATGACATTGTAATCTGTGGTGAGAGTAGAGGGCAGGTGGAAGAGAATCTGGAGAGGTGGAGGTTTGCACTGGAGAGGAGAGGAACGAAGGTCAGTAGAGACAAAACGGAATCCATGTGTGTGAATGAGAGGGAGGCAGGTGGAGATGTGAAGATGCAAGGAGTAGAGGTTGTAAAGGTGGATGACTTCAAATATATTGGGTCAACCATCCAGAGCAATGGACAGTGTAGAAAAGAGATGAAGAAGAGGGTGCAGGCAGGATGGAGTGGGTGGAGATGGGTGTCAGTCAGGGCTGATGTGTGACAAAAGGATAGCAGCAAGAGTGAAAGGGAAGGTTTACAAGACAGTAGTGCATCCTGCCATACATCATGGCAGGACGCACTACTGTCTTGTGGTTTGGAGACTGTGGCTCTGTCTAAAAGACAGGAGGCGAGCTGGAGGTGGCGGAGGTGAAGATGCTGAGATTTTTTCGCTGGGAGTGACAAGGATGGACAGGATTAGAAATGATCAGATAAGAGGGACAGTGCAGGTGGAGCAGTTTGGAGATAAAGCCAGAGAGGCCAGGTTGAGATGGTTTGGACATGTGTTGAGGAGGAATAGTGGATATATTTGTCAATGAATTCAGTTCATAAAGACTGTATTTTGGCCTGTGAGGACTGGAGCCTGACACATGTTGTAACATGGTCACAGAATTCAGATGCTTGTGAACTGTAAAAGTAGCTTATGTTTTAGCGTTCACATCCAAAGTTATAATCCCAGAACTAGCATCAAGGTCCAAATACCGAAAGAGAACAGCAGGGGCAAACAAACCAAAAGGGCAATCCAAAGTCGTAGACGTGCACAAGCAGAGGGTTCATAACACAAAGGCAGAAATGTCCAAACAAAGAAAACCAAAAGGGAAATCCAAACTTAAAATCTTATGTAACAGAAACAAAGATCATACACAGGGAGACAGTCAAAGAAATGCTCAGTAGTTGCCACTGACAAAGAATACCTTGCAAAGACTGAACATAGAGGATAATGCAAGACCACAACTGTAGGGACCTAACCCAGAGCTCAGCTTGAGAGAAAAAAAGCTCATTCAACAAATTTTACAGATTAGAAAAAATAAGGGTAATAGGCCAAAATTATGAATCACACAGGGAGATGAAATAAGCAAATAAGTGTTTGACATGCGCTATATGGATGAAAGTATTGGGACACATACACATTAAACCTGCTGGAGCTTCTATGATGTCCCATACTAAATCCATTGGCATTAATATTGAGTTGGTGCCCTCTTTGCAGCTATAAAAGCTTCTACTCTTCTGAGAGGGCTTTCTAAAATATTTTAGAGTGTGTCTGTGTGTAATTTGTGAATTACATAGTGCATAAACTTGGAAAACAATCTGAGAGAATGTCCTTATGCTTACACAAATTTACAGAATACAGTATATAGTTTGGGAGACAAACCAAATGCCTATATCAAACCTTTATATCCTTTTATTACATCTATCTTTTAAACTCAAACTTGTGTTTTAAAAGCCTTGTTTGTGGAGGAATTATTAGACAGAGTACAGCCTGTGTGTTGATGGAAGATGTAGAGGAAATGGAGACAACAGGGCTCTGCTATGCCTACACAAAAGCCTGTAGGAATACAGCGTAGGCCACTGAGGACACAACTGGCTATATATAGAAGCAGAGACAAATGTCAAGTTTTAATCAGCTGTTGAGGAGCAAAATGCTTTGTAAGTGGCTGTGCAAAGAGTAATACTTCAATTAGTTATTATAAAGAGGACATCAGATTTTCAGTGGTTTTGCACAAAACAGACTGCAGTATATATCTTTGTTTATTGTTGAATACTGTCACTGTTATAAAAAGAAATGGAAGATTTTTAGAGCAGCTTAGTGCTTTTCTATTAAGCAGCGTTCATTACATCATTACATTACATTATTTTGCATCATTACAGAATAGCCTTCTTCAGTTTTGTTATTTAAAAAAAATATGAATGCTGAATGTGTAAAGTCACAAAAAGATGCATAAATATCATTACTTACAAAGTTACGTCTATGTAAAGAATGATGAGTTTGCATCAATCTATATATATATAAAAATCATATAAAAGAATATAATTCAAATGTTATGGAACAACAGATAATATTGGCATTAGTTAGAGTTGTAGTAGTGTTTCCACCAATAAACTAGAATATCTATAAAGATCCAATCCATCATCTGTGATTACTGAAAGCTGTAAAAACCTGACTTTCTTGAAACCATGGTAATGAGCAGCATCCAAGATCTTCCTGCAGAAAATATTTCTTTCACGGTTTTCAAACTGAATGGTTTCTATTCTTTGGGAGAATGGCGGCGCTTTCTATTCATCCCATATTTCTTTATGCTTTTATTGTCTACAACCTCAAACTCTGTTCTGATATATTTAATTATCACCCAGAGAGCTCTGCACTCTCCAATGTTTGTATTAATTGGTCTAATGTCTGTTGTGGATTTGTTTATGCCAATATTTTTTGTACCAAATATGCTGCTCAGCTTTTTATTTGACTGGAATCAGATTTCACTGGTGGACTGTTTAATACAAATATTTTGTGTTCAGTATGTTGGTGCATATCAGTCTACTTTACTGCTGTGGATGGCTCTGGATCGGTTCTTTGCTATATGCAGACCTCTTTCTTATCACAACTATATGCAAATGCCCAACTTTCTAAAGTTTATTATTGCCCCAATACTTAGAAATACATTCTTAAATGTTTCAATGGTTTCTTTGGCTGGAAAGCTAAATTTTTGTATGAAAAATGAGATGGATCACTGTTTTTGTGAACACATGGGGTTGGTTCAGCTTGCATGTGGAGATACTTCTGTCAATAACTTAGTTGGACTTTCAACTGCTCTTCTAATAGCAACTACAGATTTTGTTTTTATTACTATTTCTTATGTAATAATATTTGCTTCTGTAATGAAATCAGGGAAGTCCAGCATGAAGGCCATCAACACTTGCATAACACATATAATCATCATCACATTTAGTTTAGTATTTGCCTTGATGGCTTTTTTGTCTTATAGAATTAAAAATAATTTTTCTCCAAGCAGCCGTATTTTCATTAGTACAATGTATGCACTTTTTCCAAGCTGTTTCAACCCAATTATTTATGGAATAAGAACAAAAGAAATAAGGCAGCAGTTGTTAAAATTCTTTAACCATGTGAAAGTCTTACCACATTAATTCTGCCATGTACACTGAAGCACTGTTACTTAAACCTGTTAAGAAGCTGCATGTTAAATACTGCATGAATAGCTAGTATTGTGCACTTAGGTTTACACTGTGTTTTGTCAATATACACTCACCAGCCACTTTATTAGGTACTGTTCAATTGCTTGTTAACACAAATAGCTGATCATGTAGAGGTGGTCAAGACAACTTGCTGAAGTGCAAACCGAGCATGAGAATGGGGAAGAAAGGGGATATAAGTGACTTTGAATGTGGCATGGTTGTTGGTGCCAGATGGGCTGGTCTGAGTATTTCAGAAACTGCTGTTCTATTGAGATTTTCACACACAACCATCTCTAGGATTTACAGAGAACGGTCCGAAAAAGAGAAAATATCCAGTGAGCAGCAGTTGTGTGGTCGAAAATAACTTGCTGATGTGAGAGGTCAGAGGAAAATGGGCAGACTGGTTCGAGATGATAGAAAGGCAACAGTAACTCAAATAACCAACCAAAATCTCTGAGCAATGTTTCCAACACCTTGTTGAAAGTATGCCACAGAGAATTAAGGCAGTTCTGAAGGCAAAAGGGGGATCCAACCTTTTACTAGCAAGGTGCACCTAATAAAGTGGCCGGTGAGTGTGTGTGTGTGTGTATATGTATATGAATACACATGTAGACTGTACGTGTTGCTGGTTTCCACTCATTCAGTTTTTTTTTGTCAAATATTTAATATTGATGTAGAATTAGAAAAAAGGGAATAACAGTATTATTATTATCATTATTTTTATTTTTATTATTATAGTCATAGTGAACTGTGTTAGTCTTACTGGCATTAGTGACTTTTCTGATAACTGAAAAATCAGAAATGAATATTTGTCTATAAGTTAAAGTGCAAACTAGTTGTAGAGGCACTCTGAACATTTCCTGCATGAAGATATGTCACCCTAATATGCAATAATTTACAATATATTAAATTTCATCCACAAGGCTGTGCTGGACATTTATTGGTGTGAGTATAACACTACTTTTTAAGAAAGGAAAAATTAAAGTCTAATTGCCAAGTCACTCTCTATATAGACAAGGACTCTTATTCTGAACATATTTGTTAAAATATAAAAGTAAATTCTTTTATGACAAACACAAGAACAAAAGGTCTGTTTTCATATACGTTCATATTTTTATGTACAGTATGTTTGTTTAATTTCCAGTTATCATGGCCATTATGTATAAAACATTCATTTTCAGGAGATAAATGGAAAAAATCTAAAGAATTCTTTGAAAATCTCAAAGCAACCCCCCTGAAAACTATAGAAATATAGATAAATGATGGGCACACTGCATAATGAAAGACTAAATCTACTTGCAGGCTCTGTGTAGTTTTTATTCATTCTTTTTTTTTTGATACAGAGATTAGAGTTTTTATGTATATATCAGCAATAATCATGTGTTCAATCAAAAACAAGTCAACAAATTCAGATGTTATTGTACACCCTCAAATTTTCATTGCTCCTCCACAATACTTGATTGTTTTAGACTTGGTTCAGAGACTTTTTCATTTTCCTGTGGTGTCATACACACTGCCTTCTATTACTTCCAAAGAGATCACATTTAGACTTTTAGACCAGTCCACAAAACCTTACCCCTTTCTCTAAAGTCTAGTTTTGGTGGTGTGCAATTTTTCCTTTTGCAAGGAAAATTTCCAAATTTCTTTGTCATGTTTTTCCTTTTTGTTGTCTTGTCTTTTCACTAATAACACAAAAATAAATAGAACAATATAAAATATAATATAAAAAATAAATATAATAATAGACTGGAAATTGAATAAGCAAATGTTTACAGATTACTTTAGATATATGCTGTTAATAAATGGCCCCAGCTTGCATCCTGTAAGCTTTGAGGTAGAAAAAGATATTCTAAATATTTGATGACATATTTTATCATGTCATCAAAGATATAAGATATAAGAAGATATTCTAAATATTTGAGTTTAGTTGATTAGCTAAAACCAGTATTGTAATTGCGGTCTTTCACTGAGACACTAGTGACTGACCAGATGTGTCCTTAAGACTAATTACAACATGCGTGAATCAACATTTCCCAAGGCAAAAAGTATGTACTGCTAATTAAAAAAAAGAAATGATCTTCTTACTTTCGGCTAACAAATGGAACCTGTTGATAATTAAATTAATCTGTTGTGCTGGCACACACTGTTTATGCAAATAAGTTTTAGTGCTTTTTGAAGTTTGGAGTTTAGCATATGTGCAAAGTGAGGGGACATGTTTACCACTGTGTTTCAACACTAAGCATTTGGGGACTGAGGAGACCAGTTGCTGTAGTTTTGAAAGTGAAATGTTTTCCCATTCTTGTTTGGTATAGAATTTCAGCAGCTCAACAGTCTGGGGTCTCCTTTGTCATATCTTTCATTTCATAATGCACCAAATGTTATCAGTGGCTGGCAGGACTGGACTGCAGGCAGGCCAGTTTAGCACCCAGCCACTTTTAATACAGAGCAATGCTGTTGTAGTACATGCAGAATGTGGTTTGGCATTGTCTTGTTAAAATAATCAAGGCCTTCCCTGAAAAACACATAGTCTGGACAGCAACATATGTTGCCAAAATATGTACATGTCTTTCAGTATTAATGGTGCCTTCACAGTTGTGCACGTCATCCATGCCATGTACACTAATGCACCCCTATACCATCATGAATACTGGCTTTTGAACTGTGCACTGATAATAAGCTGAGTGGTCTTTAGCCAAGAGGACACAGTGTCCATGGTTTCCAGAAAGAATTTCAAATGTTGATTTATAGTGTTTCTCAATGTAAAATAGCAAAGAACTTTTGCTTTTCTTCATCTACAGTACTTAATATCATTGAAAGATTCTGAGAGTCTGGAGAAATCTCTGTATGCAAGGGAAAAGACCAAAAACTATTATTTGCTGGCCATGACCTATGGGCCCCCAGGCAGCACTGCATTAACAACATATATGATTCTGTAGTGGACATCACTGCATAGGTTCAGAAACACTTCTGAAAAAACACTGTGAGAAAACAGTTTGTTGCTACATCCACAAATGCAAAGAAAAAAAAACAAACATAAAAAGGATCCAGAAATGCTGCCACTTTCTTTGGAACCAAGCTCATTTAAAAATGACTGGGGTGAAGTGGAAAAGTCTCCTGTGTTCTGACAAATCAACATTTGAAATTCTTTTGGTAATCATAGACGTTATGTCCTTCGGCCTAAAGACCACCAAGCTGGTTATCGGTGCACAGTTCAAAAGCCAGTATTCATGATCATATGGAGGTGCATTACTGCATATGGCATGGATGATGTGCACATTTGTGAAGGCACCATTAATATTGAACGATCTATGCAGGTTTGGGCAATATATGTTGTCATCCAGACTATGTCTTTTTCAGGGAAGGTGTTGCTTATTTCAGGAAGACAATGTCAAATCACATTTTGCATGAATTACAAGAGCATTGCTTAGTATTAAAAGAATCTAAAGAGGTGCTAAACTGATCTGCCTGTAGTCCAGATCTGTCACCCCTGGTAACATTTGGTGCATTATGAAATGAAAGATATGACAAAGGAGACCCCGAACTGTTGAGCAGCTGAAATCCTATGTTAAACAAGAATGGGAAAATATTTCACTTTCAAAACTACAGCAGTGGGTCTCCTCAGTTCTCAAACACTCTGTAAGTGTTGTTAAAAGAAGAAGTGATGAAACACAGTGGTAAACATGACCCCGTCCCAATTGTTTTTGGAATATGTTGTTGGCATCAAACTTAAAATGGATACATATTTTACAAATTAATAAATAAATAAAAATTCTCGGTTTTACAATTTAATATGTTGTCTTTGTAGTATTTTCCTTTAATAATATGATTTACATGACTTGCACATCATTGCATTCTATTTTTCTTTACATTCTGCACAGATTTTGATTGGAGTATAAAACCTGTATGAAACCTCCATGTTCCATGTCACTCTTCTAACCAAGCCTTGTCCAGCCATAGGATCAGGATCAGATTCTAAGTGTTAAAGGGAGCATCCCTGAAAGACTCAGTCATTCACAAGCAAGGATGGGGCAAGGTTCACCACTTTGTGAACAACTGTGTGAGCAAATAGTCCAACAGTTTAAGAACAACGTTTCTCAGCGTGCAATTGCAAGGAATTTAGGGATTCCATGATCTATAGTCCATAATATCATCAAAAAATTCAGAGAATCTGGAGAAATCTCTGCAAGTAAGGGGCAAGGCAGAAAACCAACATTGAATGCCTGTGACGTTCGGTCCCTCAGGCGGCACTGCATGAAAAACCGACATCATTCTGTAATGGATATTACCACATGGGCTCAGGAACACTTCAGAAAACCCAGAGCTCATCTGACGCAAAGTGGTCTGGATAAATTTCAAATTGTTTTTGGAAATCATGGACGAGGATGGTTGCAGGCAGTTCAGGGAAAAATTGCAACAGGCCCTTGGGCGCAGTGAGGAGCTACCTGAGGACTGGGAAACTACAGCTAAGGTGGTGAGAGAAACTGGCAAGAATGTGTTGGGTGTTTCGTCTGGTCAGAGGAAAGAAGACAAGGAAAGTTGGTGGTGGAATGAGGAAGTCCAGGAGAGTATCCAGAAGAAGAAGGCAGCTAAGAATAAGAAAAAGGATGTACAGCAGGTTAGGCTGATAAAGGATAGAGAGGAAAATGGAACAGGAAGTGCAGAGAATTAGTAAGGTGGAAGTGAGGGCAGCTTTAAAAAGGATGAAGAATGGAAAGGCAGTTGGTCCAGATGACATACCTGAGGAGGTATACAGATGTTTAGGAGAGAAGGCAGTGGACTTTTTCACCAGGGTGTTTAACCAAATTCTGGAGAGTGAGAGGATGCCTGATGAGTGGAGAAGTAGTGTACTGGTCCCCATTTTTAAGAACAAGGGTGATGTGCAGAGCTGCAGTAACTACAGAGGTACAAAGTTGATGAGCCACACCATGAAGGTATGGGAAAGAGTTGTTGAAGCAAGGCTAAGGCCAGAGGTTCAGATCAGTGAGCAGCAGTTTGGTTTCATGCCCAGATAGAGTACCACAGATGCAATTTTTGCATTGAGAGTGTTGGTAGAGAAGTACAGAGAAGGTCAGAAGGAGGTACATTGTGTCTTTGTGGATCTAGAGAAGGCATATGATAGGGTGCCAAGAGAGGAACTGTGGAACTGTATGAGGAAGTCAGGTGTAGCTGAAAAGTATGTTAGGGTGGTGCAGGACATGTATGAGGATAGTGAGACAGTGGTGAGGTGTGCAGTTGGAGTGACAAATGGTTTCAAGGTGAAGGTAGGGTTACATCAGGGATCAGCTTTGAGCCCCTTCTTGTTTACAATGGTAATGGAAAGGTTGACAGATGAGGTCAGGCAGGAGGCTCCATGGACCATGATGTTTGCAGATGACATTGTAATCTGTGGTGAGAGTAGAGGGCAGGTGGAAGAGAATCTGGAGAGGTGGAGGTTTGCACTGGAGAGGAGAGGAACGAAGGTCAGTAGAGACAAAACGGAATCCATGTGTGTGAATGAGAGGGAGGCAGGTGGAAAGGTGAAGATGCAAGGAGTAGAGGTCTTAAAGGTGGATGACTTCAAATATATTGGGTCAACCATCCAGAGCAATGGACAGTGTAGAAAAGAGATGAAGAAGAGGGTGCAGGCAGGATGGAGTGGGTGGAGATGGGTGTCAGGGCTGATGTGTGACAAAAGGATAGCAGCAAGAGTGAAAGGGAAGGTTTACAAGACAGTAGTGCGTCCTGCTATGATGTATGGTTTGGAGACTGTGGCTCTGTCTAAAAGACAGGAGGCGAGCTGGAGGTGGCGGAGGTGAAGATGCTGAGATTTTCGTTGGGAGTGACAAGGATGGACAAGATTAGAAATGAGCAGATCAGAGGGACAGTGAAGGTGGAGCAGTTTGGAGATAAAGCCAGAGAGGCCAGGTTGAGATGGTTTGGACATGTGTTGAGGAGGAATAGTGGATATATTTGTCAATGAATGTTGGAGATGGAGCTGCCGGGTAGAAGGAGAAGAGGTAGACCTCAAAGAAGGTTTATGGATGTAATGAAGGTGGACATGGAGATGGTTGATGTAAAAGTAGAGGAGGCAGTGGATAAGGCAAGATGGAGGCAGATGATCCACTGTGGCAACTCCTAAAGGGAGCAGCCGAAAGAAGAAGAAGAAGAAGAAGAAGAAGTGACAGAACAACCTTAGTATACTAAGGTTATTAGCATAATGGCTAGAAATCTTAGAAAATTATGATTCTTGAAGTAAAATGGTTGAAAGACTTTTGGTGAACCCAAACAATGTGTTGTGATTCAATGACAAAACACTTATCAGCAGCAACCGTCTTTCATGGGCCAATGAGTCATCACTGAGGTTGTGGTGCAGCAAACTAATGCGCTTATTTTTAAAGCGATGTTGCTTATGGAGTGAAGATTTTTCAGCCAGCTATGTCATGGAATCTCAGAGAACAACTTCAATCAGTAATTTGGCTCCTACTTATATTCAGGTATCAAGGCATCCCTTAAAGCCTTTCCTGATAACTCCTGTTATCAACAAACAAACACTAACAGAAATGCATTAAGACCAACAGAAGGCTAAATTTGTAGCAAAAACTAATAGAAATTAGGTCAATTGTTATTCAGAAGTTTTCATCAATGTTATTGTTTAATTTATTTATTGTAGCCTGTGTGCTTTAATCTTGTATATTTACTTAATATTTTACAATCAAGGTATAACTGGGCACATACAAAATGTAGGGGAACATAGGAGCATCTCTTTGGAGTCTGGAATAACAGGTATTTAAGAAATTTTAAGACATTGAACTAAGAATAATCTAAACATTATTTCAATAAATCACCGTTTAGAACAGGCATGTCAAATCGGTGACTTTCCGGGCCAAAGTGCTGCAGAGAACAGCGTTTACACTCATCTAATACTCTGAATTCACTTCATAAAGACTGTATTTTGGCCTGTGAGGACTGGAGCCTGACACATGTTGTAACATGGTCACAGAATTCAGATGCTTGTGAACTGTAAAAGTAGCTTATGTTTTAGCGTTCACATCCAAAGTTATAATCCCAGAACTAGCATCAAGGTCAAAATACCGAAAGAGAACAGCAGGGGCAAACAAACCAAAAGGGCAATCCAAAGTCGTAGACGTGCACAAGCAGAGGGTTCATAACACAAAGGCAGAAATGTCCAAACAAAGAAAACCAAAAGGGAAATCCAAACTTAAAATCTTATGTAACAGAAACAAAGATCATACACAGGGAGACAGTCAAAGAAATGCTCAGTAGTTGCCACTGACAAAGAATACCTTGCAAAGACTGAACATAGAGGATAATGCAAGACCACAACTGTAGGGACCTAACCCAGAGCTCAGCTTGAGAGAAAAAAAGCTCATTCAACAAATTTTACAGATTAGAAAAAATAAGGGTAATAGGCCAAAATTATGAATCACACAGGGAGATGAAATAAGCAAATAAGTGTTTGACATGCGCTATATGGATGAAAGTATTGGGACACATACACATTAAACCTGCTGGAGCTTCTATGATGTCCCATACTAAATCCATTGGCATTAATATTGAGTTGGTGCCTTCTTTGCAGCTATAAAAGCTTCTACTCTTCTGAGAGGGCTTTCTAAAATATTTTAGAGTGTGTCTGTGTGTAATTTGTGAATTACATAGTGCATAAACTTGGAAAACAATCTGAGAGAATGTCCTTATGATTACACAAATTTACAGAATACAGTATATAGTTTGGGAGACAAACCAAATGCCTATATCAAACCTTTATATCCTTTTATTACATCTATCTTTTAAACTCAAACTTGTGCTTTAAAAGCCTTGTTTGTGGAGGAATTATTAGACAGAGTACAGCCTGTGTGTGCCTACACAAAAGCCTGTAGGAATACAGCGTAGGCCACTGAGGACACAACTGGCTGTATATAGAAGCAGAGACAAATGTCAAGTTTTAATCCGCTGTTGAGGAGCAAAATGCTTTGTAAGTGGCTGTGCAAAGAGTAATACTTTAATTAGTTAGTATAAAGAGGACATCAGATTTTCAGTGGTTTTGCACAAAATAGACTGCAGTATATATCTTTGTTTATTGTTGAATACTGTCACTGTTATAAAAAGAAATGGAAGATTTTTAGAGCAGCTTAGTGCTTTTCTATTAAGCAGCGTTCATTACATCATTACATTACATTATTTTGCATCATTACAGAATAGCCTTCTTCAGTTTTGTTATTTAAAAAAAATATGAATGCTGAATGTGTAAAGTCACAAAAAGATGCATAAATATCATTACTTACAAAGTTACGTCTATGTAAAGAATGATGAGTTTGCATCAATCTATATATATATAAAAATCATATAAAAGAATATAATTCAAATGTTATGGAACAACAGATAATATTGGCATTAGTTAGAGTTGTAGTAGTGTTTCCACCAATAAACTAGAATATCTATAAAGATCCAATCCATCATCTGTGATTACTGAAAGCTGTAAAAACCTGACTTTCTTGAAACCATGGTAATGAGCAGCATCCAAGATCTTCCTGCAGAAAATATTTCTTTCACGGTTTTCAAACTGAATGGTTTCTATTCTTTGGGAGAATGGCGGCGCTTTCTATTCATCCCATATTTCTTTATGCTTTTATTGTCTACAACCTCAAACTCTGTTCTGATATATTTAATTATCACCCAGAGAGCTCTGCACTCTCCAATGTTTGTATTAATTGGTCTAATGTCTGTTGTGGATTTGTTTATGCCAATATTTTTTGTACCAAATATGCTGCTCAGCTTTTTATTTGACTGGAATCAGATTTCACTGGTGGACTGTTTAATACAAATATTTTGTGTTCAGTATGTTGGTGCATATCAGTCTACTTTACTGCTGTGGATGGCTCTGGATCGGTTCTTTGCTATATGCAGACCTCTTTCTTATCACAACTATATGCAAATGCCAAACTTTCTAAAGTTTATTATTGCCCCAATACTTAGAAATACATTCTTAAATGTTTCAATGGTTTCTTTGGCTGGAAAGCTAAATTTTTGTATGAAAAATGAGATGGATCACTGTTTTTGTGAACACATGGGGTTGGTTCAGCTTGCATGTGGAGATACTTCTGTCAATAACTTAGTTGGACTTTCAACTGCTCTTCTAATAGCAACTACAGATTTTGTTTTTATTACTATTTCTTATGTAATAATATTTGCTTCTGTAATGAAATCAGGGAAGTCCAGCATGAAGGCCATCAACACTTGCATAACACATATAATCATCATCACATTTAGTTTAGTATTTGCCTTGATGGCTTTTTTGTCTTATAGAATTAAAAATAATTTTTCTCCAAGCAGCCGTATTTTCATTAGTACAATGTATGCACTTTTTCCAAGCTGTTTCAACCCAATTATTTATGGAATAAGAACAAAAGAAATAAGGCAGCAGTTGTTAAAATTCTTTAACCATGTGAAAGTCTTACCACATTAATTCTGCCATGTACACTGAAGCACTGTTACTTAAACCTGTTAAGAAGCTGCATGTTAAATACTGCATGAATAGCTAGTATTGTGCACTTAGGTTTAGACTGTGTTTTGTCAATATACACTCACCAGCCACTTTATTAGGTACTGTTCAATTGCTTGTTAACACAAATAGCTGATCATGTAGAGGTGGTCAAGACAACTTGCTGAAGTGCAAACCGAGCATGAGAATGGGGAAGAAAGGGGATATAAGTGACTTTGAATGTGGCATGGTTGTTGGTGCCAGATGGGCTGGTCTGAGTATTTCAGAAACTGCTGTTCTATTGAGATTTTCACACACAACCATCTCTAGGATTTACAGAGAACGGTCCGAAAAAGAGAAAATATCCAGTGAGCAGCAGTTGTGTGGTCGAAAATAACTTGCTGATGTGAGAGGTCAGAGGAAAATGGGCAGACTGGTTCGAGATGATAGAAAGGCAACAGTAACTCAAATAACCAACCAAAATCTCTGAGCAATGTTTCCAACACCTTGTTGAAAGTATGCCACAGAGAATTAAGGCAGTTCTGAAGGCAAAAGTGGGATCCAACCTTTTACTAGCAAGGTGCACCTAATAAAGTGGCCGGTGAGTGTGTGTGTGTGTGTGTGTGTGTGTGTATGTATATGAATACACATGTAGACTGTACGTGTTGCTGGTTTCCACTCATTCAGTTTTTTTTTGTCAAATATTTAATATTGATGTAGAATTAGAAAAAAGGGAATAACAGTATTATTATTATCATTATTTTTATTTTTATTATTATAGTCATAGTGAACTGTGTTAGTCTTACTGGCATTAGTGACTTTTCTGATAACTGAAAAATCAGAAATGAATATTTGTCTATAAGTTAAAGTGCAAACTAGTTGTAGAGGCACTCTGAACATTTCCTGCATGAAGATATGTCACCCTAATATGCAATAATTTACAATATATTAAATTTCATCCACAAGGCTCTGCTGGACATTTATTGGTGTGAGTATAACACTACTTTTTAAGAAAGGAAAAATTAAAGTCTAATTGCCAAGTCACTCTCTATATAGACAAGGACTCTTATTCTGAACATATTTGTTTGTGTAGTGAAGTAAATTCTTTTATGACAAACACAAGAACAAAAGGTCTGTTTTCATATACGTTCATATTTTTATGTACAGTATGTTTGTTTAATTTCCAGTTATCATGGCCATTATGTATAAAACATTCATTTTCAGGAGATAAATGGAAAAAATCTACAGAATTCTTTGAAAATCTCAAAGCAACCCCTCTGAAAACTATAGAAATATAGATAAATGATGGGCACACTGCATAATGAAAGACTAAATCTACTTGCAGGCTCTGTGTAGTTTTTATTCATTCTTTTTTTTTTGATACAGAGATTAGAGTTTTTATGTATATATCAGCAATAATCATGTGTTCAATCAAAAACAAGTCAACAAATTCAGATGTTATTGTACACCCTCAAATTTTCATTGCTCCTCCACAATACTTGATTGTTTTAGACTTGGTTCAGAGACTTTTTCATTTTCCTGTGGTGTCATACACACTGTCTTCTATTACTTCCAAAGAGATCACATTTAGACTTTTAGACCAGTCCACAAAACCTTACCCCTTTCTCTAAAGTCTATTTTTGGTGGTGTGCAATTTTTCCTTTTGCAAGGAAAATTTCCAAATTTCTTTGTCATGTTTTTCCTTTTTGTTGTCTTGTCTTTTCACTAATAACACAAAAATAAATAGAACAATATAAAATATAATATAAAAAATAAATATAATAATAGACTGGAAATTGAATAAGCAAAATTTTACAGATTACTTTAGATATATGCTGTTAATGAATGGCCCCAGCTTGCATCCTGTAAGCTTTGAGGTAGAAAAAGATATTCTAAATATTTGATGACATATTTTATCATGTCATCAAAGATATAAGATATAAGAAGATATTCTAAATATTTGAGTTTAGTTGATTAGCTAAAATCAGTATTGTAATTGCGGTCTTTCACTGAGACACTAGTGACTGACCAGATGTGTCCTTAAGACTAATTACAACATGTGTGAATCAACATTTCCCAAGGCAAAAAGTATGTACTGCTAATTAAAAAAAAGAAATGATCTTCTTACTTTCGGCTAACAAATGGAACCTGTTGATAATTAAATTAATCTGTTGTGCTGGCACACACTGTTTATGCAAATAAGTTTTAGTGCTTTTTGAAGTTTGGAGTTTAGCATTTGTGCAAAGTGAGGGGACATGTTTACCACTGTGTTTCAACACTAAGCATTTGGGGACTGAGGAGACCAGTTGCTGTAGTTTTGAAAGTGAAATGTTTTCCCATTCTTGTTTGGTATAGAATTTCAGCAGCTCAACAGTCTGGGGTCTCCTTTGTCATATCTTTCATTTCATAATGCACCAAATGTTATCAGTGGCTGGCAGGACTGGACTGCATGCAGGCCAGTTTAGCACCCAGCCACTTTTAATACAGAGCAATGCTGTTGTAGTACATGCAGAATGTGGTTTGACATTGTCTTGTTAAAATAATCAAGGCCTTCCCTGAAAAACACATAGTCTGGACAGCAACATATGTTGCCAAAATATGTACATGTCTTTCAGTATTAATGGTGCCTTCACAGATGTGCACGTCATCCATGCCATGTACACTAATGCACCCCTATACCATCATGAATACTGGCTTTTGAACTGTGCACTGATAATAAGCTGAGTGGTCTTTAGCCAAGAGGACACAGTGTCCATGGTTTCCAGAAAGAATTTCAAATGTTGATTTATAGTGTTTCTCAATGTAAAATAGCAAAGAACTTTTGCTTTTCTTCATCTACAGTACTTAATATCATTGAAAGATTCTGAGAGTCTGGAGAAATCTCTGTGCAAGGGAAAAGACCAAAAACTATTATTTGCTGGCCATGACCTATGGGCCCCCAGGCAGCACTGCATTAACAACATATATGATTCTGTAGTGGACATCACTGCATAGGTTCAGAAACACTTCTGAAAAAACACTGTGAGAAAACAGTTTGTTGCTACATCCACAAATGCAAAGAAAAAAAAACAAACATAAAAAGGATCCAGAAATGCTGCCACTTTCTTTGGAACCAAGCTCATTTAAAAATGACTGGGGTGAAGTGGAAAAGTCTCCTGTGTTCTGACAAATCAACATTTGAAATTCTTTTGGTAATCATAGACGTTATGTCCTTCGGCCTAAAGACCACCAAGCTGGTTATCGGTGCACAGTTCAAAAGCCAGTATTCATGATCATATGGAGGTGCATTACTGCATATGGCATGGATGATGTGCACATTGTGAAGGCACCATTAATATTGAACGATCTATGCAGGTTTGGGCAATATATGTTGTCATCCAGACTATGTCTTTTTCAGGGAAGGTGTTGCTTATTTGAGGAAGACAATGTCAAATCACATTTTGCATGAATTACAAGAGCATTGCTTAGTATTAAAAGAATCTATAGAGGTGCTAAACTGATCTGCCTGTAGTCCAGATCTGTCACCCCTGGTAACATTTGGTGCATTATGAAATGAAAGATATGACAAAGGAGACCCCGAACTGTTGAGCAGCTGAAATCCTATGTTAAACAAGAATGGGAAAATATTTCACTTTCAAAACTACAGCAGTGGGTCTCCTCAGTTCTCAAACACTCTGTAAGTGTTGTTAAAAGAAGAAGTGATGAAACACAGTGGTAAACATGACCCCGTCCCAATTGTTTTTGGAATATGTTGTTGGCATCAAACTTAAAATGGATACATATTTTACAAATTAATAAATAAATAAAAATTCTCGGTTTTACAATTTAATATGTTGTCTTTGTAGTATTTTCCTTTAATAATATGATTTACATGACTTGCACATCATTGCATTCTATTTTTCTTTACATTCTGCACAGATTTTGATTGGAGTATAAAACCTGTATGAAACCTCCATGTTCCATGTCACTCTTCTAACCAAGCCTTGTCCAGCCATAGGATCAGGATCAGATTCTAAGTGTTAAAGGGAGCATCCCTGAAAGACTCAGTCATTCACAAGCAAGGATGGGGCAAGGTTCACCACTTTGTGAACAACTGTGTGAGCAAATAGTCCAACAGTTTAAGAACAACGTTTCTCAGCGTGCAATTGCAAGGAATTTAGGGATTCCATGATCTATAGTCCATAATATCATCAAAAAATTCAGAGAATCTGGAGAAATCTCTGCAAGTAAGGGGCAAGGCAGAAAACCAACATTGAATGCCTGTGACGTTCGGTCCCTCAGGCGGCACTGCATGAAAAACCGACATCATTCTGTAATGGATATTACCACATGGGCTCAGGAACACTTCAGAAAACCCAGAGCTCATCTGAGATGGACTGACGCAAAGTGGTCTGGATAAATTTCAAATTGTTTTTGGAAATCATGGACGAGGATGGTTGCAGGCAGTTCAGGGAAAAATTGCAACAGGCCCTTGGGCGCAGTGAGGAGCTACCTGAGGACTGGGAAACTACAGCTAAGGTGGTGAGAGAAACTGGCAAGAATGTGTTGGGTGTTTCGTCTGGTCAGAGGAAAGAAGACAAGGAAAGTTGGTGGTGGAATGAGGAAGTCCAGGAGAGTATCCAGAAGAAGAAGGCAGCTAAGAATAAGAAAAAGGATGTACAGCAGGTTAGGCTGATAAAGGATAGAGAGGGAAATGGAACAGGAAGTGCAGAGAATTTAAAAAGGATGAAGAATGGAAAGGCAGTTGGTCCAGATGACATACCTGTGGAGGTATACAGATGTTTAGGAGAGAAGGCAGTGGACTTTTTAACCAGGGTGTTTAACCGAATCCTGGAGAGTGAGAGGATGCCTGATGAGTGGAGAAGTAGTGTACTGGTCCCCATTTTTAAGAACAAGGGTGATGTGCAGAGCTGCAGTAACTACAGAGGTATAAAGTTGATGAGCCACACCATGAAGGTATGGGAAAGAGTTGTTGAAGCAAGGCTAAGGCCAGAGGTTCAGATCAGTGAGCAGTAGTTTGGTTTCATGCCCAGAAAGAGTACCACAGATGCAATTTTTGCATTGAGAGTGTTGGTAGAGAAGTACAGAGAAGGTCAGAAGGACGTACATTGTGTCTTTGTGGATCTAGAGAAGGCATATGATAGGGTGCCAAGAGAGGAACTGTGGAACTGTATGAGGAAATCAGGTGTAGCTGAAAAGTTTGTTAGGGTGGTGCAGGACATGTATGAGGATAGTGAGACAGTGGTGAGGTGTGCAGTTGGAGTGACAAATGGTTTCAAGGTGAAGGTAGGGTTACATCAGGGATCAGCTTTGAGCCCCTTCTTGTTTACAATGGTAATGGAAAGGTTGACAGATGAGGTCAGGTAGGAGGCTCCATGGACCATGATGTTTGCAGATGACATTGTAATCTGTGGTGAGAGTAGAGGGCAGGTGGAAGAGAATCTGGAGAGGTGGAGGTTTGCACTGGAGAGGAGAGGAACGAAGGTCAGTAGAGACAAAACGGAATCCATGTGTGTGAATGAGAGGGAGGCAGGTGGAAAGGTGAAGATGCAAGGAGTAGAGGTCTTAAAGGTGGATGACTTCAAATATATTGGGTCAACCATCCAGAGCAATGGACAGTGTAGAAAAGAGATGAAGAAGAGGGTGCAGGCAGGATGGAGTGGGTGGAGATGGGTGTCAGGGCTGATGTGTGACAAAAGGATAGCAGCAAGAGTGAAAGGGAAGGTTTACAAGACAGTAGTGCGTCCTGCTATGATGTATGGTTTGGAGACTGTGGCTCTGTCTAAAAGACAGGAGGCGAGCTGGAGGTGGCGGAGGTGAAGATGCTGAGATTTTCGTTGGGAGTGACAAGGATGGACAAGATTAGAAATGAGCAGATCAGAGGGACAGTGAAGGTGGAGCAGTTTGGAGATAAAGCCAGAGAGGCCAGGTTGAGATGGTTTGGACATGTGTTGAGGAGGAATAGTGGATATATTTGTCAATGAATGTTGGAGATGGAGCTGCCGGGTAGAAGGAGAAGAGGTAGACCTCAAAGAAGGTTTATGGATGTAATGAAGGTGGACATGGAGATGGTTGATGTAAAAGTAGAGGAGGCAGTGGATAAGGCAAGATGGAGGCAGATGATCCACTGTGGCAACTCCTAAAGGGAGCAGCCGAAAGAAGAAGAAGAAGAAGAAGAAGAAGTGACAGAACAACCTTAGTATACTAAGGTTATTAGCATAATGGCTAGAAATCTTAGAAAATTATGATTCTTGAATTAAAATGGTTGAAAGAATTTTGGTGAACCCAAACAATGTGTTGTGATTCAATGACAAAACACTTATCAGCAGCAACCGTCTTTCATGGGCCAATGAGTCATCACTGAGGTTGTGGTGCAGCTAACTAATGCGCTTATTTTTAAAGCGATGTTGCTTATGGAGTGATGATTTTTCAGCCAGCTATGTCATGGAATCTCAGAGAACAACTTCAATCAGTAATTTGGCTCCTACTTATATTCAGGTATCAAGGCATCCCTTAAAGCCTTTCCTGATAACTCCTGTTATCAACAAACAAACACTAACAGAAATGCATTAAGACCAACAGAAGGCTAAATTTGTAGCAAAAACTAATAGATATTAGATCAATTGTTATTCAGAAGTTTTCATCAATGTTATTGTTTAATTTATTTATTGTAGCCTGTGTGCTTTAATCTTGTATATTTACTTAATATTTTACAATCAAGGTATAACTGGGCACATACAAAATGTAGGGGAACATAGGAGCATCTCTTTGGAGTCTGGAAGAACAGGTATTTAAGAAATTTTAAGACATTGAACTAAGAATAATCTAAACATTATTTCAATAAATCACCGTTTAGAACAGGCATGTCAAATCGGTGACTTTCCGGGCCAAAGTGCTGCAGAGAACAGTGTTTACACTCATCTAATACTCTGAATTCACTTCATAAAGACTGTATTTTGGCCTGTGAGGACTGGAGCCTGACACATGTTGTAACATGGTCACAGAATTCAGATGCTTGTGAACTGTAAAAGTAGCTTATATTTTAGCGTTCACATCCAAAGTTATAATCCCAGAACTAGCATCAAGGTCAAAATACCGAAAGAGAACAGCAGGGGCAAACAAACCAAAAGGGCAATCCAAAGTCGTAGACGTGCACAAGCAGAGGGTTCATAACACAAAGGCAGAAATGTCCAAACAAAGAAAACCAAAAGGGAAATCCAAACTTAAAATCTTATGTAACAGAAACAAAGATCATACACAGGGAGACAGTCAAAGAAATGCTCAGTAGTTGCCACTGACAAAGAATACCTTGCAAAGACTGAACATAGAGGATAATGCAAGACCACAACTGTAGGGACCTAACCCAGAGCTCAGCTTGAGAGAAAAAAAGCTCATTCAACAAATTTTACAGATTAGAAAAAATAAGGGTAATAGGCCAAAATTATAAATCACACAGGGAGATGAAATAAGCAAATAAGTGTTTGACATGTGCTATATGGATGAAAATATTGGGACACATACACATTAAACCTGCTGGAGCTTCTATGATGTCCCATACTAAATCCATTGGCATTAATATTGAGTTGGTGCCCTCTTTGCAGCTATAAAAGCTTCTACTCTTCCGAGAGGGCTTTCTAAAATATTTTAGAGTGTGTCTGTGTGTAATTTGTGAATTACATAGTGCATAAACTTGGAAAACAATCTGAGAGAATGTCCTTATGATTACACAAATTTACAGAATACAGTATATAGTTTGGGAGACAAACCAAATGCCTATATCAAACCTTTATATCCTTTTATTACATCTATCTTTTAAACTCAAACTTGTGCTTTAAAAGCCTTGTTTGTGGAGGAATTATTAGACAGAGTACAGCCTGTGTGTTGATGGAAGATGTAGAGGAAATGGAGACAACAGGGCTCTGCTATGCCTACACAAAAGCCTGTAGGAATACAGCGTAGGCCACTGAGGACACAACTGGCTGTATATAGAAGCAGAGACAAATGTCAAGTTTTAATCAGCTGTTGAGGAGCAAAATGCTTTGTAAGTGGCTGTGCAAAGAGTAATACTTTAATTAGTTAGTATAAAGAGGACATCAGATTTTCAGTGGTTTTGCACAAAATAGACTGCAGTATATATCTTTGTTTATTGTTGAATACTGTCACTGTTATAAAAAGAAATGGAAGATTTTTAGAGCAGCTTAGTGCTTTTCTATTAAGCAGCGTTCATTACATCATTACATTACATTATTTTGCATCATTACAGAATAGCCTTCTTCAGTTTTGTTATTTAAAAAAAATATGAATGCTGAATGTGTAAAGTCACAAAAAGATGCATAAATATCATTACTTACAAAGTTACGTCTATGTAAAGAATGATGAGTTTGCATCAATCTATATATATATAAAAATCATATAAAAGAATATAATTCAAATGTTATGGAACAACAGATAATATTGGCATTAGTTAGAGTTGTAGTAGTGTTTCCACCAATAAACTAGAATATCTATAAAGATCCAATCCATCATCTGTGATTACTGAAAGCTGTAAAAACCTGACTTTCTTGAAACCATGGTAATGAGCAGCATCCAAGATCTTCCTGCAGAAAATATTTCTTTCACGGTTTTCAAACTGAATGGTTTCTATTCTTTGGGAGAATGGCGGCGCTTTCTATTCATCCCATATTTCTTTATGCTTTTATTGTCTACAACCTCAAACTCTGTTCTGATATATTTAATTATCACCCAGAGAGCTCTGCACTCTCCAATGTTTGTATTAATTGGTCTAATGTCTGTTGTGGATTTGTTTATGCCAATATTTTTTGTACCAAATATGCTGCTCAGCTTTTTATTTGACTGGAATCAGATTTCACTGGTGGACTGTTTAATACAAATATTTTGTGTTCAGTATGTTGGTGCATATCAGTCTACTTTACTGCTGTGGATGGCTCTGGATCGGTTCTTTGCTATATGCAGACCTCTTTCTTATCACAACTATATGCAAATGCCCAACTTTCTAAAGTTTATTATTGCCCCAATACTTAGAAATACATTCTTAAATGTTTCAATGGTTTCTTTGGCTGGAAAGCTAAATTTTTGTATGAAAAATGAGATGGATCACTGTTTTTGTGAACACATGGGGTTGGTTCAGCTTGCATGTGGAGATACTTCTGTCAATAACTTAGTTGGACTTTCAACTGCTCTTCTAATAGCAACTACAGATTTTGTTTTTATTACTATTTCTTATGTAATAATATTTGCTTCTGTAATGAAATCAGGGAAGTCCAGCATGAAGGCCATCAACACTTGCATAACACATATAATCATCATCACATTTAGTTTAGTATTTGCCTTGATGGCTTTTTTGTCTTATAGAATTAAAAATAATTTTTCTCCAAGCAGCCGTATTTTCATTAGTACAATGTATGCACTTTTTCCAAGCTGTTTCAACCCAATTATTTATGGAATAAGAACAAAAGAAATAAGGCAGCAGTTGGTAAAATTCTTTAACCATGTGAAAGTCTTACCACATTAATTCTGCCATGTACACTGAAGCACTGTTACTTAAACCTGTTAAGAAGCTGCATGTTAAATACTGCATGAATAGCTAGTATTGTGCACTTAGGTTTAGACTGTGTTTTGTCAATATACACTCACCAGCCACTTTATTAGGTACTGTTCAATTGCTTGTTAACACAAATAGCTGATCATGTAGAGGTGGTCAAGACAACTTGCTGAAGTGCAAACCGAGCATGAGAATGGGGAAGAAAGGGGATATAAGTGACTTTGAATGTGGCATGGTTGTTGGTGCCAGATGGGCTGGTCTGAGTATTTCAGAAACTGCTGTTCTATTGAGATTTTCACACACAACCATCTCTAGGATTTACAGAGAACGGTCCGAAAAAGAGAAAATATCCAGTGAGCAGCAGTTGTGTGGTCGAAAATAACTTGCTGATGTGAGAGGTCAGAGGAAAATGGGCAGACTGGTTCGAGATGATAGAAAGGCAACAGTAACTCAAATAACCAACCAAAATCTCTGAGCAATGTTTCCAACACCTTGTTGAAAGTATGCCACAGAGAATTAAGGCAGTTCTGAAGGCAAAAGGGGGATCCAACCTTTTACTAGCAAGGTGCACCTAATAAAGTGGCCGGTGAGTGTGTGTGTGTGTGTATATGTATATGAATACACATGTAGACTGTACGTGTTGCTGGTTTCCACTCATTCAGTTTTTTTTTGTCAAATATTTAATATTGATGTAGAATTAGAAAAAAGGGAATAACAGTATTATTATTATCATTATTTTTATTTTTATTATTATAGTCATAGTGAACTGTGTTAGTCTTACTGGCATTAGTGACTTTTCTGATAACTGAAAAATCAGAAATGAATATTTGTCTATAAGTTAAAGTGCAAACTAGTTGTAGAGGCACTCTGAACATTTCCTGCATGAAGATATGTCACCCTAATATGCAATAATTTACAATATATTAAATTTCATCCACAAGGCTGTGCTGGACATTTATTGGTGTGAGTATAACACTACTTTTTAAGAAAGGAAAAATTAAAGTCTAATTGCCAAGTCACTCTCTATATAGACAAGGACTCTTATTCTGAACATATTTGTTTGTGTAGTGAAGTAAATTCTTTTATGACAAACACAAGAACAAAAGGTCTGTTTTCATATACGTTCATATTTTTATGTACAGTATGTTTGTTTAATTTCCAGTTATCATGGCCATTATGTATAAAACATTCATTTTCAGGAGATAAATGGAAAAAATCTACAGAATTCTTTGAAAATCTCAAAGCAACCCCCCTGAAAACTATAGAAATATAGATAAATGATGGGCACACTGCATAATGAAAAACTAAATCTACTTGCAGGCTCTGTGTAGTTTTTATTCATTCTTTTTTTTTTGATACAGAGATTAGAGTTTTTATGTATATATCAGCAATAATCATGTGTTCAATCAAAAACAAGTCAACAAATTCAGATGTTATTGTACACCCTCAAATTTTCATTGCTCCTCCACAATACTTGATTGTTTTAGACTTGGTTCAGAGACTTTTTCATTTTCCTGTGGTGTCATACACACTGCCTTCTATTACTTCCAAAGAGATCACATTTAGACTTTTAGACCAGTCCACAAAACCTTACCCCTTTCTCTAAAGTCTAGTTTTGGTGGTGTGCAATTTTTCCTTTTGCAAGGAAAATTTCCAAATTTCTTTGTCATGTTTTTCCTTTTTGTTGTCTTGTCTTTTCACTAATAACACAAAAATAAATAGAACAATATAAAATATAATATAAAAAATAAATATAATAATAGACTGGAAATTGAATAAGCAAAATTTTACAGATTACTTTAGATATATGCTGTTAATGAATGGCCCCAGCTTGCATCCTGTAAGCTTTGAGGTAGAAAAAGATATTCTAAATATTTGATGACATATTTTATCATGTCATCAAAGATATAAGATATAAGAAGATATTCTAAATATTTGAGTTTAGTTGATTAGCTAAAATCAGTATTGTAATTGCGGTCTTTCACTGAGACACTAGTGACTGACCAGATGTGTCCTTAAGACTAATTACAACATGTGTGAATCAACATTTCCCAAGGCAAAAAGTATGTACTGCTAATTAAAAAAAAGAAATGATCTTCTTACTTTCGGCTAACAAATGGAACCTGTTGATAATTAAATTAATCTGTTGTGCTGGCACACACTGTTTATGCAAATAAGTTTTAGTGCTTTTTGAAGTTTGGAGTTTAGCATTTGTGCAAAGTGAGGGGACATGTTTACCACTGTGTTTCAACACTAAGCATTTGGGGACTGAGGAGACCAGTTGCTGTAGTTTTGAAAGTGAAATGTTTTCCCATTCTTGTTTGGTATAGAATTTCAGCAGCTCAACAGTCTGGGGTCTCCTTTGTCATATCTTTCATTTCATAATGCACCAAATGTTATCAGTGGCTGGCAGGACTGGACTGCATGCAGGCCAGTTTAGCACCCAGCCACTTTTAATACAGAGCAATGCTGTTGTAGTACATGCAGAATGTGGTTTGACATTGTCTTGTTAAAATAATCAAGGCCTTCCCTGAAAAACACATAGTCTGGACAGCAACATATGTTGCCAAAATATGTACATGTCTTTCAGTATTAATGGTGCCTTCACAGATGTGCACGTCATCCATGCCATGTACACTAATGCACCCCTATACCATCATGAATACTGGCTTTTGAACTGTGCACTGATAATAAGCTGAGTGGTCTTTAGCCAAGAGGACACAGTGTCCATGGTTTCCAGAAAGAATTTCAAATGTTGATTTATAGTGTTTCTCAATGTAAAATAGCAAAGAACTTTTGCTTTTCTTCATCTACAGTACTTAATATCATTGAAAGATTCTGAGAGTCTGGAGAAATCTCTGTGCAAGGGAAAAGACCAAAAACTATTATTTGCTGGCCATGACCTATGGGCCCCCAGGCAGCACTGCATTAACAACATATATGATTCTGTAGTGGACTGTGAGAAAACAGTTTGTTGCTACATCCACAAATGCAAAGAAAAAAAAAACAAACATAAAAAGGATCCAGAAATGCTGCCACTTTCTTTGGACCCAAGCTCATTTAAAAATGACTGGGGTGAAGTGGAAAAGTCTCCTGTGTTCTGACAAATCAACATTTGAAATTCTTTTGGTAATCATAGACGTTATGTCCTTCGGCCTAAAGACCACCAAGCTGGTTATCGGTGCACAGTTCAAAAGCCAGTATTCATGATCATATGGAGGTGCATTACTGCATATGGCATGGATGATGTGCACATTTGTGAAGGCACCATTAATACTGAACGATCTATGCAGGTTTGGGCAATATATATTGTCATCCAGACTATGTCTTTTTCAGGGAAGGTGTTGCTTATTTCAGGAAGACAATGTCAAATCACATTTTGCATGAATTACAAGAGCATTGCTTAGTATTAAAAGAATCTAAAGAGGTGCTAAACTGATCTGCCTGTAGTCCAGATCTGTCACCCCTGGTAACATTTGGTGCATTATGAAATGAAAGATATGACAAAGGAGACCCCAAACTGTTGAGCAGCTGAAATCCTATGTTAAACAAGAATGGGAAAATATTTCACTTTCAAAACTACAGCAGTGGGTCTCCTCAGTTCTCAAACATGCTGTAAGAGTTGAAGTGATGAAGAAGTGATGAAACACAGTGGTAAACATGCCCCCGTCCCAATTGTTTTTGGAATATGTTGTTGGCATCAAATTCAAAATGGATACATAATTTAAAAATTAATAAATAAATAAATAAACAATTCTCAGTTTTACAATTTAATATGTTGTCTTTGTAGTATTTTCCTTTAATAAGATGATTTACATGACTTGCACATCATTGCATTCTATTTTTCTTTACATTCTGCACAGATTTTGATTGGAGTATAAAACCTGTATGAAACCTCCATGTTCCATGTCACTCTTCTAACCAAGCCTAGTCCAGCCCTAGGATCAGGATCAGATTCTAAGTGTTTAGAGGATGGTGTGCTGCTTGTGGAAAATGTACTTCAGAAGTTAAAACAATGACCAGGCACAGCTACGGGGGACATTCTTTTAGGTGATGGGCAAGTTTTAAAAGAAAAAGGTGTACAGGATGTTGACCCCACTCACGGGTGGTAAATACTTGAGCAGGTGTTCTTAGGATTTTTTGAAACTGAGTACTTATGCTTGTACTCATTCACCTATCCTAAAATGAAGCTATTCTAAAATGTGTTCATTTATCTCTCTGAGAGAAAGAGTACCACCAATTAGTCACTGCATCACACACCACTGCATTGCACATTATTAAAAAAGCAAACTTATAATTTCTTTCTTGAAACATTCACTTTTCAATTCACATATACAACCCCAATTCCAATTAAGTTGGGACATTGTGTAAAACATAAATAAAAACAATACGATGATTTGCAAATCCTTTTCAACCTATATTCAATTGAATACACTAAAAAGACAAGATATTTAATGTTCAAACAGATACATTTTATAGTTTTTTGCAAATATTCACTCATTTTGAATTTGATGCCTGCAACACATTCCAAAGAAGTTGGAACAGGGGCAACAAAGGACTGGGAAAGTTGAGGAATGCTCAAAAAAACACCTGTTTGGAACATTCCACAGGTGACCAGGTTAATTGGAAGCAGGTGAGTGTCATGATTGGGTATAAAGGGAGCATCCCTGAAAGGCTCAGTCATTCACAAGCAAGGATGGGGCAAGGTTCACCACTTTGTGAACAACTGTGTGAGCAAATAGTCCAACAGTTTAAGAACGTTTCTTAACGTACAATTGCAAGGAATTTTGGGATTCAATCATCTACAGTCCATAATATCATCAAAAAATTCAGAGAATCTGGAGAAATCTCTGCACGTAAGTGGCAAGGCAGAAAACCAACATTGAATGCCTGTGACGTTCGATCCCTCAGGCGGCATTGCATTAAAAACCAACATCAGTCTGTAATGGATATTACCACATGTGCTCAGGAACACTTCAGAAAACCCAGAGCTCATCTGAGATGAACTCACGCAAAGTGGTCTGGATACATTTCAAATTGTTTTTGGAAATCATGGACGAGGATTGTTGTAGGCAGTTCAGGGAAAAATTGCAACAGGCCCTTAGGCGCAGTGAGGAGCTACCTGATGACTGGGAAACTACAGCTAAGGTGGTGAGAGAAACTGGCAAGAATGTGTTGGGTGTTTCGTCTGGTCAGAGGAAAAAAGACAGGGAAAGTTGGTGGTGGAATGAAGAAGTCCAGGAGAGTATCCAGAAGAAGAAGGCAGCTAAGAAAAAGAAAAAGGATGTACAGCAGGTTAGGCTGATAAAGGATAGAGAGGGAAATGTACTAGTGAGTGAAGAGAGAGTTTTGAGTAGATGGAAGGAGTACTTTGAAGAACTAATGATTGAGGAAAACGAGAGAGAGAGGAGGACAACGGGGGGAGAGATAGTGGATCAGGAAGTGCAGAGAATTAGTAAGGTGGAAGTGAGGGCAGCTTTAAAAAGGATGAAGAATGGAAAGGCAGTTGGTCCAGATGACATACCTGTGGATAGATAGATATAGATAGATTCAACTTTATTGTCATTACTCAGTACAAGTACATGGCAACGAAATGCAGTTAGCATCTACCAGAAGTGCAAATAGTAGCAAATAGTGCAAAAAGAGACTGTGCAAGTGTGCAATAAATAGGCATAGTGCAACATTACAGTATATAGAATAAATTACTTATAGATATGCAAAAAAATAGATTATAGGTGTGTAGATATATACATGAACATGTTGGAGATGTACACTGTATTGAATAACTGTTGTGATGTGTTATTTACATGGCAGTAGAATGTTAAATTTGTGCGATGGTAATAATAAAGAATAAAACAACAGCTCTGATTGGTGAGTGTAGTATGAAAGGCAGTGTTCATAGTCCGCTGTGTGCAGGATGAGTGGTAGTGTTATCAGTGAGGTGTGGAGTTGTGAGAGTGATTGTGGAGGGAAAGAAGCTGGACCTGAGCCGACTGGTTCTGGCCCGGATGCTCTTGTATCTCCTCCCGGATGGAAGTTAGTTGAACAGTTTGTGGTTGGGGTGGGAGGGGTCCTTAATGATGCTGTGTGCTCTGCGCACACAGCACTGGTGGTGAATGTCTTTGATGGCAGGGAGCTGCATGCCTGTGATGCGCTGAGCAGTCCTTACTACCCTCTGCAGGGATTTCCTCTCCACCACAGTGGAGCTAGTGTACCACACGGTCACACAGTTGGTCAGTATGCTCTCGATGGTGCATCTGTAAAAATTTGTGAGGATCTGAGGAGACAGCCGGTCTTGTTTTAGTCTCCTCAGGAAGTAAAGACACTGCTGTGCCTTCTTGATGAGATGGGAGGTGTTGAAGGACCATGAAAGGTCTGCCGAGATGTGGATTCCCAGGAACCTAAAGCTGGACACACGTTCTACCTCTGCTCCGTTGATGTAGACAGGAGAGTGTGTGCAGCCCTTGGTTTTCCGATAGTCCACGATGAGTTCTTTGGTTTTGCCTGTGTTCAGGATGAGGTTGTTGGTGGTGCACCAGGAAGTCAGGTGCTGGATCTCCTCCCTGTAGGCCGATTCATCGTTGTTCCTGATGTGGCCAACCACTGTGGTGTCGTCTGCAAACTTGATGAAGATGTTAGATGTGTGCAGAGGAACACAATCGTGGGTGAACAGGGAGAAGAGCAGAGGGCTCAGCACACAGCCTTGCGGCACACCAGTGTTCAGGGTGATGGTGGTAGACATATGACTGCCCAATCTCACAGACTGGGGTCGGTCTGTCAGGAATTCCAAAACCCAGTTACACATGGGGGTGCTGATTCCCAGGTTGCTGAGCTTGGTGACCAGCCTAGTTGGGATGACCGTGTTAAAAGCAGAGCTGAGGTCGATGAACAGCATGCGGATGTAGGTGTTCCTTTCATCCAGATGGGTGAGGGCAGAGTGAAGAGCAGTGGAAATTGCATCCTCAGTCGACCTGTTTGCACGGTATGCAAACTGTTGGGAGTCCAGGGATGGTGGGAGCACTGTCTTTAGGTGGCTGAGGACCAGTTTCTCAAAGCACTTCATCACAATGGGGGTGAGTGCGACTGGGCGGAAGTCATTAGGACATGCAGCAGATGAGCACTTTGGCACCGGTATGATGGTGGATGTCTTCCAGCATGCCGGAACAGCAGCCTGGGCCAGTGATAGGTTGAAGATATCGGTGAAGACCTTGGCTAACTGTCCAGCGCACGCTCTGAGGACATGTCCAGGAATGCCATCTGGACCAGCAGCTTTGCGTGCATGCACCCTGCTCAGTACAGACTGTACATTATCAGTGGAAAGTGTGAGGGGGCTTTCATTGTGGGTGTTGTGTTGGTCATTCCTCTGGTCGAAACGAGCGTAGAACTGATTAAGCTCATCTGGGAGAGAGGCACTGCTGGCTGAGGGGGTCAGGGATGGAGGCCTGTAGCCAGTGATTGCCTGAATGCCCTTCCACATGCGGCGGGGGTCAGAGTTGTGGAAGTTCTCCTTAACAGACAGTTTGTAGGTGTACTTGGCTTTCCTAATCCCTTTTTTCAGGTTTGCCCTGGCTGAGCTGTAAGCCTCGGCATCACCAGATCTGAAAGCAGCATCACGTGCTTTCAGCAGTAGGCGAACCTCTGCATTCATCCAGGGTTTCTGATTAGGAAAGATTTTCAGTTGTTTGACAGAAGTGACGTTGTCTATGCATGAGTTGATGTAACTCATGACTGCTGAAGTGTACGTGTCCAAATCTGTGTGAGATTCTGTGGTGGCTTGAGAGGAGAACACACTCCAGTCAGTGTTTTCAAACTGACGCTGTAGTGTAGAGATGGCCCCCTCTGGCCATACCTTAACAGTCTTTGTTGATGTTTTCACACGTTTGATGAGTGGCACATACTTCGGGAGCAGGAACAATGAGAGGTGATCAGACTGCCCCAGGTGGGGGAGGGGTACAGCCTTGTATGCCTCTGCGATATTTGTGTAGACATGATCCAGGGTTTTGTCTCCTCTTGTTGGGCAGGAGACATTCTGATGAAATTTTGGCAGTACAGATTTCAGGTTGGAATGATTGAAGTCCCCCGCAACAATAAAAAGTCCGTCTGGATGCGCAGTTTGTTGTTTACTGATTGCCAAGCTCAGCTCCTCCATAGCTAGTTTAGCATTGGCATCAGGAGGGATGTAGGCAGCAGTAATAATAGCGGCTGAATGCTCTCTAGCCATATGAAAGGGGCGACACTTTATCATCAGGTATTCTAAGTTAGAAGAACACTGACGTTCAGTTTCTGTGGAGTCAGTGCACCACAGTTTGTTTACATAGATGCACAGACCCCCCCCCTCTGCTCTTACTGGAGTCCTCAGCCACTCTGTCCGCTCTGAACATGCTGCGCCCATCCAGCTCCACCGCGGTGTCGGGAATGTCGCTGTTCAGCCACGATTCCGTCACAATCATGACGTTACACTCCCTGATCCATCTCTGTGTAGTGGTCCATAGTCGCAGCTCGTCCATTTTGCCCGCTAGAGCCCGGACATTGGCAAGAAACAAGCTGGGAACAGCCGATCGGTGGGGGCTTAGCCTTAGCTTAGCACGTAGCCCCCCTCGCTTCCCCCGCTTTTGTTTGCGTTCTGCTGCGCTCCGTTGGGGGAGCAGGCTGCGTTGCCCACGGTACTGCTGAGATTTCCCGAGGGAGTTCTAGATGGTTCAAAACTCCGTTGTTGCAGGTGAAACCAATGTTCAACAAAGCCTGTCGGCTGTAGGAAATGTATGCTAGGCAGTTTGTGGTAAAAAAAGTTGAAACCAGTAGAAAAATAACTACTAGAAAGCGAAATCCGGAGAGACGCTGGGCCTCGCGTTGTGCACGCGCCACCATTTTGGATAGAGATGTTTAGGAGAGAAGGCAGTGGACTTTTTAACCAGGGTGTTTATCCAAATCCTGGAGAGTGAGAGGATGCCTGATGAGTGGAGAAGTAGTGTACTGGTCCCCATTTTTAAGAACAAGGGTGATGTGCAGAGCTGCAGTAACTACAGAGGTATAAAGTTGATGAGCCACACCATGAAGGCATGGGAAAGAGTTGTTGAAGCAAGGCTAAGACGAGAGGTTCAGATCAGTGAGCAGCAGTTTGGTTTCATGCCCAGAAAGAGTACCACAGATGCAAATTTTGCATTGGGAGTGTTGGTAGAGAAGTACAGAGATGGTCTGAAGGAGCTACATTGTGTCATTGTGGATCTAGAGAAGGCATATGATAAGGTGCCAAGAGAGGAACTGAGGAACTGTAGGAAGTCAGGTGTAGCTGAAAAGTATGTTAGGGTGGTGCAGGACATGTATGAGGATAGTGAGACAGTGGTGAGGTGTGCAGTTGGAGGGACAAATGGTTTCAAGGTGAAGGGAGGGTTACATCAGGGATGAGCCCCTTCTTGTTTGCAATGGTGATGGAAATGTTGACAGATGAGGTCAGGCAGGAGGCTCCATGGACCATGATGTATGCAGATGACATTGTAATTTGTGGTGAGAGTAGAGAGTAGTTGGAAGAGAATCTGGAGAGGTGGAGGTTTGCACTGGAGAGGAGAGGAATGAAGGTCAGTAGAGACAAGACGGAATACATGTGTGTGAATGAGAGGGAGGTAGGTGGAAAGGTGAAGATGCAAGGAGTAGAGGTCGTAAAGGTGGATGACTTCAAATATCTTGGGTCAACCATCCAGAGCAATGGACAGTGTAGAAAAGAGGTGAAGAAGAGGGTGCAGGCAGGATGGAGTGGGTGGAGACGGGTGTCAGTGAAGATGTGTGACAGAAGGATAGCAGCAAGAGTGAAAGGGAAGGTTTACAAGACAGTAGTGTGTCCTGCTATGATGTATGGTTTGGAGACTGTGACTCTGTCTAAAAGACAGGAGGCTGAGCTGGAGGTGGCGGAGATGAAGATGCTCAGATTTTCGTTGGGAGTGACAAGGATGGACAAGATTAGAAATGAGCAGATCAGAGGGACAGTGAAGGTAGAACAGTTTGGAGATAAAGCCAGAGAGGCCAGGTTGAGATGGTTTGGACATGTGTTGAGGAGGAATAGTGGATATATTGGTCAAAGAATGTTGGAGATGGAGCTGCCGGGTAGAAGGAGAAGAGGTAGACCTCAGAGAAGGTTTATGGATGTAGTGAAGGTGGACATGGAGATGGTTGGTGTAAAAATAGAGGAGGCAGTAGATAGAGCAAGATGGAGGCAGATGATCCACTGTGGCGACCCCTAAAGGGAGCAGCCGAAAGAAGAAGAAGAAACATAAAATATAACAAGATAAAATAAACATGCATCCATCACTCACTCAGACACACATACACACACAGTCATACTTGTAAACCTTACAATGTTCAAAGCATGAGTCTAAAGTTAAAGTGCTGAGTGCAGAAGCAGTTAAAGGGTGTAAAAAAAAAAATGGGGCAGTCATGGGCTGGAGGTTAGAGATCCAGCCTCATGACCGGGAGGTCGCCTGTTCGATCCCCAGAGCCGACAGCACATGACTGAGGTGTCCTTGAGCAAGACACCTAAACCCCAACTGCTCCCCGGGCGCTGCGGATTGGGCTGCCCACCACTCCGGGCAAGTGTGCTCACTGCCCCCTAGTGTGTGTGTGCTCACTAGTGTGTTTGTGGTGTTTCACTTCACGGTTTGGTTAAATGCGGAGGTGAAATTTCCACATTGTGGGACTAATAAGGGTCACTTAATAATAATTAATAATAGTAATAGTGGCAGAGAAAGGGATCAATGAGGTGACAGATAAGTAGAGTAATATGGCAGGTAAGTAAGATGCTAGTATATACACTGGACATATCACTGGACATTCCAAATATGCAGGGTGGGTGAGAGGTGTCCATTGCAAACAGTGGTTGCTGATGTTCACATGTGTAAATGGCTATGGTGGAGGAAGGTGAGGCTGTGGATAGCCCATGGCATAGTTGTGTAGGTGTAGAAAAAAACACACCTAATAGTGCTAGGGTCCTAAGGGTTAACTCATTAACACATTCATGCTTACCCTCTGCTGGAATAGGGCTGCATTAGTTGAAGCCAGTGATGTCTTTAAGGCCTCTACAGACATCATGAGTGTTATTCAGCTGTAGTTTGTTTTCTAGCTTGCACTTTTTGTACCCTCTTCAGTTTCTCCCTGTCTCCTGCCGCAAATGCTCTTTTCTTCTGGTTCAGCAGAGACTTTAAGTCACTGGTGACCCAGGGTTTGTTGTTCGGAAAGCACTGGACAGTGCGGGAGGGTACAACAGAGAGTCCACACAGAAGTTGATGTAGTCAATGATGAATGATTTTATTGCTTCAGTGTCCTCACCATGTGGTTCACACAGGACATCCCATTGTATAGCCTCCAGACAGCCCCTCAATGATTCTACAGCCTCAAGTGACCACATCCACACTGTCCTTTCAACAAATTTCTCTGATTAAACTTGTTGGAACTGGATCTGATATGCAAGTAGACGTTTTGAAGAGATAATTTTAACCTGCTCCAGAAGGTAGGTCAGCTGATTGGTAGTAGTTAATTGTATTTTTAATTTCTTGCCAGATTGTTACATGTTTTATTACTAAAGAACTTATAAAATCATTGCTGCTGTGCGTTGATGTATCTGGACTTCAATAGCTATTTGATTCTTAGTTAATTTAAAGATTGTGCTAAATAGCATTGAAGGATTATTCCTATTATTTTTAATTAGAGAGGAGACATAGTTTGATTAAAATAAATTTCATATGAGAATGGCTAAATTATCTATATTTACACCAAAGGTCAAAATTAATGAGTGAGCCCCATTATATATTGAGTGAAACCAACATCTAAACAGAACTTAGTGGCTCCTGTGATTTGTCAAGGTGGCTATTAAGAGCAGCACTTTATTCAATAGTGTTATCAAACATGATAGAAAGTTTGCAAATTCCTGTAAGAACTCTGAACAGTGCCCTTTAATTATGAGTCAACAGGAGTGGGAATGACTATGAAACCTCTTGTTATTGGTATATTAAGTGGCTCATAGCTTAGGAGGCCTTTTAAAGATCTCACTTTTTAAGTGCTTGTAAGAGTACATCATCTTTGCTATAATAGTTCAGTTCAATGGTGAGCAGTTTAGTTTCCTAAAAAACATTTCTCCACTAAGGTTGTATCAAGTTCTGCACAGACAAATTGCCCACAATTATTGTGTTCATATCTACTATACATGGCAGAGACCATTCAGTGTTGATTCCTGACTACTAGGAAACCACTGAGTATCTTGTTAGCAATACTAAAGTCAAGCCAAACAGCAATGGGCAACATATCCTTATTATCTCCTTATAAGGATCTAGGTCTCAAAACCCTTGCTCAATTCATTTGTACTCTGGGTTACACTTAACAAGCACGAAAGGATAGGGGCTAACCTGGTTTGTTGAGTATTTGGTTTGTGCTGCCCTAGTGGCTGTACAGACATACCTGTGAATTTGAACCCACTTTGCTGCTTCCCACACCTACTTCCCCTGGTTATCACAAATAGAACACAGCCCTACTATGACTGAGGATGCAGAGTGAGATAAGCTGTGTCAAAACTTCTCATTAATAATACAATAACTCAAACACTATGTTCAACGTAATGTAGGAGCACTCTTATTTACTCAGTTTATCTGTCAACAGTTAATTGTCTGCCATTGATAACACAATGAAACTGCTTTCTTTTACTTTAATGTAAACAGTGGCCATGTCACAGAATAGAATACAATCCAAATATTTCAATAGGCCTCTGACATGCTATGGAGGAAAATGGACCAGCAACACCATGCTGCGATTCCAATGGAACATTTATTTTGGTTTGTTTTAAAGACAGCACCTGTTTTGCTCAGGAAGGAAAGGTTAATACCCATTACCAATACCCAGCCTCCCAGCACTGATTCAAACAAAGCTACTATAGATTGAGTGCAAATTCCTCCTTCTTCCTTTTTACATCCAGTTATAGAGCAGAGAATGTCTCACGGTAGGGAATACTCACAGGGAAATAAGATTAAATTCATTTTTGCATGTTCAGTAATAGCAGATGAGAGAGACAGAGGAGAAACTGTTGGTGCTGGTTAAGTCACCACTTCAAAGCTGTATTAAGATTTCCCTTCACTGGAACAAAGGGTGTTAGGTACACCCCAGAAAGACATCCCCATAGCATTGTCCTTCATCCAATAAACTTTACACCTGGCATAATGTAGTCAGGCATATAATGTTCTCCTAGCATTTGCCAAACCAAGACTCATCCATCAGACTGCCAGATAGAGAAGCATAATTTGTCACTCCCCAGAATATGTCTTCACTGCTCCAGAGTCCAGTGGCAGTGTGCTTTACACTGTGCATTTTGATCTTAGGCTTGGTAACCCATTTCATGAAGCTCTTAACACACATTTGTTTTGCTAATGTTGCTTCAAGAGGACACTTGGAACTATTTAGTAAGTGATTCAACAGAGGATTGTGTGTTTCAGGACTCAGCAACCTCACTCTGAGTTTGCATGGTCTACCTCTTCATGGCTGAGCTGTTGTTGCAACTAGACACTTCCATTTCAAAATAATAGCACTTGATGACAGTTGACAGGGCTAGATCTATCAGTACAGAAATTTTACAACTGACTTGTGGCAGTGGCATCATATGACAATATCAAGGCTGCAAGGCTATGAACTAATTTTATCCACCTGTTAGCAATGGTTGTGACTCAAACACCTGAACTCAGCAATTAGGAGAGGTGTTCCAATACTTTTGTCCATACAGTATATATATATACACTGCTCAAAAAAATAAAGGGAACACTTAAACAACAGAATATAACTCCAAGTAAATCAAACTTCTGTGAAATCAAACTGTCCACTTAGGAAGCAACACTGACTGACAATCAATTTCACATGCTGTTGTGCAAATGGAATAGAGAACAGGTGGAAATTATTGGCAATTAGAAAGACACACTTAATAAAGGAGTGGTTCTGCAGGTGGGGACCACAGACCACTTCTCAGTACCTATGCTTTCTGGCTGATGTTTTGTTCACTTTTGAATGTTGATGGTGCTTTCACACTTGTGGTAGCATGAGACGGACTCTACAACCCACACAAGTGGCTCAGGTAGTGCAGCTCATCCAGGATGGCACATCAATGCGAGCTGTGACAAGAAGGTTTGCTGTGTCTGTCAGCGTAGTATCCAGAGGCTGGAGGCGCTACCAGGAGACAGGCCAGTACACCAGGAGACATGGAGGAGGCCGTAGGAGGGCAACAACCCAGCAGCAGGACCGCTACCTCCGCCTTTGTGCAAGGAGGAACAGGAGGAGCACTGCCAGAGCCCTGCAAAATGACCTCCAGCAGGCCACAAATGTAAATGTGTCTGCACAAACAGTTAGAAACCTACTCCATCAGGATGGTATGAGGGCACGACGTCCACAGATGGGGGTTGTGCTCACAGCCCAACACCGTGCAGGACGCTTGGCATTTGCCAGCGAACACCAGGATTGGCAAATTCACCACTGGCGCCCTGTGCTCTTCACAGATGAAAGCAGGTTCACACTGAGCACATGTGACAGACGTGACAGAGTCTGGAGACGCCGTGGAGAGCAATCTGCTGCCTGCAACATCCTTCAGCATGACCGGTATGGCAGTGGGTCAGTAATGGTGTGGGGTGGCATTTCTTTGGAGACCCGCACAGCCTTCCATGTGCTCGCCAGAGGAAGCCTGACTGCCATTAGGTACCGAGATGAGATCCTCAGACCCCTTGTGAGACCATATGCTGGTGCGGTTGGCCCTGGGTTCCTCCTAATGTATCAACAGTTCCTGTAAGATGAAGGCATTGAAGCTATGGACTGGCCCGCCTGTTCCCCAGACCTGAATCCGATTGAGCACATCTGGGACATCGTGTCTCGCTCCATCCACCAATGCCACGTTGCACCACAGATTGTCCAGGAGTTGGCGGATGCTTTAGTCCAGGTCTGGGAGGAGATCCCTCAGGGGACCATGCGCTACCTCATCAGGAGCATGCCCAGGCGTTGTAGGGAGGTCATACAGGCATACACACAATACTGAGCCTCATTTTGACTTGTTTTAAGGACATTACATCAAAGTTGGATCAGCCTGTAGTGTTTTTTTCCACTTTAATTTTGTGTGTGACTCCAAATCATGGCCTCCATTGGTTAATAAATTTGATTTCCATTGATGATTTTTGTGTGATTTTGTTGTCAGCACATTCAACTTTGTACAGAACAAAGTATTCAATGAGAATATTTCATTCATTCAGATATAGGATGTGTTATTTGAGTGTTCCCTTTATTTTTTGGAGCAGTATATATACACACACACAGACCTCTCCATGGATCACCACCTTATCGTGGTGGAGGGGTTTGCGTGCTTGAATGATCCTAGGAGCTATGTTGTCTGGAGCAAAAGCTCCTGGTAGGGTCTCCCATGGCAAACTGGTCCTAGGTGACAGGTCAGACAAAGTGTGATCCAAATTTCCCCCTATGAAAATAAATAAAAAACAGGACTTGTGTACCCTGCCTGGAACAGGGTTACCGGGGCCCCACCCTGGAGCCAGGCCTGGGGGAGGGGTTCGCCAGCGAGCATCTAGTGGCCGGGCATTTACTCATGGTGCTCGGCCGGGCCCAGCCCGAAGGGGTTACATGAGTCCCTCCTCCCATCGACCCACCACCAATGGGAAGGGCAGTAGTAGGGGTTCGGTGCTTTGTGGATCGGGCAGTATCCGAAGGCGTGGGCCTTGGCGCTCTGATCCTTGGTTGCTGAAACTGGCTTTTGGAACTCGGAATGTTACCTCACTGGCGGGGAAGGAGCCTGAGTTGGTGCGCAAGGTTGAGAGATACCGGCTAGATATAGTCGGGCTCACCTCAACACACAGCTTGGGCTCTGGGTCCAATCTCCTTGAGAAGGGCTGGACTTTATTCTTTTCTGGAGTTGCCCATTTCTGGGTTTTCTCTGGTGGACGAGAGGGTAGCTTCCCTACGCCTTTGGGTTGGGGAACGTGTCCTGACTGTTGTCTGTGCTTCTGCACCAAACAGCAGTTCAGAGTACCCAGCCTTCTTAGAGTCCTTGGGAAGGACGCTTGAAAGTGCTCCTCCTGGAGACTCTATTGTCCTACTGGGGGACTTCAACGCTCACGTGGGTAATGACAGTGTGACCTGGAGGGGTTTGATTGGGAGGAATGGCCTCTCTGATCTGAACCCGAGTGGTGTTCAGTTTTTGGACTTCTGTGCAAACCACAGTTTGTCCATCACGAACACCATGTTTGAGCACAAGGATGTCCATAAGTGCACATGGCACCAGGACACCCTAGGCTGCAGTTCAATGATTGACTTTGTAGTCGTGTCATCGGACTTGTGGCCATGTGTTTTGGACACTCGGGTAAAGAGAGGAGCTGAGCTGTCAACTGATCACCACCTGGTGAGTTGGATCAGGTGGTGGGGGAAGATGCTGGTCAGACCGGGCAAACCCAAATGTATAGTGAGGATTTGCTGGGAACGTCTGGCAGAAGAACCTGTCTGATTGATCTTCAACTCACACCTCCGTCAGAACTTTGACCAGATACCGTGTCAGGTGGGGGACATTGACTCAGAATGGGCCATGTTCCACTCCTCCATTGTTGAAGCGTCTGACTGTAGCTGTGGCCGCAAGGTAGTTGGTGCATGTTGGGGCGGTAATCCTCGAAACCGGTGGTTGGACACCCCAGGTGAGAGACGCCGTCAAGCTGAAGAAGGAGTCCTATCGGGCATGGTTGGCCTGTGGGACACCAGAGGCAGCTGATAGGTATCGACGGGCCAAGCGATCTGCGGCTTCAGTCGTCGCCAAGGCAAAAACCCGGGTGTGGGAGGAGTTTGGTGAGGACTTGGAAAGTGACTTTAAGTTGGCTTTGAGGACCTTCTGAGTCCCACCGACACGTTCTCCAGTGAGGTGGCAGAGTCTGGAGACACGGGAATAGGCTCGTCCATTACTGAAGCGGAAGTCATTAAGGTAGTTAAAAAGCTCCTTGGTGGCAAGGCTCCAGGGGTGGATGAGATCCGTCCCGAGTTCCTCAAGGCTCTGGATGTTGTGGGGCTGTCTTGGCTGACATGCCTTTTCAACATTGCATGGACATCGGGGGCGGTGCCACTGGATTGGCAGACTGGGGTGGTGGTGCTTTTTAAAAAAGGGGACCGGAGTGTGTGTTCCAACTACAGGGGAATCACACTCCTCAGCCTCCCTGGTACGGCTTATGCAGGGGTACTGGAGAAGAGAGTCCGACTTATAGTCAAACCTCGGATTCAGGAGGAGCAGTGCAGGTTCCGTCCTGGTGGTGGAACACTGGACCAACTCTTCACCCTCTCCAGGATCCTCTACTCTTTGCTACGAGCCATTCAGGCCCTGTACAAACAAAGCAGGAGCTTGGTTCACATGGCCGGCAGTAAGTCAGACCCGTTCCCAGTGAGACATGTTTGAGGTTTGGTGACCTCAAGGTCACATCACTGCTGTTTGCAGATGATGTGGTCCTATTGGGGACACCAGGCCGTGAACTTCAGCTTTCGCTGGATCGGTTTGCAGCCGAGTGTGAAGCGGCCAGGATGAGAATCAGTACCTCTAAATCTGAGACCATGGTCCTTGGGTGGAAAAGGGTGGAGAGCCCTCTCTGTGTCGGGGATAAGCTCTTGCCTCAAGTGGAGGAGTTTAAGTATCTCGGGGTCTTGTTCACGAGTGATGGTACAAGGGAGCGGGAGATTGACAGGCAGATTGGTGCTGGGTCAGCAGTGATGCGGGCTCTGTACCGGTCTGTTGTGGTAAAGAAAGAGCTGAGCCACAAGGCAAAGTTCTCGATTTACCGGTCGATCTACGTTCCTACCCTCACCTATGGTCATGAGCTTTGCGTAATGACCGAAAGAATAAGATCGCGAATACAAGCAGCCGAAATGAGTTTCCTCCGCAGGGTGTCTGGACTCTCCCTTAGCGATAGGGTGAGAAGTTTGGTCATCCGGGAGGGACTCGGAGTAGAGCCGCTGATTCTTTACGTCGAGAGGAGCCAGTTGAGTTGGTTCGGGCATCTGGTAAGGATGCCTCCTGGACGCCTCCCTCGTGAGGTGTCACATGCAAGTCCACCAGGGAGGAGACCCCAGGGAAGACCCAGGACACGCTGGCATGACTGGCTGGCATGCCCAGCTGGCCTGGGAGCACCTCGGAATCCCCCCTGGTGAGCTGGTGGAAGTGGCTGAGGAAAGGGAGGTCTGGGCCTCATTGCTTAGGATGCTGCCCCCATGGCCCGAACCCTGGAGAAGCGGAAGATGATGGATGGATATATATATATATATATATATATATATATATATATATATATATGGAGTATAGGAGAGTGCTGTGTGGATTGCACCTAGGAATAATGGTATGAATTAACTGGTAGTGGCTCACTGAACTACATGAAAGTATGTGAGGCCTAGTGTGTGCCCTATGGCAGTGAGTCTTGAGTAAACATGATGGAAATGCTGGCGTAATGTTTCATATGTCAGAAATTGCATTGGTGTTCTCTCTGTCCTCTTAAAAGGACCTGGGGGTGTTAGGATAGGAAGGTCATTAAATAGCAGCAACAAATTGCGATGCAGAGTACTCATTCTTTGATGATGACCTATCTCTGGGGCAACCACATAAACTCAATTCTCTGCTACTTGTTCTTTTACCACACACATATTGTTCCCTCCCACTAGGATCTTAGTTTACCAAGGCTTCCATGCTCAACGGGGTGTCAAGACCCCGGCCCCCAGGTTGCAGGATGCCATCTTTGTCTTTTGATCATAATAGGACTTGCCTCTGGAACTGGATTGTTTACTGTTTCCCTCAGCAATCTTGTTCACTTCAGTCATCATTTGAGACCACTGTTCCTCATTTCACTTGGGAGTGAGTACCTCTTCCTCTCCAATTAGCCTGAACAGGAGGTCTACAGGTAGATGGTAAAGCACAGTAAAAATGTGAGGGGAGTACCCTGTGGATTCATGTCGGGTACAACCGTATGCAAGAATCAGTTGGGGCAGGTGGTCTTCCCATCATTCTTCCTCTTTGTAATAGAGTTCAGTTAAATCTCTCAATAGGGTTATACTTTGTGAGTGGTAAAGCTGTGTTCTGGAATGACCTAAAAGGGGTTAAAAAAAGGGGGTATCCAAACTGATGCATTAAATTGTTTAAGATTCAGTTCAACCAGATTTGATTTTTGTTGCATAGGCCTGACTGAATCTTGTGAAATGGTCCACCATCACTAATATATACTCAATCCTCCATGGCTGTGCTCTAGATATATATAAAAAAATCCAAACAAGTTCAAGAAGTGAACTAGAGGTGATGCTACCCAGTGAAGTACCCAGTGTGATACATGGACATTTCTGGGTTAAGTTGACTTCAATCTCTTTCTTCATGTATGGTCAGTAAAATCTCTCTTGCACCAAATGGAGGATTTGTTCAGTATCAACATGTAAGTCATCATGAAGTTGTTTAATTGCAACTTGCCTATATTTAGCAGAAAGAACAAGATAGTTCTGTTCTTTGGTTCATCTATAAAGAACACCATTTTCCAGGTGTAGTCTTCTCCACTCATACAAGAGATTCCTGGCAGCCCCACTCACACTTTCTAAAGCCCCTTATGAGAACTGTATCTCTCTCTTTCAGTGTTATTATTTTACTGATGGGTGGTAGAGTTATACATGGGTGGGTGTCCTTGGAAGACATGTCAAGAGCAGCAATCCATGGCATATCCTTTTGCTCAGTAGCTCTACTCCCTTGTCAGGTTGCATGCAGCACGTGTGAAGACAACTCTTCAGTGCATTCCTGCATATGTCTGTCAATGTCAAGAGGAATGTGTGACAATGTGTCTGCAGCAATCTTTGCCTTCCCTGGTCTCTATCAAAAAACAATATCACCTATGTCACCCTTGGCTCCCCACCCTGATGATGGTACAGGACAGCCGCAAGACCCTCCTCTGATTCATCAGTAAGTGGTATGAAGGGTAAGGTTAAGTCATGACAAGCCAACACTGGAGGTGTAACCAGCATGCTAATGTTGCCTTGTGCTTGCTTGCCCACTCTGCAGAGGTTTTAGAATCAAACTGTGGGCCTTCCTCATCGCTGTCTGGACAAGTGTAATTAGTCAGTTTCAAAAAACTTAAGAACACCTGCTCAAGTATTTACCACCCGTGAGTGCGGTCAACATCCTGTACACCTTTTTCTTTTAAAACCTGCCTAAATCACCTAAAATGATGTAGCTGTGCCTGGTAATTGTTTTAACTTTTGAGGTACATTTTTCACAAGCAGCACACCATCCTCTGAACACTTAGAATCTGATCCTGATCATAGGGCTGGACTAGGCTTGGTTAGAAGAGTGACATGGAACATGGAGGTTTCATACAGGTTTTATACTCCAATCAAAATCTGTGCAGAATGTAAAGAAAAGTAGAATGCAATGATGTGCAAGTCATGTAAATCATATTATTAAAGGAAAATACTACAAAGACAACATATTAAATTGTAAAACTGAGAATTTTTATTTATTTATTAATTTTTAAAATATGTATCCATTTTGAATTTGATGCCAACAACATATTCCAAAAACAATTGGGACGGGGGCATGTTTACCACTGTGTTTCATCACTTCTTCTTTTAACAACACTTACAGAGTGTTTGAGAACTGAGGAGACCCACTGCTGTAGTTTTGAAAGTGAAATATTTTCCCATTCTTGTTTAACATAGGATTTCAGCTGCTCAACAGTTCGGGGTCTCCTTTGTCATATGTTTCATTTCATAATGCACCAAATGTTAACAGGGGTGACAGATCTGGACTACAGGCAGATCAGTTTAGCACCTCTTTAGATTCTTTTAATACTAAGCAATGCTGTTGTAATTCATGAAAAAAATGTGATTTGACATTGTCTTCCTGAAATAAGCAACACCTTCCCTGAAAAAGACATAGTCTGGATGACAATATATATTGCCCAAACCTGCATAGATCGTTCAGTATTAATGGTGCCTTCACAAATGTGCACATCATCCATGCCATATGCAGTAATGCACCTCCATATGATCATGAATACTGGCTTTTGAACTGTGCACCGATAACCAGCTTGGTGGTCTTTAGGCCGAAGGACATAACGTCTATGATTACCAAAAGAATTTCAAATGTTGATTTGTCAGAACACAGGAGACTTTTCCACTTCACCCCAGTCATTTTTAAATGAGCTTGGGTCCAAAGAAAGTGGCAGCATTTCTGGATCCTTTTTATGTTTGTTTTTTTTTTCTTTGCATTTGTGGATGTAGCAACAAACTGTTTTCTCACAGTGTTTTTTCAGAAGTGTTTCTGAACCTATGCAGTGATGTCCACTACAGAATCATATATGTTGTTAATGCAGTGCTGCCTGGGGGCCCATAGGTCATGGCCAGCAAATAATAGTTTTTGGTCTTTTCCCTTGCACAGAGATTTCTCCAGACTCTCAGAATCTTTCAATGATATTATGTACCGTAGATGAAGAAAAGCAAAAGTTCTTTACTATTTTACATTGAGAAACACTATAAATCAACATTTGAAATTCTTTCTTGAAACCATGGACACTGTGTCCTCTTGGGTAAAGACCACTCAGCTTATTATCAGTGCACAGTTCAAAAGCCAGTATTCATGATGGTATAGGGGTGCATTAGTGTACATGGCATGGATGACGTGCACATCTGTGAAGGCACCATTAATACTGAAAGACATGTACATATTTTGGCAACATATGTTGCTGTACAGACTATGAGTTTTTCAGGGAAGGCCTTGATTATTTTAAAAAGACAATGCCAAACTACATTCTGCATGTACTACAACAGCATTGCTCTGTATTAAAAGTGGCTGGGTGCTAAACTGGCCTGCCTGCAGTCCAGTCCTGCCAGCCACTGATAACATTTGGTGCATTATGAAATGAAAGATATGACAAAGGAGACCCCGGACTGTTGAGCCTCTGAAATTCTATACCAAACAAGAATGGGAAAACATTTCACTTTCAAAACTACAGCAACTTGTCTCCTCAGTTCCCAAATGCTTAGTGTTGAAACACAGTGGTAAACATGTCCCCTCACTTTGCACAAATGCTAAACTCCAAACTTCAAAAAGCACTAAAACTTATTTGCATAAACAGTGTGTGCCAGCACAACAGATTAATTTAATTATCAACAGGTTCCATTTGTTAGCCGAAAGTAAGAAGATCATTTCTTTTTTTTAATTAGCAGTACATACTTTTTGCCTTGGGAAACTCACGCATGTTGTAAATAGCCTTAAGGACACATCTGGTCAGTCACTAGTGTCTCAGTGAAAGACCGCAATTACAATGCTAATTTGGGCTAATCAACTAAACTCAAATATTTAGAATATCTTCTTATATCTTATATCTTTGATGACATGATAAAATATGTCATCAAATATTTAGAATATCTTTTTCTACCTCAAAGCTTACAGGATGCAAGCTGGGGCCATTCATTAACAGCATATATCTAAAGTAATCTGTAAACATTTGCTTATTCAATTTCCAGTCTATTATTATATTTATTTTTTATATTATATTTTATATTATTATATTTATTTTTGTGTTATTAGTGAAAAGACAAGACAACAAAAAGGAAAAACATGACAAAGAAATTTGGAAAATTTCCTTGCAAAAGGAAAAATTGCACACCACCAAAACTAGACTTTAGAGAAAGGGGTAAGGTTTTGTGGACTGGTCTAAAAGTCTAAATGTGATCTCTTTGGAAGTAATAGAAGGCAGTGTGTAAGTCTCTGAACCAAGTCTAAAACGATCAAGTATTGTGGAGGAGCAATGAACATTTGAGGGTGTACAATAACATCTGAATTTGTTGACTTGTTTTTGATTGAACACATGATTATTGCTGATATATACATAAAAACTCTAATCTCTGTATCTAAAAAAAAAGAATGAATAAAAACTACACAGAGCCTGCAAGTAGATTTAGTCTTTCATTATGCAGTGTGCCCATCATTTATCTATATTTCTATAGTTTTCAGGGGGGTTGCTTTGAGTTTTTCAAAGAATTCTGTAGATTTTTTCCATTTATCTCCTGAAAATGAATGTTTTATACATAATGGCCATGATAACTGGAAATTAAACAACCATACTGTACATAAAAATATGAACGTATATGAAAACAGACCTTTTGTTCTTGTGTTTGTCATAAAAGAATTTACTTCACTACACAAACAAATATGTTCAGAATAAGAGTCCTTGTCTATATAGAGAGTGACTTGGCAATTAGACTTTCATTTTTCCTTTCTTAAAAGTAGTGTTATACTCACACCAATAAATGTCCAGCACAGCCTTGTGGATGAAATTTAATATATTTTAAATTATTGCATATTAGGGTGACATATCTTCATGCAGGAAATTTTCAGAGTGCCTCTACAACTAGTTTGCACTTTAACTTATAGACAAATATTCATTTCTGATTTTTCAGTTATCAGAAAAGTCACTAATGCCAGTAAGACTAACACAGTTCACTATGTCTATAATAATAAAAATAATGATAATAATAATACTGTTAGTCCCTTTTTTTCTAATTCTACATCAATATTAAATATTTAACAAAAAAAAACTGAATGAGTGGAAACCAGCAACACGTACAGTCTACATGTGTATTCATATACATATACACACACACACACACACACACACACACACACACACACACACACACAAACACCCATACACTCACCGGCCACTATATTAGGTACACTATTAAAAGGTTGGACCCCCTTTTGCCTTCAGAACTGCCTTAATTCTCTGTGGCATACTTTCAACAAGGTGTTGGAAACATTGCTCAGAGACTTTGGTTGGTTATTTGAGTTACTGTTGCCTTTCTATCATCTGGAACCAGTCTGCCCATTTTCCTCTGACCTCTCACATCAATAAGGCATTTTCATGCACACAACTGCTGCTCACTGGATATTTTCTCTTTTTCGGACCGTTCTCTGTAAATCCTAGAGATGGATATGCATGAAAATCCCAGTAGATCAGCAGTTTCTGAAATACTCAGACCAGCCCGATTGGCACCAACAACCATGCCACGTTCAAAGTCACTTAAATCCCCTTTCTTCCCCGTTCTGATGCTCAGTTTGCACTCAGCAAGTTGTCTTGACCACCTCTACATGCCTAAATGCATTGAGTTGCAGCCATGTGATTGGCTGATTAGCTATTTGTGTTAACAAGCAATTGAACAGTACCTAATAAAGTGGCTGGTGAGTGTATATTGACAAAACACAGTCTAAACCTAAGTGCACAATACTAGCTATTCATGCAGTATTTAACATGCAGCTTCTTAACAGGTTTAAGTAACAGTGCTTCAGTGTACATGGCAGAATTAATGTGGTAAGACTTTCACATGGTTAAAGAATTTTACCAACTGCTGCCTTATTTCTTTTGTTCTTATTCCATAAATAATTGGGTTGAAACAGCTTGGAAAAAGTGCATACATTGTACTAATGAAAATACGGCTGCTTGGAGAAAAATTATTTTTAATTCTATAAGACAAAAAAGCCATCAAGGCAAATACTAAACTAAATGTGATGATGATTATATGTGTTATGCAAGTGTTGATGGCCTTCATGCTGGACTTCCCTGATTTCATTACAGAAGCAAATATCATTACATAAGAAATAGTAATAAAAACAAAATCTGAAGTTGATACTAGAAAAGCAGACGCAAGTCCAAGTAAGTTATTAGTTGAAGTATCTCCACATGCAAGCTGAACCAACCCCATGTGTTCACAAAAACAGTGATCCATCTCATTTTTCATACAAAAATTTAGTTTTCCAGCCAAAGAAACCATTGTGATATTTAAGAGTGTATTTCTAAGTACTGGGACAATAATAAACTTTAGAAAGTTGGGCATTTGCATATAATTGTGATAAGAAAGAGGTCTGCATATAGCAAAGAACCGATCCAGAGCCATCCACAGCAGTAAAGTAGACTGATATGCACCAACATACTGAACACAAAATATTTGTATTAAACAGTCCACCAGTGAAATCTGATTCCAGTCAAATAAAAAGCTGAGCAGCATATTTGGTACAAAAAATATTGGCATAAACAAATCCACAACAGACATTAGACCAATTAATACAAACATTGGAGAGTGCAGAGCTCTCTGGGTGATAATTAAATATATCAGAACAGAGTTTGAGGTTGTAGACAATAAAAGCATAAAGAAATATGGGATGAATAGAAAGCGCCGCCATTCTCCCAAAGAATAGAAACCATTCAGTTTGAAAACCGTGAAAGAAATATTTTCTGCAGGAAGATCTTGGATGCTGCTCATTACCATGGTTTCAAGAAAGTCAGGTTTTTACAGCTTTCAGTAATCACAGATGATGGATTGGATCTTTATAGATATTCTAGTTTATTGGTGGAAACATTACTACAACTCTAACTAATGCCAATATTATCTGTTGTTCCATAACATTTGAATTATATTCTTTTATATGATTTTTTATATATATAGATTGATGCAAACTCATCATTCTTTACATAGACATAACTTTGTAAGTAATGATATTTATGCATCTTTTTGTGACTTTACATATTCAGCATTCATATTTTTTTTAAATAACAAAACTGAAGAAGGCTATTCTGTAATGATGCAAAATAATGTAATGTAATGATGTAATGAACGCTGTTTAATAGAAAAGCACTAAGCTGCTCTAAAAATCTTCCAGTTCATTTTATAACAGTGACAGTATTCAACAATAAACAAAGATATATACTGCAGTCTATTTTGTGCAAAACCACTGAAAATCTGATGTCCTCTTTATAATAACTAATTAAAGTATTACTCTTTGCACAGCCACTTACAAAGCATTTTGCTCCTCAACAGCTGATTAAAACTTGACATTTGTCTCTGCTTCTATATATAGCCAGTTGTGTCCTCCGTGGCCTACGCTGTATTCCTACAGGCTTTTGTGTAGGCATAGCAGAGCCCTGTTGTCTCCATTTTAATCTACAACTTCCATCAACACACAGGCTGTACTCTATCTAATAATTCCTCCCCAAACAAGGCTTTTAAAGCACAAGTTTGAGTTTAAAAGATAGATGTAATAAAAGGATATAAAGGTTTGATATAAGCATTTGGTTTGTCTCCCAAACTGTATACTGTATTCTGTAAATTTGTGTAATCATAAGGACATTCTCTCAGATTGTCTCTCAGACGCTAAAACATAAGCTACTTTTACAGTTCACGAGCATCTGAATTCTGTGACCATGTTACAACATGTGTCAGGCTCCAATCCTCACAGGCCAAAATACAGTCTTTATGAAGTGAATTCAGAGTATTAGATGAGTGTAAACGCTGTTCTCTGCAGCACTTTGGCCCGGAAAGTCACCGATTTGACATGCCTGTTCTAAACTGTCATTTATTGAAATAATGTTTAGATTATTCTTAGTTCAATGTCTTAAAATTTCTTAAATACCTGTTCTTCCAGACTCCAAAGAGATGCTCCTATGTTGCCCTACATTTTTTATGTGCCCAGTTATACCTTGATTGTAAAATATTAAGTAAATATACAAGATTAAAGCACAGAGGCTACAATAAATAAATTAAACAATAACATTGATGAAAACTTCTGAATAACAATTGATCTAAGATCTATTAGTTTTGCTATAAATTTAGCCTTCTGGTGGCCTTAATGCATTTCTGCTAGTGTTTGTTTGTTGATCACAGGAGTTATCAGGAAAGGCTTTAAGGGATGCCTTGATACCTGAACATAAGTAGGAGCCAAATTACTGATTGAAGTTGTTCTCTGAGATTCCATGACATAGCTGGCTGAAAAATCTTCACTCCATGAGCAACATCGCTTTAAAAATAAGCGCATTAGTTAGCTGCACCACAACCTCAGTGATGAGCCCAGTGATGACTCATTGGCCCATGAAAGACGGTTGCTGCTGATAAGTGTTTTGTCATTGAAACACAACACATTGTTTGGGTTCACCAAAAGTCTTTCAACCATTTTACTTCAAGAATCATAATTTTCTAAGATTTCTAGCCATTATGCTAATAACCTTAGTATACAAAGGTTGTTCTTTCACGTCTTCTTCTTCTTCTTTCGGCTGCTTCCTTTAGGGGTCGCCACAGTGGATCATCTGCCTCCATCTTGCCCTATCCACTGCCTCCTCTACTTTTACACCAATCAACCAATCATCTCCATGTCCACCTTCATTACATCCATAAACCTTCTTTGAGGTCTACCTCTTCTCCTTCTACCCGGCAGCTCCATCTCCAACATTCATTGACAAATATATCCACTATTCCTCCTCAACACATGTCCAAACCATCTCAACCTGGCCTCTCTGGCTTTCTCTCCAAACTGCTACACCTTCACTGTCCCTCTGATCTGCTAATTTCTAATCTTGTCCATCCTTTTCACTCCCAATGAAAATCTCAGCATCTTCACCTCCGCCACCTCCAGCTCGCCTCCTGTCTTTTAGACAGAGCCACAGTCTCCAAACCATACATCATAGCAGGACGCACTACTGTCTTGTAAACCTTCCCTTTCACTCTTGCTGCTATCCTTCTGTCACACATCAGCCCTGACACTGTGGAATTATTAGCCTTAGTATTGCTCATATTACTCTTTTAAGATGTATTAAAGAAAGCTTAATGGTTATATTGTGCTATTCTAAGAGCTAAGAATCAGCACATAAGGCTGTGTGCTGACTAATGGTGGAATACACAAGGACGTCAGATAACAGGTAATACCTCGAAGCTGATAGTAGTAGACCCTGGGATTAGCACACCACACATGTGGTTCATCTGGTCAGATAAGCAGAGCCATTGTTTGGAAAATGGGGGGAGTTGATAAACACAGGAAATACCTTAAGCTGACCTTGCAGATGCACTCATGTCACGAGCGCATCCTTAAACTTTTATGATGTGGATTAGTGAGATGGCCTAACGCACATATTGGAGGCTGGGGTAAGGAAGGAGCGGTCATGCAACTATAAAAAATGGAGTCAGATGAGAAGGGGTCAGAGCTTACTTGGGAGATACATGATGCATGTTCTCTGTTTGTAACCTCTCCAGAATTCTGTAATAAAACCGTTTGTTTCACTTCAGTCTGATCTACTTGTCTCATTTACTTTGCATCAACGAACACGCAGGACTGGTTTCGTCCACAATTTGATGACCCCGACGTGATGCAAAGGAGACCATTAGAAAAACAGGCTTGATCTTCCTCCATTACTCATCACAGGCGCGCCATTTAAAAAAGGTAAGCAGAAACCTATTTAAATAAATTCTGCATATTGACAACTGCTAAATTATAGATGGGTAAAAGAGGTTGGATCAGGTAATTAAATTTAAAGGACTGAATTGGAACAAACATAAGGTAAAAATATACTGAGTGTTTAATAAGGTATTGGGTCTGTGGTTTTTTGCCGGGAATTGGTGAACCCCTCCCGTCATCTGACGAGTGAATGGGATAAGGACTGGGTTGAAAGTCCCTGGGATTGGCTCTCCCTAAAACAGGGTTGGAGTCCCTGAGGTTCAAGTCCTCTAAAGCACCAGGTTGGAGACCCTGAGGTTCAAGTCCTCTAAAAGTATCAGGTTGGAGTCCTTGAGGTTTGAGTCCTCTAAAGTACCGGGTTGGAGTCCCTGAGGGTGGTCCTCTAAAGTACCGGGTTGGAGTCCCTGAGGGTGGTCCTCTAAAGCGGCCATTCGTGATAAGTTTGAAGTTCCTCACATGCAGCAAACCTAACGGTGACAACTGAGCATTGTGAGTTGAGCAAGTAAAACTTCGAAGACGTCTTGGTGAGTACCAGTTTTTGATCAACATGGCTGAATACAGTAAAAGAGATTTAGAAAAAGAATTGGATAATACAGTTGGGGTGGGGAATTGGCAATGGAAAACATTGGAGGAACAGATAATTATTTTGGCTAAAGCGGTTTATGACTTGGAAATAGATCCAAAAAAGTGGAAAAGGCTGAGAGCAGAAACGGAGAAACTGTTGAGAAAATGGATGCTGGATAAAGAACTGTCTCCCCATGACCAGATTTCTTTGGGACAGGCGTTAAATGATTTTACAACTAGAGCAATAAAGGAATTAGACGAGGCTAAGGCAGAACATGAAAAGGCAGGAATGTTTAACAAAGGAAAAGCCAGGAAGAGGTTATCAGAAGCAGAACAGGAAATAGCTAAGGTCAGAAGGTTGAAGTGCACATATAATGGCAACCTGGATAGAATGGTGCGGAGTGGTGCCCAAGTATCCCCACCCTCCTACGATAACCTAACGCCAGGCATATACCCCGTCATTAACGTACAATCAGGCACAATAGACATAAGACCGCAACAGCCCGGCCCCTCGACGCAATCTACTGAGCGTGTTCGGGAGTGGGTGTGTCAAACCCAGAACCAATCAGATGCAGCCCAGAACACCTCGCTCGAATATAATTTTAACCCTAATAACCCCTTTTGTAACAGAATAGCACATGAAAAACCAAATCCACCCAACGTATACACAAAGTCTGAGGGTGACCCCGCCGGTCAGCAGCGCCCGACCCAACGTGCCTCCCCACTCTTACGTGTTGTAGGAGGTGGAGCACAAGGGAATGCGGAGCCATGCCCCTTGGTGATGGAAACGGGGGGTTCCCCGGAGGCCATCCAAACGTGTGGTGGACAGGAGCCCCACCCACCTCCCACTGATCCCCAGTGTCAGCTCGAGCAGACACCAGTGGAGGTCACATGTGTATTTCAGGGTAAATATCGTAAAGATCAAGATAAAGAGGTATCCTCCGGGTCTCTTGCGAGCCAGGCTTCGGTTAGAACAAGTTTAGAAATAGACGAGAGGCTCAGAACCTTAGAACGGATGGGAGTTAATTTGGGTGAGCAATTGTCACAGTTAGAAATAGACATTAGGGAGGATGTCGATCGGGAAGATAGGGGAATACACACACGTACTCGGTCACACGTACGTAACAATCGTGGCGATAAAACCCCTTTAATGGCCCCCCTGTTAGCCACCTCACAAGGCGACATGAAATACGTCCCGTTTAACCTGTCTGATGCGGCGGGACTGGCTGAGCAACTACCACCTTTAACAGCAGGAGGAGGGCCATGGTTAAAACAATTGGCTAAACTCACAGGAGGAGTTTGTTTAGCTATAGGGGATTTCAGAAATCTCCTTAATCGCGCCACTACCGTATTAGATGCCACAGACGTAGAGAAACAGGCAGACATTGAGCATGTACATAATTCAGAGCGTCTCACCCGACACGCAGACGTCATTGCTGATGTCATGAGAAAAAAGTGGCCAGTGCAGGCCTCCTCTACTGTCCCTTCCTACCCGTGGGATGGCAAGACCAACCCAGCTGAGTATATGGGTCTTGCAGCTGAGGACTGGATCAACAGAACTAGCGCACACCCAGGCCACGGGGGCGTACAGCAAATATGGTTCCGTACAGCCATCCTAAAAGGTATGCCAGATTATGTTAGAAAAAAAATGGAAGATGATCCCAATATGGGACCAGACGCCTCACATGACTCATGGTTGAAAACTATTCTGTTTTATATGAACAAACATAAGGGACAGGTAGACACCAGGACAGGTGAAGTAGACAAACTGCAGTTGGAGCTGATGAAAGCTCAACTGGCAGAGGCTCGAAAGACTTTAGGTGAGGACAAGAAAAGGAACAACCCAGGCAATATGGTGATTACCGCTGATGAAGACAATTCTGTTAATTATGCAGGGAGGCAACCACAATCACAATCCCCCATTTCACAGACGCTGCCTCCCCAGACCCAGCTGTTGCCAAATCAACCACAGTCAATTGTGGTTCAATATCAACCCCCACCATATGGGGGTCTGTACAGGGGACGTGGCAGAGGCAGGGGGAGGGGTAACAGGGGCGGGGGCCGTAGTCCGCAGCAGTATGATTTAGGCTGCTTCAGATGTGGCGCCATGGATCATTGGGCACGACAATGCCCCCATCCGCTGGTAGGAGCACCACACCATCCTCAGCCTCAACACCAAGCCACCTACTACCCGGCCCCTCACCCAGGTGCTGCCCCAGGGGGACAGTACCAGATGAGTCCATGGGGGGGAGAGCACTGACGGGGCCCACTGGGGGACCCTGATAGCGTGGCCATGGCAGAACCCATGCTATCACTGACTGTGGGGCACCTGAGATTGCTATTCCTGATTGACACAGGAGCCACCTTTTCTGCGATCAACTCTCAACTTCCACCAGATATGATGAGTAGTAACTATCTCTCAGTCAGAGGTTTCTCAGGGGACTCAATGACTCTGCCCAAAACCAAGCCATTGGTTGTCTATAATGGCTCACAGACTGTCATGCACACATTTATCATTGCAACTCAAGCACCAGTGAATTTGTGTGGACGAGATTTGCTGATGAAAATGGGGGCTTCCATTCTGTGCAGCCCCACAGGACTGACTTTAACTTGGCCAAATGGTCAGGTCACAAGTTGTTATGGTGAGAACAGCCCAAGCATGTATTTAATATCTGCCACAAGTGATGACATGGTGGATATTTATTGGGGCCTGATCAATGATACAACTACAGGGGCGTTGAATTTATTTATCCAGTGGAGACCATGGATATCTCGGTTGGAACCCTATGGTCCTCCTCCCGACCCCCCTCATCTCACCCTCTACTATGACCCTTCGGCAGATTTGCCCTATTATGATTTATTCCAATCTGAACTGCAAGATGCAGAGTGGGAAGTTTTTTCTCCGGGTATATATGTTGGGCCTGAGGGTGTGGCAGCTCCAATTACACTAACACCAGCACAATCACAGTGGTATAGAATGTCTTCCTCAGCGGCGCCACATATTTCGTTAGCGCTACATCCAGGCCATATGGCAAAGCAGTTAGGGGGCATGACCAAAAGGGCAAACGCTGCCACTGATTGGGTACAGACGCAGATTCCTGATGTTTCCTTTTCTGAAGCCACAAAAACATATTTCATAAGGGGTGAGACCCATAATCGCATCACGTTGACACATGATTTGTTAACTAGACATCATGGTTGTGAGGCAGCTGACCATATTGACACCCCTGTCCTTTTGTCACATCTCCCGGACAGATTGTGGTCTGAGGGCCCCGATGACGTAGGGCAAATACAACAAACTCCAGTCTCATTTAATATGACCTCGACTAGACCAATCTGGCTTCCCCAATATCGCCATAAACCTGAGGCTATGGCCTCCCTAGACCAAACTATTGATGCACTCCTTAGAGCTGGAGTGCTAGAACCATGTCAGTCTAGGTGGAACACTCCCATTTTGCCAGTTCCAAAGAAAGAACCTGGGCACTACAGAATGGCACATGATTTAAGGGCCATTAATGCAGCCCTGGCCACCCAAACCATCCCCGTTCCTAACCCATATACCGCACTATCTGAACTAGACCACAACAAAACTTGGTTCACGTGTGTAGATCTGGCCAATGCCTTTTTCTGTGTTCCGGTACATGAAGCGTGTAGAGACATTTGTGCGTTTACACATCGTGGCAGACAGTACCGGTACACACGTTTATCACAAGGCTTCGCACTTTCACCCGGCCTGTTTAACCAAGCATTAAAGCAGAGTTTGGATACTTGTTCTCTCCCTGAAGGTTCCATTTTAATTCAGTATGTGGATGATCTCCTGATTGCTGGAGACACCCAACAGGCTTGTATTGAGGCTTCAATAGCAGTATTGGAGAAATTGGCTGAGTGCGGATATAAAGTCTCGAAGCAAAAATTGCAATTTTGTAGGTCAAGAGTCACCTTTCTTGGCAGAGTGGTCACTAAGGGGAGTACAGGTATGTCCCCTGAGCACCGGTCCTCTATTTTAAGCCATCCCAAACCAATTACGGTCAGAGACATGTTGGCATTTTTAGGGCTGGTAGGATACAGTCGTTCATACATACCTGATTTTACTGGTCGCACCGCACCGCTTCGTGAGATGATAAGGACATTAGGGATGAGAAATTTGTCAGGCATTTTGTCATGGACACCTGAACTAGAGCAGGCGTTCATTGAACTAAAACAGGAACTAGCGCATGCGGCTGACCTTGCTAGACCAGATTACACCATTCCATTCTACCTGGATGTTTCTGATACACCCTCATTGGTAAATGGGGTGTTGTTTCAGAAAAAGGGGGGAGGTAGACAGGTGTTAATGTATCTGAGTATTCCTCTAGAATTAGTAGAGAAAAGACAACCATGTTGCACCAGACATGTTGCAGGACTAGCCAAATTAGTACAAAAAACAGCACACATAGTTGCAGGATATCCATTACATGTGCTGACCACACACGGAGTGGTAGCATATATAAATTCTCAGATGTTCACACTCACTCCCCTCAGGCAAAGACGCATACATAAAGTACTGACGGCCCCCAACATTACTTACACTCATGATGGGATTAACATGGCAGATAACATGTTAGAAGGACCCCCGCACGAGTGTGCGAGAAAGGTAAAAATAGAAGGGAAAATAAGACCAGACCTCAAGGGCACGCCAATAGAAGGGGCACTGAATTTGTGGACAGATGGGTGTGGTTATAGGGGAGAAGGGGGAGAAATAAAAGCAGGGTTTGCGGTAGTACAAGAAATGAATGGGGAAGTAGATGATTTTTGTACAGTGATCTCAAAAGAAGTCAAGAATTGTCCCTCAGCTCAGAAAGCGGAACTATTGGCAGTCATTGCAGCGCTCGAATTAGCAGAAGGCAGGGCAGTTAACATCTACACAGATTCAGCCTATGCAGTGGGAGCAGCTCACATTGAATTACCCCACTGGAAGGAGACAGGTTATCTCACCAGTGTGGGCAAACCCGTTAAACACAAGGAGGAGTTGTTAGCACTAGAGAAAGCGATACAACTACCAAAACAGGTTGCCATCATAAAGTGCAAGGGACATCAGAAAGGGGACTCATTGGTAGAAAGAGGTAATGAGGCAGCAGATAAGGCAGCAAAGGAAGCAGCAGGTTATAAGGAATCAAGTTTGCAGATGGTGTTGAAGGAAGGTGAACTATGGGAACCAATTCCGACAGGAGAAAAGCTCAGGCAACTGCAGGACCAGGCAAGCCCAGAAGAAAAGACTATTTGGCTGGATAAAGGTGGTACAAAGGGTGAGTTAGTCTGGGAAGGTCCCAGTGGACTCCCAATACTTCCAGCCTCTTTGGCAAAAGCAGTGCTGGGAGAAGCTCACGGGTTGGCACATGTAGGAAAGGTACAGATGAAGGAAAACTTGAAAGGATGGTGGCACCCATTTCTATCTGCCATGATAGCCACACATGTAAAAGAATGTCAAGTATGTAATGTAAATAATGTGGGTAAAACTTGCAAACCAGGGGTAGGAAAATTCCCTAAGCCCAATGGCCCAGGGGAACATATTCAGATAGATTACACAGATATGATTCAGACAGTCAGGAAGTACAGGTATCTGTTGATGTTTGTGGGTGTATTTTCAGGTTGGGTGGAAGCGTTCCCCACTATGAGGGAAGACAGCAAATCAGTCTGTAAAATGTTGATCAATCACTGGATTCCCCAACACGGGTTTCCCAAAAGAATACACTCAGATAATGGTACTCACTTCACAAGTAACGCCTTGGCATGGGTAGAGCAAGTACTAGGCCTGAAACATGCGTACGGATCAGTGTACCATCCACAGTCTCAAGGGAAGGTGGAGCGCATGAACCAAACACTGAAATCAAAATTGAACAAAGTTGTATATTCTACAGGGCAAAATTGGCTGGATGCCCTACCAATTGTATTAATTAGCATCAGAAGCTCTGTAAACAGAGCTACAGGGTTCACGCCCTTTGAACTGATGACAGGTAGATCTTTTCCGGGGCCCCATACTGCGCTAGCGTGTAAAGACATACAATACAAATCTCACCAAGCCTACTTTAATGAGCTGAAAGCATTGTGTCAAGCTTACTCTGTGCAGGTCCGCTCCAAGGGGGAACCAGAAATTGACGCCCCTCCGGAGGTAGCACTAGCTGAGTGGGTTTATCTGAAAGTAATCAAGCGGAAGTGGTGTGAGCCCAGGTGGACAGGACCCTACAGAGTGGTCGAGCGAACGTCTCACGCCGTTCGGCTTAGTGGCAAAGGACCTGCTTGGTACCATCTCTCCCAGTGCAGACCAGCGCACCTACCGAAGGCAGAAAAGGAGTCCCCATCCAACGGGGCAGAATAATCCCCGGGGACAGAGGCACAACAGGGAAAGTCTACCCTGCCTCCAGCGCAGAAGGGCCAACATCTGGCGAAGAGCACCTTTACACATATACATATAGTTAATTATTGTTCGTTAGCTTTTGGGGTAACATGTGGTTCCTCGGAAATGACAGAACACAGGGGTTTAGGAGACTCTCCTTAGAAGACAGAAAGGGACTTGAAGAAAAGGAGAAATGTGTTTTATATGCGGGCATGATTATTTTATGTATGTTTGGTATTTTTATGCTCTGTTTTGCAAGCTTCGCTCAGATCACCTTGCATGACAGCTCCTCCCTCCCCAATACTACAAATGATAATATCACTCAGATAACACAGTATCTTAACATGAACACCTCCGTTAACCCCGACCATGTTACAGCACCACCGGACATAGTTAAAATCAGAAGTAGACGATCAACTACAAACAAAGACCATTGTATTAGTAAATACGGGGGAATAGAATTAGACTACACCCTAGGCAGCTCCACAGCATGGACCTTTGATTTGTGTGACGTCATTAACTGCGCAGGTCAGAACTCAACATATAGAGGTTATGACGTATATCTTTGCTGGGATCTGCAGGTCACGACTAAGTGTGGGTTTGGTTGGGGCTGGGATGATAGGTGGTGTAGGTATTGGCACTCAGTGATAAAATATACGGGTAGATGGCAACCCACCTTAGCTGCAAGAGATGCTTACACTCATAAGACAGATTGGGAACATATGTCATTTCAACGAGACTTTAGTAGGACTCAAAATCCATTGACCTTATCTATTAAATGGGAGAAATCGATTATGGATGCGCATCGGGGTAGGACTGGTCGTTCTCCATACCTCATATTAGGAGTAGATGTATCAGGTAAGGACCCATTAGGGTTAATTAAAATAAATATGCACAATAAAGTTGTATCAGCATCGGTTAGTACCATGACTAATACATTTACCCCCGCCACCCAGGAGGTGACTGATCCAGGGCTTAAGGGCTCGGACTATACTAAGTGGTCACCGGGTGATATTGTTAAATTAACTACAGGATACGTAGGGGATAATTTGTGGCTCAAATGGTTAGCAGCCCAGGCTGGGGAAGCTGGGATGGAGGACTGCGTGGCTTGTGCACAGGCTCGTGCCCCGCTCTCCTTAGCCCCAGCTCCTTTATTTCCAGACACAGATATGACAGGCTTTAAATGTATGATTGAGCTCACAAAACAAGCGAACCCGATTAACTGCACTACATTAGCCGATATTTTCCCAGTTATAGCCAATACGACGGGTACGGGCCCATTTAGAGCACCACTTAGCGGCAACTTCACCTGTTTTAATCACACTTACGTTGATGGCACCGGCCAAGGTAAAATGATAGGCCAGATTAACCCTGATTGGTGTCACATTACATACTCAGGGAATGCCTCCGTAGGCCCATGGGCCGGAGCAGGGCTATATTATTACTGCGGCGGCACTACTCTTTTAGTCCGGATGCCTATTCACACATTCGGTCTCTGTGCCATGGTAAGGCTGGTGTCTCCAATATTGTTAGTAGGTCAGAGACAGGCTAAACACATTACTATGCATAGGCGAAAACGTGAAACTACAGAGGATCATTTTGATCTCACCAAAAATTCACTCACTTACATAGACGCCATAGGGGTCCCAAGGGGGGTCCCCGACGAATATAAGTTAGTTGATCAAATAGCCGCAGGATTTGAAAATATTCCTATTATCTCTGCCCTCTTCCCCGTCACCCCCAACAAAAATGTAGATCGCATCAATTATGTTAATTACCAAATCATGCGCCTTGCCAATTTAACCAAGGTAGCCGTTGAGGGCCTCAGCGCACAACTCTCGGCCACGTCTTTGATGGCTATACAAAATAGAATGGCCTTAGACATGCTTTTGGCGGAAACGGGATGTGTTTGTCACATGTTTGGTGATATGTGTTGTACATTCATCCCCAACAACACCGCCCCGGATGGATCAGTTACTAAAGCCCTAGAGGGCCTCAAAGCTCTCTCTAAAGAAATGCATGACAATTCTGGGTTGGACAACGCCATCACGGGGTGGTTGGATAAGGTATTTGGTAAATGGAAGGCCGTGTTTATCTCTCTATGTATGTCAATCGCTGTGTTTTTGGCCATCCTCATTATATGCGGTTGTTGCTGCGTTCCTTGTATTAGGACATTAGCTGAGAGGTTTATTACTTCAATGTTCCATAAACAGGAGCCTAAGGGGGCCATTATGCTTCCTCTCCTGGATAGCAATGGCCGCTCTGGTGACCAGGATAGCGATCTGGAGAATAACATGGAACTAAATCGGGGTACATTTTATGTTTAAATATTATGTCTGAATGTTGACCTTTCGGGTGAAAGGTCAAAAGGGGGAATTGTGGAATTATTAGCCTTAGTATTGCTCATATTACTCTTTTAAGATGTATTAAAGAAAGCTTAATGGTTATATTGTGCTATTCTAAGAGCTAAGAATCAGCACATAAGGCTGTGTGCTGACTAATGGTGGAATACACAAGCACGTCAGATAACAGGTAATACCTCGAAGCTGATAGTAGTAGACCCTGGGATTAGCACACCACACATGTGGTTCATCTGGTCAGATAAGCAGAGCCATTGTTTGGAAAATGGGGGGAGTTGATAAACACAGGAAATACCTTAAGCTGACCTTGCAGATGCACTCATGTCACGAGCGCATCCTTAAACTTTTATGATGTGGATTAGTGAGATGGCCTAACGCACATATTGGAGGCTGGGGTAAGGAAGGAGCGGTCATGCAACTATAAAAAAGGGAGTCAGATGAGAAGGGGTCAGAGCTTACTTGGGAGATACATGATGCATGTTCTCTGTTTGTAACCTCTCCAGAATTCTGTAATAAAACCGTTTGTTTCACTTCAGTCTGATCTACTTGTCTCATTTACTTTGCATCAACGAACACGCAGGACTGGTTTCGTCCACAACACCCATCTCCACCCTCTCCATCCTGCCTGCACCCTCTTCACCTCTTTTCTACACTGTCCATTGCCACCTTTACGACCTCTACTCCTTGCATCTTCACCTTTCCACCTACCTCCCTCTCATTCACACACATGTATTCCGTCTTGTTTCTACTGACCTTCAATCCTCTCCTCTCCAGTGCAAACCTCCTCCTCTCCAGATTCTCTTCCACCTGCCCTCTACTCTCACCACAGATTACAATATCATCAGCAAACATCATGGTACATGGAGTCTTCTTTCCTCTGACCAGACGAAACACCCAACACATTTTTGCCAGTTTCTCTCACCACCTTAGCTGTAGTTTCCCAGTCCACAGGTAGCTCCTCACTGCCCCCAAGGGGCTGTTGCAATTTTTCCCTGAACTGCCTGCAACCATCCTCCTCCTTCAGCTTCCACCATCTAATCTTTGGCTCTGTCTTCACTCTCTTCCTCTTCTTTGTTTCTAATCTCATTCTACAGACAACCACCCTATGCTGCCTTGCTACTCTTTCCCCTGGTACCACTTTACAATCTTCAATCTCCTTTAGTTGGCATCTCCTGCTAAGGATATAATCCGCCTGTGTGCACCTCTCTCCACTCTTGTATGTCACCCTGTGTTCTTCCCTCTTCTGAAAATACGTGTTCACCACAGCCATTTCCATTCTCTTTGCAAAATCTACAACCATCTGACCTTCCACATTTCTGTCTTTCACACCATACATACCCAGGACCTCTTCATCCCCTCTGTTCCCTTCACCAACATGTCCATTGAAGTCTGCACCAATCACTAATCTCTCCTCTCTAGGGACACCATCTACCACTTCATCCATCTTACTCCAAAATTCCCCTTTCTCCTCTAACTGACAACCATCCTGTGGTGCATATCAACTGACCACATTCAAAATTACACCATCAACCTCCAACTTCAGGCTCATGATCCTGTCTGACACTCTCTTTACATCCAGAACACTTTTCCCTAGCTGTTTCTTTAGGATTATCCCTACTCCATTTCTCTTCCTCTCTACACCATGATAGAACAGTTTGAATCCACCTCCAATGTTCCTTACCTTGCTTCCTTTCAATCTGGTCTCCTGGCCACACAGAATATTTACCTTCCTTCTCTCCATCATGTCTGCAAGCTCTCTGCCTTTACCAGTCATTGTCCCTATGTTCAGAGTCCCTACTCTAACCTCCACACTCCTGCCTTTCCTTCTCTTTCACTGCCTTCTAACCTGCCTTCCTCCTCTCCTCTTTGTTGGTCTTCGACCTACAGTAGTCCAATTTCCATTGGCACCCTGCTGGTCAACAGCACCGGAGGCGGTTGTTGTTAACCCGGGCCTCGACCGATCCGGTATGTCAATCATATCTGTGATCCGCATGATAGTTTTGGCACAAGATGCCCTTCCTCACGCAACCCTTACCATTTATCCGGGCATGGGACCGGCACCAGAAGTACACAAAGTACACCCCTAATGGCTGGTTTATACAAATACTCAGTTCATGAATGGGAAAATCTCATGACACTGTACCTAAGAAATCGAGCTGTTCCATTACAAGAGCATTCTCAGGAGATGCTGGCTAAACTAATGGGCAACGCAGGTGACATAGTGCATATTAAGCTACACCACACAGCCACTGGTCACTTAAAAAAATCCATTGGTGATCTTTGACATCCTAAAACAACACTTCAGTGACTTGGCCTATACTAATATGCTTTTGGCCGACTTCTATAATACACTGCTCAATTCAGTGGAGGATACTATGGAATACTGGATATGCCTGAATAAAACTGTAGATGTGGCAGAAGAGTGTTTTTTAAGTTTAAGAACAGGATTTTTAAGTTTAAAGTGGCATAGAAATGTGTAGCTTCTGAAATTCAGGAAAGGCTTGATGAGTATATGCAGGAGAAGAAAGCGCTAAGAACTGCACAGTCACAGAGACGTGGTTTTCAGGAGCATTCTGTTCACTCCCAGTCTTTCTCGTCAATGCCAACCTCACTTAGTTCTGGTGCTCCACTAACATCTACCCCTGCTCAAGCACAGCCAGGTCAAGCTGTTACAAATAGTGAAAGTTTGGTGCAGCTGTTGGACAAACTCGTCACTCAGCAAACTCAGATGCAGTTTCAGACACCCAGTCATTATTGTTCTTTCCAGACAATATCTTGCAAAGCCTGTAGAGTGTGCTGTGCTAAAATGCCCAATGGCCGCAAATTAATTTTTCAGTCTAGTCAAAAAGTCCATGCTTTTAGCGAACTGTTTTATTGTCCAGTTCTGGTCAATGGTCTAGTCCAACTTAGAGAAATGCTGGATTCTGGATCCATGGCTTGTACCATAAGCAAACCTGCAGAGCAGAAACTCTGTGAGTGTGGTGCATTGCCCTCAGAGATGCATTCAGCGAGTGACATGTACTGGTCAGTTGTTGTGGTGTACAAGCACAGCCAGAGGGTTTATATGATCTGGAGATACTATTGTATACCACATGTCTTGTGCCAACCCTTGTTGTACCAGGTCAGCATGATGACCTTATCTTGGGTTCAAATGTAAACACCTGCTTCATGTGATGAAAGGCAGCAGCGACTACTGGGCCATTGCTTCAAAAAACACTGATGTATGTAGTACAGATGTTCAACATTTCTTTTCCATGTTTATGGGCATAGAATGGTGGAAGAGTGTTGATATGCTCAACAAGATTGGTGCTGTCAAACTAACCAGAGCAGTTACTCTCATGCCTAGATGTGAACATTTGGTTTGGGGCAGACTTCCTCATAATGCACCCATGTCCCCTGGCAGCACAGTCATTGTGAAACCCACTAGTTCCAAGGTCATACCCTGTAATGTTCTTGTGGGTCGCATCATTACTCCAATGTGGGGAGACCCTATGACCATTGTAAACCCAACAGCACAATCAATAACACTTAAACACAACTGCAAGTTAGCTGATATATCACCATGTTTGGCAGCTGAGGATTTGAACTTATTCCAAGGCCTCCAGACACTTTAGGACTCTTCACAATCTGATGCTCCACCTGATGGTTCTCCTATGCATTCAGCAAACCCAAAGAGCCTGTCAGACATCAGTCTAGGTGACATCGACATTGATTCCAGTCAGCTCAGTGAGTCTTGTAAGCATGAGTTGATAGACTTACTCTATAAGTTCCATGACATTTTCTCCAAGCACCCACTAGATTGTGGAGAGGCAAAAGGCTTCACCCATTGGATCTGTCTTACTGATGATCATCCATTCTGCCTGCCATATCAGATGGTTCCTCCAGCGCACTACCAGAAACTGAGGCAAGTTCTCTCTGAAATGTAGGAGAAAGGCATTATCAGGAAGTCCATGAGTGATTACACATCTCCTCTGGTCATGGTTTGGAAAAAGGACGGTGGCTTGCGGATATGTACAGATTTTAGGTGGCTTAATGCCTGCATTTTGAAGGACACTAACCCACTGCCACACCAATCAGACTGCCATACTGCTCTTGGAGGCAACTGTCTGTTTAGTTCCACGGATCTCACCTCAGGCATCTTCGTGCATGAAGATGACAAGATGTATGCAGCTTTTACAATGTCAATAGGGTTGCTGGACTATAATCAGTTACCTCAGGGTTTGTCTAATAGCACTGCCTATACATGATGCCTGGCATTTTCGGTGACCTTAACATCTCAAAACTTCTCTGCTACTTAGATGATCTTTTAATTTTTGCTCTATCTGAGTCTGAGTCGGCTCCACATCATGTTTGAGAAATTAAGGGAGAACAACCTAAAGCTGGCACCTAAGAAATACCATCTCATGCAAAGGAAAATAAGGCTCCTTGGTCATATTATTGACGGCGGAGGCATGTCAGTGGATCCTGCAAAGGTGGATGTTATAACACAATTGACAGTGCTCCACTTGATGGAAAGTGATTGATCTATACCATCTGTCCGCAGAATAAAGTTCTTCCTCGTCATGGTATTGTCACGATTGGCCCCTCCCATGTGCGTTTGTTTTGGTTTCCTAGTCTGGCCCCTTGTTTTGGTTACTCCACCTCTGATTGTCTCCACCTGTGCTTCCACCTGTCCCTCATTTACCCTTATGTATTTAAGCCCTGTGTTTTCCCCTGTCTGGTTACTGGTCTTTGTTTGAACTGTTTGGATGTTTGATCATGCTGATTGTTTATTGTTTGATTCTGTTTTGTCTGTCATATCTGCCTCCCAATCAATCTGTGTTGGCTCTATGACCCTGGACCATTTAGACTATGACCCTGGATTTGCCCTTAATAAAAGTCGCTTATCTCTGCATATGCATCTGCATCCTTGCTCCCCCCCGTTACAGGTATTTTACTACCAGCATTTCATTCCAAATTGTTCTGCCATTGCCAAGCCTTTATTTGCACTGACTGGAGGGCAAAAGAGAAGGGGAAAAACCAGCAAGAGCCAAAAACCTCCAGGCATGTTTCACAAGCTCACCTCGGCTGACTGGTCGGACGATTGCAGCAAGGCTTTTCAGGAGATGAAGAAAATGCTATTGGAGTGTGTAATACTCGCACATCCAAATTTCATACTTTCAGTTGATGCATCTTTGGATGGGCTTGGTGCTGTTTTGTCGCAAGAATCCTTAAGGAGATACCAAAGCTAGGTTGTTGCCTTCACTAGCAAGACCCTTAATGCAGTACAGAGAAAGTATCCAGCTCACCACCTTGAGTTTTTGGCCTTAAAGTGGAGTGTGTGCAAAAAATTCAGTCACTGTCTCAAGGGCCATAACTTCACAGTCTGGACCGATAACAACCCACTCACTTTCCTCTTGACAAAGCCAAAATTGGATGCTTATGAACTCTGCTGGGTCTCCAAGCTTGCATCTTATTCATTCAACCTCAAGCACCTGCCAGGGAGGAGTAACGTTGTCACCAATGTTCTAAGTTGTGATCCATTTGCTAGGCCTATCAGTCCATTGCTGCCAGAGGTGTGTGGTTGGGAAGTCCCCTGAACCCTTGAGAATATACGAACATCTGCCCCAATGGAGATGGTGTGCATTGATTTTTGGTCTGCTGAGGATAGTAAGCAAAGGTCAGTGGACATCCTCGTGATCACAGATCACTACACAAAACTTGGTTGACAGCCAAACAAGTCACCAGGAAGTTGTGGGACAATGTTTTCTGTGTCTATGGCTTCCCGGAGCGAATCCATTCAGATCAGGGTACAAATTTTGATAGTAACTTGATTGCTGAGCTCCTCTGTTTGGTAGTTCTTGCAAAATCACACACTACTGTGTACCATCCAATGGGCAATGGGGGCACAGAAAGATTCAATCGCACCCTCAGTAACATGCTCCATACTCTCCCTCTCAAGGAAAAACACAAATGGCAACAGCAAATTCAGACCTTGATGTTTGCGTACAAAGCCACAGTTCATGAAACAACAGGTTACGTGCCTTTTTTATCTTATGTTTGGTCACATTCCTAGACTACCAGTGGATTCAAGCAAGTGTTGTGCGACACCAATGTGGCTGATTATGACTCTTGGGCGACACGGTGGCATGGTGGGTAGCGCTGTCGCCTCACAGCAAGGAGGGCCTGGGTTCGATTCCCCTGCCGGGCGACCGGGTCATCTCTGTGTGGAGTTTGCATGTTCTCCCTGTGTCTGTGTGGGTTTCCTCCGGGTTAGGCCATTTGTGTAAAATGATCAAATTGTAAGTCGCTCTGGATAAGAGCGTCAGCCAAATGCCAATAATAATAATAATAATAACGTCAATCTCTGATTACAGGCTTGAAGGATGCAATGGAAATTGTTCAAAAGCATTCCTCAGCTGAGCAGCAGCACCAAACACAGCAGTACAACAAATGTGTCAGAGGCCTTCGCCTTAACATAGGTGGCCATGTCCTAGTGACAAACAAAAGTGAGTGTGGCAAGAAAAAACTGGCTGATAGATGGGAAGATGGTGTGTACACAGTCATTGATGTGAATCTTGGAAGTCAATTTCTTGCCTGTGCCTGACATCACACAGCCAGAGGAAAATCAGGATGCCAGTCAGATCAACTTATCATGCTAGCCATCAGACTAGACCATCTACTCAACCATCAGAACTAAGGCCAAGTGTGAGAGGAACCAATGAAGAGCATCAACTAGACTAAGGTTCAGGCTGGAAACCACCGAAACTTCTGAGCCCATGCAGTGTGACTTGTCCCAGTTATCACGAGAAGAACGGCAGCATGGACAACAGGTTCTGTTTGTACTGTGGAAAGGCTGGACACCAAGTGCATGAGTGCCAAGTCTGGCTACAGAAAGACAAGATGCTGACCCCTGGACACCACATGGAGTTAATTTTTAATCTAATGCTAATGTGGTGAGTGTACTCACAAAGGGATTGGTTTCAAAATCTGTTATGTTGCCAGTCATGATATACTATGTTGTTATCCATGATCTCTTGTCAATTCAGCCCTGATCGATTCCAGCGCAGAGGGGAATTTCATCCATGTCAAGATGGTAGAACAGCTACAAGCTCCATTGAAGAACCTCCAAACCTGGCTTAAGGTGGCAGCATTGGATGGAGGACCAGTGGGTGTTGACACAATTTCCCAAGTCACAGATCTGTTAGAAGTACAAACCAGTGCCCTACACATAGAGACCTTGTACTTTTTAGTTCTTGAACATTCTGAATTTGAACTCATCCTAGGACTCCCATGGCTTGAAAAACATAACCCTACAATATCCTGGTCTGAGCACACCATAACTAGATGGTCTGACTTTTGCATGCAATCCTGTCTCTGTACTCCTACTCTAACCCTTGGTTTGACAGTAGAAAACCCCAATGCTGAAACTCCATGTGAAATCTCTCCTGAATATATTGATTTGAAAGAAGTCTTTAACAAACACAATGCCACTAGATTGCCCCCTCATAAGCCCAATGACTGTGCAATAGATCTAATCAAAAACCATGTTTTCCTCAAGGCAAGAGTTTATCCTCTAACCCAAGAAGAGCAAAAGGGTTCATCAGACCATCCACATCATAGCCTCAAGTTTTTTCTTTAATAAGAGAAAAGATGGTTGCCTACGTCCCTGTATAGGTTATAGGGCCCTTAACCAGTTTTCCAAATCCTATCCTTATCCACTTCCCCTGGTCACTGTGGCCTGAGAACAACTTCAAGGAGCTAGATATTTCATTAAATTAGACTTGCAAAGTGCCTATAATCTCATCAGAGTAAAAGAGGGAATTTTTTTTATTTTTGACCACTAGTGGGCACTACGAATACAGGGTAATGCCATTTGGGTTCTCTATTGCCCCCTCATTGTTCCAATGCTTCATTACTGACGTTCTCAGGGACGTTATGGAAATATGTCCTAGCATAGTCATCCGATTTCGAAAGCCATGTCAAACATGTTAGAGCAGTACTGCAGAGACTTTTGCAAAAATAATCTGTATCTAAAAGGAGAAAAATGTGAGTTCCACTTGCAATCCGTGTCCTTTTTAGGTTATGTCATAAGCCAACAGGGGTTAGTTATGGACAATCAGAAAGTAGATGCAGTGATTCAGTGGCCTGTCCCTAAGACAGTAAAGGACCTACAAAGGTATTTGGGCTTTGCTAATTTCTACCGCCAATTTATTCATAATTTCAGCACTATTGCAGCCCCTCTCACTTCTTTGTTTAGGGGGAACCCCAAGAGAATTGTCTGGAATCCACAGGCAGAAAGACCATTCTGGAACCTCAAGGAGGCTTTCACCTCTGCACCAATTCTGAAGTATCCGGATCCACAACAACCATTTGTGGTAGAGGTGGATGCCTCGGAGACTGGAGTAGGTGCAGTATTGTCACAAAGAACTGGATCTCCCCAAAAACTGCACCCCATAGATTTCTATTCCCATAAGTTAACACCAGCAGAGGAACTACGGTTCCAATTAGCATTGGAAGAATGGAGGCACTGGCTGGAAGGAGCTAATCATCCCTTTTCTGTAATCACAGACCACAAAAATCTTGAATATCTCAGTAATGCTAAAAGGTTAAATGCTCACCAAGCCAGATGGTCTCTGTTCTTCTCTAGATTCCAATTCAGTATCCCCTACAGACCTGGATCTTGTAACACAAAAGCTGTTGCCCTGTCTCGCCTCCATCAGGAGGAACCTACCTCCTCGGAAACAGAAAGACACGAACAAATTCTGCCTCCTGAAGTGACAATTTTGTCGATTAGATGGGAGATTTACAAGGAAATTGAAAATGCTAATAGCGCACTAGAGGTGACCAATCAGTGTCCCCCAGAGAAATTGCATTAGTCCCAGTAGACTTTCGCACACAACTCATCACATGAGCACATTCATCTTTGACATCTGGACATCTGGGGGAGACTCGTACTCACAAACTTCTCACACAATGTTATTGGTTATCGATGATGAAAGATATACCTTTATTGGTTTCCTCATGTTCAGTTTGTTCCTTGTGCAATATGCCTAAAACACTTCCTGCTTGTAAACTAATGCCATTACAAGTGCCACTCCAACCATGATCCCATATAGCCATAGATTTCGTGACTGATTTGCCTGAATCTCAAGGATTTAGCACAATTCTGACTGTGGTGGATCAGTTCTCACGAGGGGTATGATTTCCCAACACTTCCTAGTGTCTTTCAAACAGCAGAGCCATTGTTCCAACAGGTATTTCATTACTTTGGCATACCAGAAGACATAATATCTGACAGAGAACCCCAATTCACGTCACAAGTATGGGAAGCATTCTTTGAACACTTAGGGGTGTCTGTCAGCCTCTCTTCAGGGTATTACCCTCAAGCAAACGGACAATGTGAAAGGGTAAACCAAGAACTGGGTAAGGTACCTAAGGGTGTTCTCTAATGACAATCCCTCTGCTTGGGCAAAATCTTTGATTTGGGTAGAGAGGGCCCAAAACTCATTAACAAGTTCTGTTACAGGCATGACACCATTCCTGTGTTTCCTAGGGTACCAACCACCTTTAGCCCCTTGGACTGATGTACAGACTAATATCCCAGCCATGGATAAATGGATGACTTGAAGTGAGCAAGTATGGGAAGATGCTCATCAGCGAATAGAAGAGGTACTTCAGAAACACAAGGAGCAAGTGGACCATCATTGAGGCCCAACTCCCATGTATCAAACCAGGGATAGAGTGTGGCCGGCTACGAAGGACTTCTGACAACCAGAGGGAAGTTGTAAGAAACTTCCACCCAAATGTATTGGGCCATTTAAAATGGTGAAACCTATCAATGATGTTACCTATAGATTAGACTTACCCCCTCACTTTAGAGTTTCACAATCGTTTAATGTTTCTTTCCTAAAACCTGCTGTTATGGGCCATTGGACAAAGCTATGCCAGACATCACGCCACCTTCACCAGAGGTGATAGATGGGGCTCCAGTTTATGCTGTCCACAGGCTGCTGGACTCCAGGAGACGTGGGGGACAACCTGGTTGACTAGGAAGGGTATGGTCCGGAAGAACAGTGCTGGGTTTCTGTTAAACATGTCTTGGACCCGGCTCTGATTGAGGACTTTCACAGTCTCCCCACTCCAGGGGTCGCCCACAAAAAGTTTACTGTCACACCCCAGGCGGTTTCGGACTGCATTTCACAGAATGTATTGGGAGTAACATTGGGAGTAATGTATGGTGCATGAGCAACTTCTCTCAGACTCGGGGTCCAGAACAGACTCCATTGCCCACAATCCCTCAGGAGATCACGTGACTTTGGACAATTGCTTGCGCACCTATCAGTGCTCGCAATCCCCTGATTATTAATACCGTGCACCTGTGTTTGATTGTCATATGACTCATTTAGCCTAGCATTTAAGCCCAGGCTTTAGTCATAGTCATTGCGAAGTACTGTGTCTTTCTGAACATACTGAGTGTTTACTGATCTGTTTGTTACTGCCTGTTATGACCCATTCTTTGTTTTTCTGACCTTGTCTTTTGCTTGTCCTTTTTGTACCTTTGCTGGTTTTTGGACCTATGTTTTTGACTTGGCTTGTTTCTTCGACCATGATTTCTGCTCACTCTCTTGGTTTTGGCTGCCTAGTGTGATGATCACTTCGTTGATTCTCTGGTGCTTTTTGATTACAGCCCACACGTGTTTTTGACCATGCCTTAGCTGAACGTCAATAAAACCCTGTTTGCCTTTTTCATCCGTGAGCATCTGAATTCTGTCTCACCATAACTTTGTAAAGACTTTTTCAAAGTAACATTAATCAGCTCGGAAGCTGTAATGAAAGTGTTGTTAGAATATGTGCTAGCAGCTAAAGAATAATTGGTTATTTGTACTCTTTCAAGAGAAAATGTAAAAATATGACCAAATAATATATTACACACACCTCTGTGCATCACAGCATCCCTGACCTTTGATGACAACTTGAGAGAATGGACTTGGTTTAGAGAATATGAGTATACAGTTTGGGAAACAGCCATGACAAACATGGCTACATATCCAACTCAGACTGTTTTCCCAAAAGCTTATAGAAAAATGTAAAATTTTAAACTTGTGTTCTTTAAAAGCCTTGTTTATGACAGAAGCCTTATACACTGCTCAAAAAAATAAAGGGAACACTTAAACAACACAATATAACTCCAAGAAACCAACTCCATCAGGATGGTATGAGGGCCTGACGTCCACAGATGGGGGTTGTGCTCACAGCCCAACACCGTGCAGGACGCTTGGCATTTGCCAGAGAACACCAGGATTGGCAAATTCGCCACTGGCGCCCTGTGCTCTTCACAGATGAATGCAGGTTCACACTGAGCACATGTGACAGCCATGACAGAGTCTGGAGACGCCGTGGAGAGTGATCTGCTGCCTGCAACATCCTTCAGCAGGACCGGTTTGGCAGTGGGTCAGTAATGGTGTGGGGTGGCATTTCTTTGGAGGGCCACACAGCCCTCCATGTGTTCGCCAGAGGTAGCCTGACTGCCATTAGGTACCGAGATGAGATCCTCAGACCCCTTGTGAGACCATATGCTGGTGCGGTTGGCCCTGGGTTCCTCTGAATGCAGGACAATGCTAGACCTCATGTGGCTGGAGTGTGTCAGCAGTTCCTGCAAGATGAAGGCATTGAAGCTATGTACTGGCCCGCCCATTCCCCAGACCTGAATCCGATTGAGCACATCTGGACATGTCTCGCTCCATCCACCAACGCCACGTTGCACCACAGACTGTCCAGGAGTTGGCAGATGCTTTAGTCCAGGTCTGGGAGGAGATCCCTCAGGAGACCATCCGTCACCTCATCAGGAGCATGCCCAGGCGTTGTAGGGAGGTCATACAGGCACGTGGAGGCCACACACAATACTGAGCCTCATTTTAACTTGTTTTAAGGACATTACATCAAAGTTGGATCAGCCTGTAGTGTGTTTTTCCACTTTAATTTTGTGTGTGTCAGTTATATATATATCAAGCAAACCGGATGATAAAATTAAACTTAGCAAGATTGAGGACTGTGTAAAAGACATAAAAGATTGGATGTCAAGTAATTTTCTGCTACTTAACTCAGATAAAACAGAGGTCCTGCTTCTTGGTTAAAAATCAGCTAGAAACAAACTGTCTAACTTAACACTTAACAATTTCTCAGTTGCATCAATCTCATCTGTTAAAAATCTTGGTGTCGTGATAGACGCTGATCTGTCCTTTGATGCACATATAACTAATATCACTAGAACAGCCTTCCTGCATCTCCACAATATTGCTAAATTAAGAAATGCATTATCCCTACAGGATGCAGAAAAGTTAGTTCATGCATTCATTACTTCAAGGCTAGATTATTGTAATGCCCTGCTGTCTGGATGTCCCAGCAAAAGCCTCAACAAGCCTCAGCTAGTCCAGAACGCTGCAGCCAGAGTCCTCACAAGAACCAGAAAGTTCGACCATATTAGCCCAGTTTTATCAGCCCTGCACTGGTTACCAGTTAAATTTCGCATTGATTATAAAATCCTATTACTGACCTATAAAGCTGTAAACGGACTCGCCCCTCTGTACTTGAGTGAACTTCTCTCCTACTATGAACCATCACGCCTACTTAGATCACAAGGCGCTGGCTTACTACTGGTACCTATAATTAATAAAGTTACATCAGGGGGAGAGCTTTCTCATACAAAGCCCCCCAACTTTGGAATAATCTTGCTGTTAATGTTCGGGAATCAGACACAGCCTCAGTCTTTAAGTCTAGGCTAAAAAACTTACTTGTACAGTCAAGCCTTTGGTGATTAGTCTTTCCTGTCAGGTCTAGACCTGCTGGAGTCTCTGCTGCTCTGTTATACTGTAATCTGTGGTCAGCCACTCCTTACAGAACTGACTCTGTGTTTTTCTTTCCTTTCTCTGCCGAGCTGATCAGCTGCCCATCCTGTGCGTCTGATGCTGTTGCCTCTTCTGCCTTGATTGGTGCTGCTGCTCACCAGCCTTCTGGACCGGTTTGACCACCACTGAGCTTCTTGCTTTACAACGCTGTGCAGTCCTCACCCTCAGATCTTCTCTTTTCCCACTTTACTATAATACTTCATACTAATAATGTTTGCTATCCGGTGTTGACCATAGGAGGATGGGTTCCCCTTCTGAGTGTTGGTTCCTCTCAAGGTTTCTTCCTCTTTTAGGGAGTTTTTCCTTGCCACCGTCGCCGCTGGCTTGCTCATGGGGGCTTGGACCTGGATTTTCTTTTCTTTCTCTTCTTTCTGTAATACTGATTGCTCTGTAAAGCTGCTTTGTGACAACACCTGTTGTAAAAAGCGCTATATAAATAAATTTTGCTTGCTGTGTGACTCCAAATCCAGGCCTCCATTGGTTAATAAATTTGATTTCCATTGATGATTTTTGTGTGATTTTGTTGTCATCACATTCAATTTTGTACAGAACAAAGTATTCAATGAGAATATTTCATTCATTCAGATCTAGGATGTGTTATTTGAGTGTTCCCTTTATTTGTTTGAGCAGTGTATTACACAGGCTCAGTCCCATGTGTTGATGTGAGATGCAGAGGGATGAGAGATTAACAGGTGTCTGCCATGCTGGCTCAAAAGCATGCAGGATTACAGCATAGACCCATGAGACCATGACTGGCTGTATATAGAAGCAGAGATCAAGCTTTAACCAATATCTGGGAAGCAAAAGAGGATACCTCATAAGTGACTGTACTAGAGCATACTTCAATTCTTCAGTGTTCATGAGAGAACATTATATTATTTTTCTATGCGTTCGCACTGAATATACCATATGTCTGTAATATTAAATGTTGTTGATGTTATGAAATGAATAATAAGATTTCAGGTGCTGTGCAAAGTTCATAAAACAGTATCATTGCAGAAAAGCCTTCTTCAAATTGTTATAACTCTTTTTCTTTTTGTTTGGATAATGGTATTTACTAAGTTCGGTCTAAGTTACAAATGAATATGCTCAGATCAATCTAGATATGAAGGGTAATTGCTTCATGTAAATTCTTAAGGCAAATGACGTGTAAGAGCCGATAATGTTGCTGGCATTCAGCTGGCATTATAGTAGTGGCTGCACCAAAAAACAGGAATTTTGAAATGGATCCAATCCATCATCTGTGATTACTGGTAGTGGAAAAAAATATTTTACTGTTGTGAATAGCTGTAGCGAGCATGTCATTTTGAAACATAAATGCTGACTGTATGATGGTGTTGTACAGCATGCAAGGTCTTCCTGCAGATAATGTTTCATTCACTACATTCAAACTGAATGGTTTCTATTCTTTTGGAGAATGGCGGCGCTTTCTATTCATCCCATATTTTTTTATGTTTTTATTGTCTACCACCTCAAACTCTATTCTGATATTTTTAATCATCACCCAGAGAGCTCTCCACTCTCCAATGTTTATATTTATTGCTCTAATGGCTGTCGTGGATCTGACTATGCCAATGATAATTGTACCACACATGCTGCTCAACTTTGTATTTGACTGGAATGGGATTTCACTTGTTGGCTGTTTAACACAAATATTTTGCATTCAGTATGTTGGTTCATATCAATCTACTCTACTGCTGTGGATGGCTCTGGATCGGTTCTTTGCTATATGCAGACCTCTTTCTTATCATAATTATATGCACATTCCCAACTTTTTAAAGTTTATTGTTGTTCCTGTATTTAGAAATATACTCTTAAATATTGCAATGATCACTTTGGCTGGAAAACTACATTTTTGTATGAAAAATGAGATTGATCACTGTTTTTGTGAACACATGGGCCTGGTCCAGCTAGCATGTGGAGATACTTCTGTGAACAACTTACTTGGACTTGTATCTGCTTTTCTAATACCAGCTGCAGATTTTGTTTTGATTGCTGTATCTTATGTAATAATATTTAGTTCTGTTATGAAATCAGGCAGGTCCAGCATGAAGGCCATCAACACTTGTTTAACACACATAATTGTTATGACATTTAGTTTAGTTTTTGTTTTGACAGCTTTTTTGTCTTATAGAATTAGAAATAATTTTTCTCCTGGGATCCGTAATTTTATAAGTACCATGTATGTACTTTTTCCAAGCTGTTTCAATCCAGTTATTTATGGAGTGAGAACAAAAGAAATAAGGCAGCAGTTTTTAAAATTCTTTAACCATGTGAATGTCTTACCTCATTAATCCAGTCATATGCAAAACTACTTAAAATAAAGCCTGCAAAATATTGACTGCATGTGTCCTTAATTTTAAAATGTGAAAGAATGTTTAAAGTGTATATATATATATATATATATATATATATATATATATATATATATATATATATATATATATATGTTTGAAATTAATAATTAAACATAAAATGATCTCTCTCTTAATGTTTATGTGAATATTAATGGCAATATTATTGACATGACTTTGTATAGTCTGTAGGTGAACTTCTGCTTTTCTCCTCTCTCAATTTTTTGTTTCTATGTTACTTCTTTTACTTATGGAATTATTTTATTAAAGCAGCCTTTATTTAGAAAATTATATTATTATTATTATTATTATTATTACTACTACTTCTACAAACACTGTAATCAGTGCGTTTATGAATTTACTGATACATAAAAGTATAACTAATTTCTAAAAAATGTAATGCTGCACTGTAAATACTACCTGGATATGTAAGTAATAATACTAACACTAATACTTATACTACTACTACTACTACTAATAATAATAATAATAATAAAAATAATAATAACAAGAACTATAATAGTAATAATAATAGTAATATGTCAATATTTCAATACTTTCATTATTGAAATTATTAAATAAATATCAACATCATTGATGGAACAATCCCCTTATATCGCAATTGTATTTATTTGTTTTTACATGATTTAATGAAAGCAAAAATATTTTGTCAAAATGACATGTTGAATATCCAAGTACATTAAGTACATTAAATAATGAAACATTAAGAAGGCTTTTTTCATTCTTCTATAGAATCACCCTATAGATATGAGGTTTTTAATGACTGTGACCATTTGTTATTTAAAAAACAAATTTCATATTGCATGTACAGTGCTACTGATTTATGAATCAGGTGAATTATGTTTACTTTTCTTTTAAACAAACAAAAGCACTTAATTATTTATTTGTATTGTTTACCTGACAGCATATATAATAGATTTAGGCTTGAGTGGTTTAACACTTATAAAGTACTAAAGTTTTATTGTGTCCAATCCAAAAAACTGAAGACATGTTTCAGACTTAACAAGATGCTATGTCTGGCTTCATGATTCATTTATTTGAAATGAAAACTGATTAAAGTAACAGAGGAAAAATACAAGTGTTAATAAAAAAAAAAACACTTCATTGTGATGTTCACACATCCATATGAAAGTATGGCCACAGCTTGTATCCTCAAAATGTTTAGATTAGAAGATTATCTTAACTTTAAATTACTTTTTACACAAATTCTCCAGACCCCTTGGATTTCTGGCTCACTGTCATTTAATGTTCTTGTTCTTTCTCTTTCCTTGGTTATTGTGAAATGTATGTCTTTTTAAACTCAGTTTTGTTAAAAGTGATTTCTTTTGGAAATATTTTTTCTTTGTTCTAATTATGCTTCTTTAATAAAAAGGTAAGTAAACCAAAAGTAATAGGAAGTGATCACATTGGGACATAGAGGGTGATATCCACTAGCCCCACCTACGGTGCACCTCTGTTGGTCAGCTACATCTCACAGCATTGGGTTCTCTAAGCTTGTTGCTTCAATTAAGTCAAGAAATCAGTGGCTCATTCATTGCTACTGGTAGTGTAAATTTACTAAACTCTCTCTCTCTCTCTGATATGTACGTACAGCTTGCGTAGCTGTATAGATTTTCTGTCCCCTGAAAATAACTCAACACAAACACATAGCCATTAATGTCTAAATAGCTGGCAACACAGGTGAATACACCTCACAGTGAACATGTCCATATTGTGCTCAAGTGTCAATATTTTGTGTGACCACCATTATTATCTGGTACTGCCTTAACCCTCTTGGGCATGGAATTCACGAGAGCTGCACTGGAACCCTCTTCCACTCCTCCATGATGACATCATGAAGCTGGTGGATGTTGGACATCATGCATTCCTCCTCCTTCCGCTTGAGGATGCCACACAGGTTCCCAATTGGGTTTAGGTTTGGAGACATACTTGCCCAGTCCATCACCTTCATCTTCAGCTTCCTCAGCAAGGCAGTTGTCATCTTGGAGGTATGTTTTGGGTCGTTATTGTGTTGAAAACTGCCATGTGGTGAAGTTTCCAAAGGGAGGGGATCATGCTCTGCTTCAGAATGTCACAGTACATGTTGGAATTCATGTTTCCCTCAATGAACCACAGCTCCCCGGTGCCGGCTCCCTCATGCAGCCCCAGACCAAGATGATACTACCACCATACTTGACTGTAGGCAAGAGACAGTTGTCATGGTACTTCTCACCAGGGCATCGCAACACATTCTGGGGACCATCTGAGTCAAACAAGTTTATCTCGGTCTCATCAGACCACAAGACATTCCAGTAATCCATGTTCTTGGACTGCTTGTCTTTAGCAAACTATTTGCAGGCTTTCTAGTGCATCAGCTTCAGAAGAGGCTTCAACCTCCACAGCAATGGTGTCAGCACTCATGTGTTTGTGTTCATGTGTGTATTTTTTTGAAGCCAACCTCTGGATATGACGCTGAACACATGGACTCAACTTCTTTGGTTGACCCTGGTGAGGCCTGTTCTGAGTGAAACCTGTCCTGGAAAACCGATGTATGATCTTGGCCAGAGTGCTGTAGCTCAGTTTCAGGGCGTTAGCAATCTTCTTATAGCCTAGGCTGTCTTTGTAGAGAGCAACATTTCTATTTCTCACATCCTCAGAGAGTTCTTTGCCATGAGGTGCCATGTTGAATATCCAGTGGCCAATATGAGCAAATTGTACCCAAAACACCACATTTAACAGCCCTGCTCCCCATTCACACCTGGAACCTTGTGACTCTAATGAGTCACATCATACCAGGGAGGGACAACACAATTGGGCACAATTTGGACATGTTCACTTTGAGGTGTACTCACTTCTACGCAAAACAAAACCTTGTATCTCCAAAATGGTAACTTTACAGGAGAAGTTAAAAACTTTATTTATTTTCAACGCAAGTCAATGGAACTTAGAATATGGAATAGACTTTTTTCCAAGTAATTTTGGGTCATTTCTGCTGGTCGATTCATCATGAAATTTATACATAATGTAAAAGACAACAGGAATTTCCAAATTAAGACAGAAACTGAAAATGATAAAAATGGAGATACAAGGTTTTGTTCCGACAACAGCAATATATATATAGTGTATACCCTATTTCTGAATTGTTGCACCCAGACCAGGGCCATAACTTCAAAAGAGAGGTCCTTACCTGTACTTTGGTACTGTGTACAGCAAAGATAAACCACCCCTCATCTTCCTACTAGCAATGCTCCTGGGAAGAAGTACAGGTGGCTTGAGCATTTACTTGAAATGGTATATGCTTATAGTATGACACCCCTCTCAACCACAGGTAATTAGATAATTACTCTGCGAGGACAGAAAAAGATGTGTTAGTGATACATCAGAAGTGTTTGATATTTCCTCATACCAGAGCAAAAGAATACTTTGAACTGCAGGCTTTATTACTGCATAGACGAAAAAAATACATTTGGACTGAAGTTGATGCACTGGTTTATCTAAGAAACAGGCTATTAGTTCATAACAAATTGTAGATGCTTGGAAGTCAAGTGTGTGGAAAGTTGTAGAGATATTGCATAACACTTTCATAGAGAAACCTGCGGAGATGTGACCTACCAGGAGACCTACTAATCACTAATCACTCCTCTAATCCAGTCTAGTCTGTACTCAGGATGAGGATCGGACTTAGAGGATGGTGAGGTAGTAGCGGAAAATGTGCCTCAAAAGTGAAAGCCAAGTTCGTATTACAAGTTTTACATGAGTAAGGGGTTAATGAAGTACCAATACTTTCACAAAAGTGCAAATTTTCTGTACTGTTTCCACCTCTGCTTATGTCTGACAGTATAGCTTCAGGAACTGAAAACCTCTGATACTGAGAATCCTGCAGTAACACAATGGTGAGGAGTATTTGTTGTGCTTGGGTCATGTTAGGTACTTCTCACACTGCAGTATTATCAGAATTATTTAGGGATTTTTTTACTCTTTTATGTAAATATCATAAAGCACTGAGTTCATGATCACTAAGTGCACATAAATGTAAAATATTTTGAAGTATTGATTGCTGTTTTTAGAATCACCATTTTGTAAAGTGTTTGTCACTATGATCTTAACTAGATCAGAAGCTGTATTATTAGTGTAACGGGGAGCAAGCATATGCGGAGATTTTATTGTGGGCAAATCCAGGGTCATAGTCAAGACCGTCCAGGTTCACATAGCCAACACAGATTGAACAGGGGGCAGACATGACAGAATCACACGATCAAACAACCAAGATTCAAACAACAATACAAAGACCACCGACCAGACAGGGGAAAACACAGGCTTTAAATACATGAGGAACAGGTGGGAACACAGGTGGAAACAATCATGGGTGGAGTCACAAAATGACTGGGCTGGCCCAAAAAAACAAAACAAAGAACACGCAGGCTAAACCAAAACACAACATGAACACATGGACAGGACTGGGAGGGGTCAATCGTGACAATTAGCATTATTAGCATATGTGCTCATTTGATGTGCTCATTTTTTCTAGCAGATAAAAATGATTTTTGATCAAGTTAGACTAAAGCCTTCTTTAACAAGCAACATTGTAAGTGCTCCAAATAAAGAAATTTAATTGAATAATGTTTTTATTTTACAAGCATAATGTGTAAATTACGCTCATAAACTCTTACATTTTTACCATCCTAATGTTATATGTTAGCTTATAGCATGTGTGCTGCATACTTAGACATCTCAAGAAGTCAAAGTTACTCTGGTACTCAAGGCAGTGTAGTGTCTCATACAGAGACGAACAGAATGGGCAGTAAGCCTTGGGCCGAACCACAGCTGTTCTGAAGTCAGCTGAGAACCAGTCACTGCTCAATGTGCAGTTTCATTACTTTTTCCACATTGCATGTCATACATTTCTATAAATTGCATGTCTAAAATTAGAAACTTTTAAAGACCTTGCTGTTCCCAACACTAGCCATGAACATGTGAGGTGCTGCTGAAGCAAGTGCAGGTAGCAACAATTGCCAAGCAGCGATTGAAGGATTTAGAAAAAAACATGGAGCTTGACAGATTTTGCTTGCCCATAATACAGTAACAGCACTTACAATAAACAGATCAAATTTAATCATCCCAGAAATGTGGCATAATAAATATTCTGTCCCCATTTGGTTGGGTATGCCTGTGATACCGTTCGAACCTTTCTGTTCGGAGTTTGCATGTACTCCCCATGTCTGTGTGGGTTTTCTCTGGGTGTGTCGGTTTCCTCTCACATCCAAAGACATGCAGTCAGGCCAATTGGATTTGCAAAATCTCTTAAGTGTGTGTGTGTGTGTGTGTGTGTGTGTGTGTGTGTGTGTGTGTGTGTGTGTGTGTGTGTGTGTGTGTGTGTGTGTGAATGTTTGCGTCTGTCTGCCCTGCGATGAACTGGTGACCTGTCCAGGGTGTATTCTGCCTTCTACCCAATAAATGCTGGGATATGCTCTATCTCCCCCGTGACCCAGAAGAATGAGCAGCTTAGGAAATGTGTGTGTGTACATGCAATTTAATTATTGTGCTTGAGTATATTGTAGTATTGTGCTGACTACATTTACATAGTGTGTTCCTGTGTTATCCATCACTATTTCTTGATCATTTAAAAAAAAAACATTACATCTATAACATCAAATATGAAATATGTTTTGTGACTTGACCTGTAAAATGAATGACTTAATTTATTTTAATATTTTACTCAATTGAATGTAATTTTTTTTTATGCACTACATATTTTTTCGTATTCTGTTTGTATTGTGCATAATGCGCTTGGGATTAAAGTTCACAAACAGCAAAGCATAATACTAAGATGCTTAGACTGGAGTGTCTTCTGCTATCTGTCATCCAAGCTTTAGGTTTACATATCCTTGTGCTCTCTGTTTCATTTCAGACTATATTGGAGCCTCACCAGCAATCATTGGGTGGAAGGCAGGATACACCCTGGATAGGTCACCAGTCCATCAGAGGACAGACAGACAGACACAAACATTCACATTCTGTTGTATGAACAACAATCTAAGTTGTAATTTATAGTAATTAGACCATTAGTGAGGAGCTGGGTCTTACACTAACAGGTATGCTATCAGAGCTTGGCCAATTAGCAGCATGTGTCTGAACACTGTCTAGGTCCCCAGAACCCACCAGGGCCAGCAAGTCTACATAATGCACTGCACAACTGTGTTTAATTTCAGTAATGAGCACTCCTCCTTAACAAAGAAGGAAGTGGTTAATTGCAGAACTAAGAAGTGGAGTATAGTTGTCATAAAGGGAGAAGCACACTGGCTTACCAGTTTAACAATGAACTGCATGTGAGATGTCGTAGAGAACATTGACAAATGATGCAACTGGACACAACTGTCATGCATAACTGAGACCACTAATGAGCTCCAGCATTCCATCATTTGTCATCATGATGCAAATGTTAGCTTGTAATTAGTAACAAGTGATTGTGGAACAGTATTGTTGATTAATGTTTCCAGGTCTTATACAAGCTCTGAAATAAATGATATGAATATAAATTCAGTGGCCACTTTACAACTACACGTTGTATAACTGCCATTCTTTGTATGACCAGTTGTTATTAGTGACACACTTATTTAACTTGTATCATGGCCTGCCTACAGTGTTCTATTTGCACATTTTATGTCAGTTCTCACTGACCTCTTTCATGACCTGTTTCTGACAGGCAGTAACTGAATGTTTTGTATGCCCCTATCAAAAGAGCAAACTTGCCCAAAGGTCAGAAATTGAAGCAGCCTATTCGACCTAAGCAGAGTACTAACACATGCTACAGTAAAGCAGCTTGAATTCTGAGTACAGGCAGAAGTGTTTTCACAACTCACTAGTGGTTGAATAAGGTATTGCAGCTTGCAGGGTACACCTAATGACATGGCCATGTGTCCATGTTGGTCAGATATTGCCAAGACTAATTTTCTCAGTCCTGTGGGGCCAAAGGTCCAACACAGTGTGTATGTATATATATATTCACATGGTTGTGTACTAAGTGCATTCTGGCAGACAGGGCTCTCCAAGCAAGCCAAGAAGACAGCAAGAGAAAACTTCAGACAGGTACATACACCTCAACCTGTAATCAGAAGCTTGTGAAAAGACAATGATTAAAATGTGTTAGACAAAGTTAAAAAATATGTGAAACAGGTAAATATGACTTAATAGTATACACTTTTAAAATAGATATTAGCCTACAAACATTCTCAACTTCGTCATCTTTGGTCGTGCAATGATATTTTCATAACAGTCAGGAATGTGTGAAAATATTGTCGTTATATACAAAAATTCTAGCTAATACATTTTTAACCAATTGTAGCTAAAATATTTTAGCTAATATTTTTATATTTATTATATCAGTGTAAATTTCAATTGACTCAGGTTTGCAGAAATTTTATGTAAATCTTAACACAATGAACATTTATGTTTAGTTAAAAGTTTCAAGCTGTGAAAGTGTGAAATATTTCTTAAATTCTGATTTCTGTCGATGTTATTGTTATGTTATTGTTATGGCTTAGGATGATAACATCTTTGTAATATGCTGTGCAATCTTTTAAGTGATACTCCAAAGTTGCTTTGTGTATCTAAAATCAAGACTACCTTCACAGTGCCATGAAAGAGGAACTCCACGGAGCAAACTTCTCACATACCAAGTTCATTTTTGTTGGATTTCCAGAGATCTTCCAATACAGACGTCTGCTTTTCCTGCCATTTTTTCTCAGTTACATCACAGTTCTGGTTGGAAATTCCTTATTGCTTTTTGTGATTAAAAATACAAGGAATCTTCATAGCCCAATGTACATGCTGGTATCTGTCCTAGCTGTGATAGACATTGTTGTACCAACTGCAATTATTCCTGCAGTGCTTCTCAGTTTCCTTTTTGACTTAAATGAAATAACTTTAGCCGGATGTTTGACGCAGATGTTTCTCATTCACTTCTTCTCCTCTGTAGAATCTACCATTCTTTTAGCAATGGCTCTGGATCGCACTGTGGCTATCTGTAATCCACTTCGCTACACTGCGATCATGAACTCATCTATGTTTTTGAAACTGCTGCTGTTCACATTGATCAGGAGTGGTGCAATTATGTCCACTTTGGTCGGTTTAGCTTCACCTTTGTCTTTTTGTGGGTCTAATGTTATCCATCATTGCTACTGTGACCACATGGCTCTTGTTAGCTTAGCGTGCAATTCAACTGCAAAGAACAATGCAATGGGGGTTGCTGTGATCATTTGTTTCGTTGGAATTGATATATCGGTCATTTTCTTCTCTTACATGAAGATCTTATATGTTGTACTGAGAGCTGCAGCAGGGGAGCATAGTTCGAAAGCCTTCCATACCTGTGGTACTCATTTAATTGTCATGATGTGTTTTTATTTTGTGGGAAGTGTTACTTTCCTCTCACGTAACCTTAGTATTCCAATTCCAGTGGATGTTAACACATTTCTGGGTGTCACATATATTGTATTTCCTGCATGTGTCAATCCAATTATTTATGGTGTCCGAACCAAAGAGATACGAAACGCATTGTTAAAAATATTCAAAACACGTGTAAACAGAGTCACGGTTAAGGTTTCAACAGTTAAATTCTGAAATGCAATGTGCTGCTGGTACTTTAATCTGTATAGTTATATCAGCGTTAGTTAACACACTGTTTGTTCTTCATAGTCATGCATGAAAGCAGAAATCAAAACGACCCTGCAAATCGTGCCCTACTGGCTTTAAAACCTTCTGCAATACAGTGTCTCTTTAATCCACCTCATTTTTTATTATGTACAGTTGTGTGCAAATGTTTGGATAACACTGGTCGAATTGCATCATTTGTTACTTCTTGTTATAAGTTATAAATATGACATTTTTCTGCAAGTTTTAGTGCACAATATTTATTTATTTATTTGCAGAGTATAACATACTGGAAAACATCAAAATGTAGTACATTTATGTTATTTTTTCCCATATGTTAAATTCCACAAATAAACAGTAAGCGTGCATTAAAATGTGAAGTGTTTCTCTTTAGAAGATGTGCTAACTTATTTTCATAATGTAATATTCATAATGCCTGATACAGAGGAGGTGTCACTCATCCAATACAGCTGTAAGAAACTAAAGCTCTTGTGTTTGACTTATTAAAATGTGATGCATGTAAAATTGTTATGAGAGCTGATTTTGACAGAATTAATTGAAATCCCTGCAGTATAACTGTGAGGACTGCTTATTAGCAAGCTGACAATTATGTGTTTGGAATATCCAATGTATCATGGGAAATTAACCTACTACCACTGGAGCACAGCATACTGAGCCTGTATTCTTCACCAGTGACAGTGTGAGTTTTCTCATAAAAGAGATGATTTGAATGGACAAGAACCATGTCACAGGCTTTATGAAGGACACAGACTGAGAACACATGAGAATAATTTTAAAGGCTGATTTGTTACGCATCTCCCTGTACTGTTTACCCCGATTGCTAGCCAGTTCATATTTTTAGATAGCAAACAGTATTTAAATATAACAGTATATTTTGGAGGCAGAGGATCCCTGTTTATTTATTTGTTTATTTAATTAATTAATTTATTTATTTTTGCTTAAGTCTGCATTATCACACAAATGGCAGACACAGTGTAGCAGTAGCCATAACCTTGACCTTGAGCCCATCAGTTTCGTCCCTATTACATATAATTAATCAGTACATATGTAAAGTCAGTATGATAGAACATAATATACACTATGAACGTAATAATCATTCTAGAAAAGTAATGTCAATTATGTGGATCCCTAACAAACAGAAAGACATTTTCATTTTTACAAAGAAACAAAATATGAGTGAATAGTTATGATCTGTTGCACATTTTCTAGAAGCACAGTAACACAAACAGTGCAGCAGTACAAATATATAAGATTTAGTAAGAGTCATTCTTCTACAACTTAAGATTATAATAATACACCAATGTTTTTGGGGAAACTAGGTCCATATAATAATGTGATGTGACTAAATGTGAAATTAAAGTATCTACCACTGAACCCAATCAATTAAGAATGTTATCCTGTAATTGCTAAGTGTATTAGTTCAACATAGGCCTTTCATTTGCACAGTGGAGGCAGAGTAAATGAGCTGAGAGCTCACCTGAGGTCAAACTAAAAGCCAAATGTCTTGAGAGAACATGACACATTTAATCAGTTCAGAGCCAATTAAATCACTTGCTAGTCAAAACAAACAAGTTTAATGAAAATGAATAAACAAGTGTGTGTTGTTACCATATTTTAATAAATTAATAGCATGGCTTTCCACTGCTAAGTGTTAGTGTATTTAAAAATGTGAACAGATTGATGTTTAAAAAAAAAAAAGAGATCTGACCGGCTCCCGAGTGGTGCAACCGTCTAAGTGTTGGCCTTATCATCAGGAGAACGCGAGTTCGATCCCTGGTGATGCTACAGCCATCTGTAACTGGGAGTCCAAAGGCAGCCTAGGGCCTCACTCTCTTTGGCTGAGTAGGATGCCCCCCTTCTCCCCATCACTCAAGGCCATGCTAGCCTGGTGTTCAGCTTCCAATGATGTTGCGTGAGCAGCAGTTCAAAAAGGAACAGTGGTTGGTTTCACAGGTCTCAGAGGAAGCCTGTGTTAGCCTTCACCCTCTTAGCGTTGATAGTATTGTGTGATTGGGGGAGTCCTAACTAGCGGGTGGAATTGAAAATGACTAAATTTGGGAGAAAATTGTGTAAAAATTCAAATTAACAACTGACCACTTATTCTGCGAGTTACAGATGTCATGGTGTTTTTTTGTTTTGTCCTATAAGCCTAAATTGCTTATATAAAGAACATTTCTGAACATTATGTTGCTACATATCAAATTGTTGTCTGTAGTTTATTTCATATGGTAACTAAGCCAGTACGTTGCTATGTAAGTGCACCTTGTCATTACCCAAAACTGACCTCCACCTACAATAAAGTTCATTCATTTATCTTGGCTAATACAATTTCAGTGAAAGCTAATTCAGACATTAGACAAAGAAGAGACCATATGCAGCAAGATTAAATGAGCTTTCCTGTGTCAAGTGCATGAAATGACATGGAAGGACAAATGAAACGAGCTGCTCTTCAGAAGGTCTGGCAAGAATTGTAACACACATCAGCACGTAAGGGTTTTGAGCTAGCTTTGAGAAGAAGCTAGGTCCATAAACCCAGCATTTACAAAAAGCCAGAGGTTGCCAGAAGACAGAAGAAGACATTGTTGGAGGAAGTGAGGAAAAGAACAAAAAAGTGTGACCAGACTAGAGTTTTTACTCATTGGCAAGAACTAAAAAGAGAAAAAAGAATGTTCAACAGTCTCATGGCTAATGAGTAAACAATGAAAATTCTAATGCAGAGTGTAAGTTACACCCCTTCCAATGTTATTAATGAAAGATTGCGATGTTGGCCGTAACCTTATGTGTCATCCCTGTCTCATAGAGTTTCATCGTTATTAGATATATATAGATAGATAGGTATAGTCCTTTCTCTTCTGCTTTTGTGCACCATTCTGGATGTTTACACATAGAAACATAGAAATCATGAGTGTAATCTGTAGCATCTTTACTGAATCTTTACTGATGCTGGAGTTCACAGTCAGTAAAAATGACAGATGGAATAAAATCCCTGAGAAAACACTTGTAAAAATGACATTATCTCACCTTGTCACGTAAAACTAATCCTGTCTGAAAGGGTTAAACCTGCTTTGTTAGACAGACACCATGTCAACTACTTATTGTTGTCAAACTACAAGTAAAAAAAAATGCCATAACATTGATGCCACAACAAACAAAACATATCTTTATCTTTGAGCTTTTTCCTCCTAATCATCTTTTTTTTTATTTTCAACTTCACATGTGTACGTTCTTTTAAGAGGCGTATTGAACCTTTTTTCCCAGATTCTAGCATTCTACCATTGTGTTCTTTTAGCGTAACGCAATGGTAAAATAATTAAAGAAGAAGTTGTTATGAGGTCTCTTGGTCCTAGTGGGGCCCTGAGCAGCTGCCTGTGTTACTTACTAGGTAGCTGAACTCGAATAGTGCTTTTAGTGAAGTCTTCCATAAGAATGATGACACACCCAACAGTTGACAATTTCTAAACCCATCTTCTTCCTTTATCTGCCCCTGCTGATAAAATATTAAATATATATTGCAAATGTGAAGTTTGGTTTTTAAAATGAAACAGCTGTTAAATCTGGTTGGGCAAGTCTTGTTTATAGATGACCACACCCATCACTTGAATTCTGTATTAATTTATGATTATTTAAAATCATCACAGAATAAAAAGAAAAAAGTGCACATGTAACTGAGCACTTCTTAAAATGATGCAGCATCAATGGAAATGGCTAGATTAATATCAATAATCACCCTCATCATTATGATATTGTGGTTTTCATGGTATAATCTTTGATCATTATGTTAGCAACCATACCCATTATTTGTTGGACATAGTATTTTTTGTTGTACTGTATTTTGCAGTGGTGGACAGTAACTAGGTAAATGTAATTAGTTACTGTACTTAAGTGCTTTTTTGTGTATCTGTAATTTACTGAAGTATTTCCATTTTGGGTAACTTCTTACTTTCACTCCATTACATTTTAAAGTCAAATATGTTACTTTTTACTCCACTACATTATGCGAAATTGTTCCTTTTGGTTTATGTGTGTAAAATTGTAACATGTCAAAGTGAAAGGAGCATGAAGCAAGAACACCAATAAGGGCAGAGCACGCACTTTGTTTCAAGTTTGTTTTGACCTGTTGGACATACTGACCCAGTATACGGCAACATCAGTGGAGCAGTAAAATTTTGGTAGTCTCTATTTCAACATAAATTATCTAACTTTGTGTAAATAGACCACAATATAGAAATATTTACACACATGCAGTTGTGACTGATGTGTCTTTTTTTTCTGAATTATATCTGAATATATCTGAATATACAAACACTTTCATTTTATAGTAAATTTGTTTTTGCTAGTTTATGTTTATGAACAGAGACCTAGAGATGCAAGATAGTAAAGGAAATTCATTTGTGAACCTGAGTTTAAAGCAAGTTTTTATTAAACTTGTAACTAAAATGCAAATAAATCTTAAACTGAAACTTTGCTTGTTAGCAAAATGTTATTTCAGAGCCACTCGGCTCAACCAAATGGAAATTGTTTGCCTTCAGCGTTTTGTGCTTATGATCATTTTAATAGACATCAGTGTCAGAATAATTCATGAAATTACAGGTGGAGTATTTTCACCTGAAATGAGTTCACGAAGCAAGAGCCTCATTACAAAAAGGGTAACAGCACATGAAAGCCATGATTAATGTTTTAGTACTTTCGAAACTTACGTACGTCTGAAGGCAAATACTTTTGTACTTCTACTCAAGTGGAGGGCTAAATGGAGGAACTTCTACTTTTACTGAAGTAATATTTTACCTTGGGTATCTCTACTTTAACACAAGTGCATGATTTGTGTATTTTGTCCACCGCTGGTATGTTGTCACAGTTTTATAAAAGCAATAATGACTCAAACAGTGATTATATGCCACATACTTAAATTTATCAATTTAAATTTATACTTACATTTTTTTCCAATGTGTTGAGCACAGCAAATAAACAGAAATTGTGCACTAAAGTTTGCAGAAAACTGCTATATTTAAATGTGTTCCCTGCAGATGTATTAACTTATTTTTCGCAAATCTACAAAGCATGCCATTTGACTTGATATTATCATTTCATAATCCATAAAATGTGGATAACACACAAAGGGGTTGAATACTTTTTCAAGCCACTCTAGTAGCACTCCAAGCTGCTCATGTATGATCACTTACAAATTTTTTAGTTACAGTTACAGAAAACGCTTAGAAAAGTTCAGATGATGTATTGTGAGCTGCACATTCACATTCAAAACAACTGTTCACTTCCATTCTGATGAATTTATTTCTGTTTTTCTGACATGAAGCTGAATGACATTTCTCTTTATTGAGCGCATGCTGTTAGCAACACCTGTATGTGGCATACAAACATATTTTTACATACAAACTGGAACTCAGCAAGAGCTCCATACATTATAGTTGCATTCATCTTGTTGCTGCTACATTAATTACATTAACCAGAGAAGTTTCACATGCTCTGAAAATAACCAGCCACATAAAAAAATCTCTTAAACTTGCGTGCCCTCTAGAATCTCAAATATGACTTTGTTTGCCATTTCAATGAGGAAATGTTTTTTCCCCCAATTCACAACACCACTTGAGTGCAGCAATACTCACCACTGTTTTGGTAACTGACCTTCTTATTCAGGTGTTTCCAAACCCAGCTCTGGGATTTTCTTTAGTCTAACACACCTGATCCAGCACATTAAGGGCTTGTTAACTGCCTAATGAGCTGAAGCAAGCATGCTACATGAGGAAAAGCACAAACATGTACATAGTGTGAGGTTCCCAGGGCTGTGATTAGGAACTCTTGTTTTAGCTGCTGCACTCTGTTCAATTTACAATTTTCTCAGATGTAAAATGTTTTGTAATATAAACAAAAAGATACACTACCACTAAATATGTGCAATTAGGACATAAAAAACATGTCATTTGGGACTGACAGACATTGAAAATACAGAATCAAAAATCTAAGCCTGAACCTCTTGCTCTAAAATGAACAAAAGAGCAATGCAGTAATCAGAGTGAAGGTTTATTTCTGTGTCACTAATCTCCCTGAAAAAAGTCGTCATGGCAAGTGCAGCTACATTTAATGCAGAAGACAGCTAACTAATAACAAAACCACTCACCAATGAATATTTCAGACATTTTATCTGACTAAACTACCTTGTCTCTGTGTGCTGAAACTGGAAGCGTGACTCTGTCAACGTGCACTAATTGTATTAATTTTTAGATATTTAATTAAGACAACTCTGATTTCTTTTGTTCGTATCCCATAGATTAGTGGGTTTACGCAGGCAGGAATGAGGAGATACATTAGACTAGTTAGCACACGTACATCACGTGAAACTGAAGATACTCGATATCCGACAAATGTACTAACGGCACTGAAATAGGCAACCGCTATGGTCATTAAATGAGAGCCACATGTCTGAATGGCCTTTTGGCGAGAGTCTCCTGAAAGCGTCTTAAAAATGACCACAAAGAGAACAGTGTAGGAGACCACTATAAAGACACAGTCGCTACTTGTAAGACTTAAACCAAGGATACCTGCTAAATAATTCTTAGAAACATCACCACAGGCTATGTTAACAACTGATGTGTGTTCACAGAAGCAGTGGTAGATTTGGTTTGATTTACAAAATGGAAGTGGTGCAACCAGACCAACCATTCCACTTACAAACACAAAATTACGGATTACAAGTATGGAGCAGAAACAGAGAGAGTTGCTCAGGTTTACAAAGTCATGGTAACGCAAAGGGTACATAATGGCAAAAAGTCTGTCAACAGTCATCCAAAATAAAATGCTTGACTGAAAACACCCTGCAAGATGAACAAGAAACATCTGAATGAGACATTCACTTTTAGTAATTAGATTTAGGCCAGACACAAAACTAACCAGCATCCTGGGAACAATGATAATTGGCACAACAACCCCAAGAGCTGCAATTTGTGCGATCAGAATGTACATTGGAGCATGCAGTGTTCTTTGCTTCCAAATGACCATTATCAGAAGAGAGTTAGCCGTTAACGCGTGAACGAAGATGATTAAAATGGGGATGACAAACACAGGCCGGTATGTCTGCAGATCTGTAAAACCAATTAAATAGAATTCAGAATGTGAAAAGTTGTAGGTTGGATTGTAATTCATTCCTTCAATTGGACTTTGAACCTTAAAACCAATCATTATATAAATGGTAGTATTTCATTACGACCAGTAAATAAAGTATGCCTGAAAAGCTCAGAGGTAGATAAAATCTGTGGCATGTGTTCTAGAAGCACAGTAACACAAGCACTGCAGCTGTACAAATGTAAAAGATTTAGTACGAGTGTCACTTTCCAACAACTTAAGATCATACAAATACAACGTTTTGAAAAAAAAAAAGGTCCTGTATAATGTGCTTACAATAATTCAGCCCATAATAATATGAGGAGACAATTACATGGTGAAGTTACGTGTCTGCCACTGATTCGAATGAATTAAGAATTCTATCTATAAACAAGTATTTTCATTACATCTTTGTTACACAACAACTTAAAACAACATTTAAAGACAAGTTGCATATGAAAAGAGCAAATTATAAAGTGCAACCCTTAATAAAATCTTCCTGTGTAAGTCTGCTTTAACTTTAGTATGTTATTCTGTAATTGCTAAGTGTATTAGTTCCACAAAGGCCTTTTATTTACACAGTAGAAGCAGAGGAAATGAGCTGTGAGCTCAAGTAAGACACCAAATGTCTTCAGAGAATATGACACATTTAATCAGTCCAGAGCCAATTAAATCACTTGCTAGTGAAAACAAATAAGTTTAATTAATGACCTGGGTTTCCATTACAATGACGTGTTAGTGCAATTAAAATGGGAACAGACTGATTTTCAAAACCTCATGCTGTAAGTAGCAGTTCAGGTACAGATGTCATGGTACTCCATCTGTTATAACTTTAGCCTAAATTGGCTGCAAAAGGAACATTTCTTAACATTATGTTGCTATCTATCAAATCATTGTCTGTAGTTTATTGCTATTAATATCTTAACTCAGCCAGTATGTTGCTATATAAGTGCACCATGTCATTATCCAAAAATGACCCCCACCTACAGTGAAGGTAATTCATTTATGATGACAAAATTCAGACATTAGACCAAGCAGAGACTGTATGCAGCAAGATTAAATGAGGGACGAGTCACTCACTCTAGCATTTTAGACAACATAATGGTACAGTAATAACCCAGCAGTTGTTTGGGGCCCTGAGCAACTGCTTGTCACTGATTTGGTAGAGCTGGAATGGTATAGTGCTCTTATGCATTTGAAGCATATTCTTGCATAAGAAAGATTCCACACCAACTAACCGAACATTTCTAAACCCATCATGTGCCATCATCTGCCCCTGCTGATAAAATATAAAATATATTGTAAATGTGATTAAACTTGATTTTTTCAATTGTAAAATCTGATTGGCCAAGTCATGTTTGAAGATGACCACACACATCAATTGAATCCAGTATTCATTCATGACTATTAAAAGTTGAAATTAATTAGTTCAAATCAATGGAATGTGTAGATTAACAATATGTGTGTAAATGAAGCACTTTGGTTCACTCGCACTGGTATGTGTATGTTCTCTGAGCTCACTTTGGGTTTCCCTGTCAGTGTGCATTGGCCCCTCCCCTGGCCGTGCCACAGAGCAAACAGAAATGATTTCATACAATGGAACAAATGTTATCATTTTGTTATTAAATTTCTATCATTTTTCTTATGCCTCAATCAAAATTATACATACATAAAATCATGCATATTTTGATTGAATAAGGGATCCTTACTAGCTTTTGAGAGGATTCTAACATCATACTGTTTCCAGTCTGGCTCCCCATGTTTTTGAATAGTTCTTTTAATGTGACCATCACTCTTAATTTTTGGCTTGACTACACCACCATCAAGACAAATTTCTGATATAATACTTACAGTATCGGTGTCAGTAAATTACACAACCACAAATATCTGAAAAAGAATATGTATTTCGAAATCCTTGCAAGGAGCATATACAGCATGTTATGTATGTATTGTAAGCAACTACCTACAATTTCAACATCTAAACAGCACAATGGAATACCACATAGAGAAAACACTGAAAGGATCAAAGTATATAGTTTTCAGCAAAATCAAATAAAGCGTGCTTACATTTCATTGTTTTATCTAATTAATTCTGGGACACAGTGCTATTTAGGGCTTACAGTACAGCCAAGTGAAGATGAAATAACAGCAGTGCTACAAGCATAAACAGCACAGAACTTCAGCAGAAATTAGACTGTGACTCCACAGTGACTAGGTTAAACATCAATGTTTATTCCTAACAAACTCGCTTAAGCTTTTCTTTAGCTTTTCTTTATGATTGCATATATTCTGCCTTCACTATCACTGTTCACTAGCAAGCTGAACTGGTAGCAGAAAGCTAGCCAGCTAACAGGCTAACACTACAGTAATAAAATACACACTTTGAGTTTGAGCCTTTAAATAAGGTGTTATTGTACTTGATAATGGAGTCAGACTTGCATTAATCTTTTTATATGTTATATTCTCTTTACAACTGTATATATTCTGCCCCCCTTAACACTGTTCACTAGCTAGTAAGACTGGAAAGGTAGCAGAAAGCTTGTCGGCTCGCTCCCTAACAGGCCAACTCTACTTTGCAATAATAAAGGACAGATGTCAAATTTAAGCCCTTAAATAAAGCGTTACTTACAAACACAGACATATAAAGTAAGGAATGTAACTTACATGTCTGTTAGCTACATGCTGAAAACATTAGTATTTAAACTAGAGCCGACATAAAAATCCCAAACAACCCCGAGCTCAAAAACTTACACTGAAAAAGAACAGGTGGTGTTTTCTTTTTGGAGAAAATTGTCCTAAAAACAAAAGAAACATTAGTTGTAACATTAATTTATAGAAACATGAAACATATAGACAAAATAGCTAATTTAATGTATGGAAAATATGAATTAATATAGAGATCTAATAACTCACCCTGGTTGGCTGTTGAGACCAATAACCAAAAAATTAAATGTAGCAGCTTTTAGAAGCTTCTCTTCCCAGATAGCATGGACATTTGGCCTGAGCTTGGCTGATCTGTGGTAGCACTGGCTGAGAGTCATCCTGAATTGGGCAGAGTGTTACCCACTGAAGAGCTTGCAAATGGGACTCGGGTCGATCTTATATGTACTTACACGGCCCAAGTGTGCATTCATTGGCTTGGGCTAGTTGCGGGTTACATTTGGCAAAAGAAGCTCAGGCCAATTCCCAGTTATTGTGATACAACCCCAGTGAGTACTTATAGGTTCAGGCCAAGTGTGTTACACTCGGAATCTGGAGAGTCGGCAAAAGGAGCTTGGGCCAATTCCTATATGTGTTCAAACGGCACAGGGATGCACTATAGGTTTGGGTCGATTATGGCTAAATCTCAAATAAGTTTCTGCTGCCTGCATAGTCCACTACGCAGATCTTGCAATAATGGCTCCTGAAACCAAACACTACATAATACGTCTAACAAAGAGCCAGTTGAGATTCAGCCAGGTGTACATAATTCAACAGGCCTCCATTGGTTAATAAATTTTATTGCCATTGATGTTTTTTGTGTGATTTGTACAGAACAAAGTATTCAATGAGAATATCTCATCATTCATTCAGATCTAGGATGTGTTATTTGAGTGTTCCCTTTATTTTTTTGAGCTGTGTGTGTGTGTATGTATGTGTGTGTATGTATGTAATATATACACATATATTCTTGAATCTAAAGCCATTGCCAGTTTTGTCAGCTCCACTTACCATATCGACATGGCATAAGCATATCAGTAGCAAAATTTTGATATAATAATATGCAAAATGGCAATTTATTTATATGTTTGCATTTAAATTTCCCACACATATATTCAATATTGGGCTCAAAATAAAAATTCTAATTCAATCTATTTTAATGTCATTTGGTACACTAGCATTGTTTTATTTACACAAAGATATAGATGCTTTGGGCAGCTTTATTTAAATTAAAACGTGTTTCTAGAGGTGCATAGTAGCTTCATATGATTGGTGGCAAAATGATCATTAAAATATCATTTACATTATATGTATTTACACTGTCTAATAATGCTTTTGAATTTGCAATATTAAAGAGAAAGAGGGCAAAAGTCAGATGTAAAATGGGAAGTAGGCCCCTGTCCTCTTTTCATTTACACATTCTCACCTACTACCCTCACTCTGTGGCAAAATGTTGTTTAAAATGCGTTTGACCCGATTGTATTTTATTTTTTATAGACTTCCACCTGTCAGGCATCCCATCAGTTCGGAGCCAGCAGCACGCTCAGCAGAAAGGCTGTAACTGAACTAACATCCGTCTGCCGCATATTGAGCATAGCCATCCACTGAATTTAAAGCCACTAATTGAGTGCCCTGGACCTTTACTGGGCTAAGGTGGCAACCCTAACAGAGAACAAGATTCATTTTGGCTTTCTGTCCCTCTAATATAATCCACTTGACTTAGTTTCCTCAGATTTGAGTCATTATCATCCGAATTTGTGTCAGTAAAGCTTTTGTTAGTCAAAAAAACCTGTTCTTTGGTGAGCAGAACTGACCCTATTCAACATTTAGAAATTGGTGACAGATTGAAGCTTTGACATTTGTTGAATGGTGAATTTAAAATCACTGCTTTTATTTATTTTCGTGTCTGTAGCGTCATAGATGAAATCAGACGCGTGCGGAAAAATGAACTTAGCTTTTTAAAAAAGACGTAATCCGAGCTCGCAGTCAAAAACGGGCGTGGGTCAAAACCAAACAATGCGAAGGGCGAGACACTAAATCAAAGTCCAGAGAACAGTCCACAAGGTCAGAACACGGAGATATACCACAGGCAGATAATCCGAAAGGAAATAGCAAAAGAAGTAAACAGTAAGCAGGCAAACGGGTCGGAACCGCTCAGGCATAGATACTATGGAGCCGCTCAGGCACAGATACTATGGAGCCGCTCAGGCACAGATACTATGGAGGCGCTCAGGCACAGATACTATGGAGCCGCTCAGGCACAGATACTATGGAGCCGCTCAGGCACAGATACTATGGAACCGCTCAGTAAGTCGATAAACGAAACAATACTTCGCACGCATCCTGTGCTAAGCCCGGGCTAAAGCTAATTAGCAAAACACAGGTGAACCACATTAGAATTCCAGAGAGTGAGACCGGTGATTGGAGTGTGCAGGCAGGTCAGAGGTAGCTGGAAACATATGAATTCCAGGAGGAGTCTGGGGAATGGAGTCCAAGTGGGTATCAGAGCCCAAGGGATGCGTGGCAGTGTCCGTGTGAGCAAACAGAAATTTGATTATTTTAAATTGATTTGATTGATTGGTTGATTGTTTTCGGCTATATTAGTGGCGCAATAAAGAAATACAGTTAGCTAACCATGCCGGAAAAATGCGCTGAGCGTGGTTTTAAATGTTCCATGTCGACCCAGGTCCATATAAAAGCCACTGGTACAGTTATTTTCCATTCTCAGAACCATTTGGCCCTGCAGTGGAAAAGAGGACAAGAAGTGGTGAATTAGATGTGATTTACAAAATGAAAGTGGTGCAACCAGACCAGCTATTCTGACTGCATACACAACATTATGGATTACAAGCATAGAGCAGAAAAGGAGCATGCAGAGTGCTTTGCATTATAACTACCAATATCAGAAGAGAGTTAGCTGTTAGAACTAGATGATGAAAAAGGGATGAAGAGCACAGGCCGGTGTCTGCAGATCTGTGAATCCAATTAAATGGAATTCAGAATGTGAACAGTTGTAGGCTGGTCGGTAATCCATTCCTTGAACTGGACTTTAAAAAGAGTTATTAATGTTATTAATGTGTTTTAGTGTTGTGCATTTCCCAGTTTAAGATATTTGAAGTATAATTTCTGAAACACTAGAACTTCTACATCTGTTAACTATTAGTGATATTACATCATGAAATCTAGTTCTCAATAATATAGAAATAAAAGCCCAGTACCAGAAAATAAAATATATATCATTATTCTTTGTGTATAAGGCTCCTTGTTAAGGAGTGCATCCACAGTCTTGTCATTTGCTGTTTTCACCGCTGCTGGCTTGACCTGTCCACTACATGCTCTTAAGCATTTTTTGTTCCTCCCCTGACACTATGCTGGTCCTATGGCAAAAACGTTTGAATTTACACAAATATCTCTTCTAATATGCACATTTAGGATAACGTGGAATGGTTCACACATATTTTGTCCTAGATACTTACAACAACAGCAACAATCTGCAGTTTCCCCCTGGGATCAATAAAGGAATCTGAATCTGAATCTGAATAATTAATTAAAGAGACTACATGCCAGGGTAGACTAAAGGTCATCCATCCATTTTCTAAGCCGCTTCTCCCTCAGGGTCGCGGGGGGGGGTGCTGGAGCCTATCCCAGCGGTCATCGGGCGGAAGGCAAGGTACACCCTGGACAGGTCACCAGTCCATCGCAGGGCAGACAGACAGACATACACAGTCACTCACACACTCACACCCAGGGGCAATTTAGCATGTCCAGTCAGCCTGACTGCATGTCTTTGGACTGTGGGAGGAAACCGGAGAACCCGGAGGAAACCCACGCCGACACGGGGAGAAAGACTAAAGGTCAGTCATCCTGTTTTAGTTTGTTGAAAGCTGCTAATATGCATTTCAACATGGTAATGGTCTATTTATAGAAAACATTTCTCATTGTCTGAATTTTGAATGTAATTTATGCAAGTTTGATGTTTTAAAAACGCATTTCTTTCAAAAGGAGGATGTATCCTATATCAAATCAACCTATACTGATGACTCCTGAAGGGGAGGCAAGGACAAGGACAATATCTTTGGGAATAAATCAATTAAAAATATTTACCAGAATTTGCTGGCCTTCTCTAGATGGTCTCACCTGTTATGTAATTGAATAGGAGTGCTCTACCAGTAGGTTAGAGTGGAGATTTATGGACAGTTTGGAATTAACAATAAGACATATTCTCCTTGTGGAAATGTTATTTGAAAAATAAGAAAGAAACACAGATAATTAAAATAAGATAAAAGACTGGACTGGTTCTGGGCCTGTAAAAAATGTGTGTGATGTTAATGGTGGGTGTATATGGGTTCATTCACAGCACTTTGCTTCATAATTAATATCATGAAAAGTAAACTTAAAGTACGTTAGCACTTCACTGTTGTATGTAACACATTTCTCATAGCAGTTTATGATGATTCAAGCATAAACTCTAAAAATCGAAAAATTGTACTTCCAAGAAAATATTACAGCATCTTGGAGTTTGAGAAAGGAACAATATAAAAAACAACTATGATGATGATGGTGAAACTATTATTATTATTATTATTATTATTATACTAAATAACTTCCTAATTATGACAGATTTAACCTCTTCTAAAATCAGCCCTTAATAAGTAATGATAATGGAAATATTGTGTGATTCAAAACAAGAATCTGCTTGACTTGGCAGTCTTCATTCATGCTTACTTACCACCACCTAGTGTTGGCTATTCTATATTACATCAGGCACTGTTATATACACTATCTTTAACTGCACATGTGATATTCTATATGCAGAGCTGGGGTCTGCCCAGCATAGGTTTTTTAATTGAAAATTGAACACAAAAGAACCTCCAAGAAAAGTTTTCACATAATTGATTTATGTTTGGATAAATAAAAACCTCTGCATGTTTGCCATATGTTTTCATGATTTCCAAGACCGTTATCGTTGACATTCTAAATAACTTAATAGCCAATGCATCTGCAGGTATTTTCTGTGTTTCTGTTGTTATGTTTCTTTCAAAAACTCATATCAAAGTGCCGACTATCACACCTTTTGTACAGAAGCCAGTACAAACACAATAATATTACTATTAGTATTAGTATTATTGGCACTAATTGGCTGGTAATTGGCATGCTATACAAGAGCAGTGGCGCCGCTAAAAATATTTTGGGTCCAGGTCTTCCAGATGCCCAGCCAGTTTCAAACCTCATGACGGGCATCTCAAAGTGTAGCTCTTTAACATGCTAAACAGGCAGAAAAGTTCCTCTACCAGCCGCTCCACCGTCATGAGCTTTGTCTGGGACTACATACACCTCTGACTATTTAGCAAAATAATCCATGGCCACCAGCACCTAGCCTGGTGGTGGGAAAGGGGCCCAGGATGTCAATGACTGCTCTTTCCATTGGGTCACCAGAGCAGAGGGATAGCAATGGAGCATGTGATAGCTGAGGCGGCCCTTTCTTGGCCATACACAAGTTCCAGCAGTGCACATAGAGTTCCACGTCAAAGTGGCAACCTGGCCATTAGAATCTCTGCTTCAGCCGCTTCACAGTCTTGCCCACCCTGTAGTGACCCACGTGTGCCACCCCATAAGCAACACTAAGCCTAACCAAAGACTGTTCCGGGCCGCTCAGAGTGCCCTTGCGGTGGGCTCCTTTGGTGTTACATCTGTCCATTCTGGTGTACACCCTGCCTGAAGCCAACTCTGTGGCCATGAAAATTCTGCATCTTCCTTCTGGGCATGACAGAACCTCTTGGAGCCCACTGTGTCAAGTCTGCTGCTATTAATGCCGGTCATGACCACAGCACTCCTTTCTGCTGCTTTGCCTTCTTTTTCATACTGGCACTACTACACTACTGACAAGGAATTCTTGTTTATATTTTGTTTATGTTTTTCTTTTAAATTCAGGAAGGTAGCAACATGGAGGCTTAGATGTTAGATGCTCTGTCATTTTCACCCTCAGTCTACAGAGATCTTCCTCAGTCATCATGCAACACTCCAGTCTGCAAACCTCTGGTCTGCCTTTGTCTGCAAATTCCAGTCTGAAGAGATCTTTACGACACCTGTTTATATATTAATCATTAATGGTACACAGCACATCTGTGTCACTGACCCTCTGTGGCATGGGAGCTAGGAATAACAGGAGCTGTGGCCTTGTTACGTCCTGTGTCTGTCTGTTTCCTTTTCTCTCTTTCTCCAAGTGTTTTCAGGTGGACGCTGTTGCTGTGTGACTGATGTCTCGGTTTTCCCAGTGTATGATTGGCTGTTCCTGTTCCTGTTCGTTACAAAAAGCCTTTGATGTCGGAGCAATATGGAGTGGTTTTCTTATTCGGCCTTGCACGGTTCCGCTCCCCTGGCTGCCTGACAGTCGACAGGCCGGTTTTTGCTCATTTACTGTCCTACAGGCATCTGTGGGCCAGTAAAGACATTATTGTAGTTTTGGTTTCTTTTTTTAGAAAGGAAACGTAGGGGTGGCCTTTTTTGTTTGATCTGTTGGACTTTGTTTATCGGTAGTGTAGTGAGGGTGTTTTTTTGTAATTTCTTTTTCTTTTCTTTTGTTAGGTTAGTTATATTTCTTATATTGTTATTAGGCTTTTTTGTTTGTTATTTTGGGCCTTGGGCCTCCCTCAAGTTATATTTCCTTTATATTTTGATTTTCTTGTTTCAGTGGATTGCTGAGAATAATTTTGATGACTGAATGAAAGTGCAAAGCATCGAATAAATCGTCAAATCTCTATTTGATGTGTTTACTATCATTAATATTTATTATTTAGTTTTTTTTTTTTTTTTGTTTTGGTCTGGCGTCTGGGTGGGCAGTCTCTTTGTGCATCTTACCCCTAGGAGACATAACAGACCTGTAAGGCCTAGTAGCTGGTAGTGTAGTCTGGACCTAAAAGAATGTGCAGCATGCATCTAAAGGCTGTCATAAACTTATAAATGAGAATTTGTGGACGTTGTGGGTACGTATATGTATGGGATAGATTTCAACTCATTAATTTTTCTTTTAAACATTACATTTTTTATGCAGTCTTCATCCATGCTTATCTACCACCACCTAGTGTTAGCTTTTCTATACAACATCTTGCATCTTACATCTTGCATTATGTTGTGCAATGAAAGCATATTAATTTGTTTCAATATTAATGTTGATTTAAATTCATTGTGAATTAATTCTTTAAATTTTGAGTACAACGTCCAGTAAGAGAAATATTCAAAGCATTTTTAGACAATTACAGTAGCAAATGAAGAAAGAAAATGTAACCTGCAGCCTGGGTGTCATGTTTTTGTTACTAAAATGAACAAGAATGTACATGAAATTAGAATGCTGTTTAAACATAATATCAACAGTATTCAAGACTTAAATATCTTAAATACTGTATATAGAATAATTTCACATTTTAATTACTAATACATCTGCAATTTGGGCACCAACTAATTCACCATTTTGGAACTATTAGTTGTCTCATTTAGCTTTGCAAACTGACCTGCCGAAAGTATCGTTGTTTGTGAGGGCTCTTTAATAGGATGGCTGACAAATATTCACATTTAGGCTCATATGAACTACCTGTGCTGTGATTTAGTTGCTTGAATTAAAGCCCCCATATACTGATTTAACAGTGTAAAAGGTATACTTATCTGGTAGCATGTTGTGCCTTCTTTGGCCTTCAGAATATCATGAGCCTGGATTCTGGATGAGTTATATAGGCATGTTATACTGGTTTATAGTATTGCAGTTTCTGCAGACTGGACAGCTGAAAAGCCCTTTCTCCCTCATACCAAAGATGTACAAGTGACACTCATTCTCTGAACTTGCTTCAGTAAAACGATATTAATGTGTTGATCGTTTTAGGGTAATGGTGGGGAGCGAGGAGGCGTGCACATGCTGAGATAAACGACTTTTATTATGGGCAAATCCAGGGTCAGGGTCAAAATGGTCCAGGTTCAAACAGCCGATACAGAGAGCAGGAGGGACAGACATGACAAAATTAACACAGAACCTCAAACAAGAATCAAACACTACAAACATCCAAACAACACAGAACCTCAAACAAGAACCAAACACGAGAATACAATACATACATCCAACAAAGATTAAACAAAGACCAACAAAGACAAGGGCAAACACAGGGCCTAAATACAACAGGGATGATGAGGGACAGGTGGAAACAATCAGGGGCAGAGTTGAAACAAGGGGCCAGGATTGTGAAAACCAAAACAAAAAAGCACATGGACTACTGGAAGAAAGCATAACATGAGCAAGTGGGCGAGTGGGAGTTGCCAAGCGTGACATTTAGTAATTAACTCTGTTCTGACTTCAAACCCTAATAATTCTTGTCTACTCATTAAACATTTATCTTCATGATAAAATATCAATAATCAAAAAATACAATACTTAAAACACCATTGAAACACAAGTAAAATGTAAAAAGACTTCTTATTCTAAAAGTATGCTTTTACTACTTATTCTGGCTGTAGGGCTGTACTCAACCCATCTTTTTGGCCTAAAATAACTTATAGAATCATTTTTAATTCATACCAGGAAACATTTTACTTACTATTTAATTGAGAAGCATCTCAAATTCTAAAATGAATCAAATACTGTTTACAAAGTCTCTCCTATGACCACAAAAACTTTGTGACTAAAGTGCATAACATTCTTAATTAATGCCAGAGGGAAAACTCTTAGCCTTCCATGGAGAAATGTCTCATGGTTAAAACTAAGTTATATATTCAAATTCCTCATCAACAGCTCTGAAGCGGCTGAAGCATTCTTATAGCTTCCCTTTAACTAATTCAAGGTAGCCTGTTGATATAATTCTCATTATTTGTTCATTCACACTGCTTTTTTCATCATTGTAATGCTTGTGATGACTTTTTAAAACAGAAATAATAAGTATGGTACAATTTAACATAACACTCATTTTTATGGCCTATGCATCTCCTGGGCCACTCAGTTATGGAGTTTTCTTTGTCACATTTTTGACTTATCTCGCTACAGTGTTTGCCAATGTAAGTTTAATGCTGATAATCTACTTGGACACAAGTCTCCACAAGCCTATGTACATATTTTTATTCAACTTGTCGATCAGTGGACTAATTGGAAGCTCCACTGTTTTGCCTAGCATCATGAACTATCTTCTTGATGAAATGAAATATATTTTGTATAGCAACTGTTTACTGCAAGTATTCTTTGTCGTATTTTATGGAGGTTGTGTATATGGAATAATAACAATTATGGCATATGATAGGTATGTGTCTATTTGTAAACCACTGCAATATCACATTATAATGACACCAACTAAAGTTAGAATACTTCTAGCAGTCGTTTACATTTTTTCTATTTGTTTTTTAGCTTTACAAATGCATTTTACTTCAAGCGTACCTCTGTGCAGGTACACTATAAACAAGCTGATCTGTGATAACCTCGCACTAGTCAGTCTGGCCTGTTGGAAGAGTGCACTTGTAGACCTGTATGGTTTGGTTGGGGTAGTAATTTTTGTTGTTTTTCCTCTGGCATTGGTCATTATGTCATATGTAAGAATATTATTTGTTAGTTTGAAAGCATCAGCAAATGCCAAGAAGAAAGCTCTAAAAACCTGTGCCCCCCATCTAATCACATTTATTAATTTTTCTTCAGCCAGCCTTTGCTCTGGGATATACAATCGACTTAATAACAATCTTCCAAAAGAGCTTAATGTTTTCTTGTCAGTACATTTCATTCTGATTCCGCCCCTCCTGCACCCACTTATATACGGGATGAGAACTGAAAATATTAGAAAAAGTTTCAGAAAAATTCTGCAGAAAAGAATTTTTGCCTCTGACATTTCACATGGAATTGGAGCATAAAATCATTTAAAAATCACCTTTTAGTATTTGGATGTGGTTTGCACCACTTCCATGAAAAGCTTGTAAAGGATTTCTCTGAAGATTAATATTCATTATTTTAATTGTACTACATTTTCAAAATTAAAATGATTTTTGTTGGGAATAGCATCTTAAAGAAAGAAAATAATAATGCAAAGAAGTGTAATGCAGCTAGCACGTAACAGTACCTTCTTTCTGAGCTCTTTGATTTAGAATTATGCTGTGCAATGCATTTTTGGTGCATTTTTAAATCTTGTTTACATGCAAGATGACGCTCTTCAGAATGATTCAAACATATTTGCAATACCCCATGTTAAATTTGATGCATGTACAGAATATTTTTCAATGGCAAAATAAACAAATGTGAGAGGTTTGCTTTATTTATTTATTTATTTATTGGGTATTTTTAAACAGTCACTTCTGAGTTAAATGATAAAATAAAATAAATGATAAATTAGGTTTTGTTAGCTCAGAGCATGGGTGGAAATGGAGCATGGGTGCTAAGCATCCTCATCAACACAATCAAAGGGTCATAGAAGGACAATAGAAAAAATCTTAAGTTGTAAAGAACCATGTTTTTAATTTGCACCCTCCAGCTTGTTTCTGTTTCTTATAAACACATATACAATTGACCATGTCATTATTTGTATTGACATCGTACTTTTTTAATACTTTACTTATTTTTAGAAAATCCACAAGACCACTAACTGATGGCCTCAAAACAATAGTTAGTTTATCTTATAATGTCTAAGATTAAGCACTGCCAATGTTACAAAGACAGACATCAGATCAGATGGGACAATATCTCTATATTTTTAGTGTGATCCATTAGTCCAGACTTGAAGTCACAGAACCCAGGCAAAGTAGGAAAGTAGTAAAGTGAGTATATTTTATTGATACTTATTTAGCTGTTATGAATATAGACTGGAATAGTCAGAAAGCAGGCAGACACCGCAAACATGGGCCTGTAATTTATTCACTGCAAAAACAGAGGAAGGCAAAAACCCTTGATGGCTTACTAGTCAAAGATCAAAGGCAAATATTTATTGAACCTAATCCAAAAACTGAAGCAGGAGTGTATCTATAATTCATTTAATGAGCCCATTAAAAGAGGCCAGTGCAATGACGGCGCTATTGGAAGAATGAGAGGTCAGACTCAACAGCAACATTTAGCATGCATTAATATGTGTTGAATGACATGGAATGGCAAAGACATAGCATGATAGCTGAATCATCATTTAGATTAGCTGGTGAGGAATTTGGTTTCCCTTGCAGTCTGTTGAAGAGGCACCAGCTCAAGATGCTTTGATGCTTCCCTGTCCTAAATGTATGGTTACTCCTGTGTCAGAGGACCCACCTGCACAGACCCACCTGCATTAGAACATGTCACCACCCACTTGTGGTCTTGGCTTGGGTCACTCCAGGGCTAGCTCCTCAAGTTGCATCAGTCTTGGCTCTCTGTAGCTCCAGTGCCACATTAGGACCTGCACATTTTAGAGGTGTTTAATAGTAATAATAATTTAGAGATATGTTTAATAAATCTGTTCACACTCATCCCACTCTAAAATAAGAAATGCCTTCTATTTTAGCCGCTCTGCTGTTAATGTACTCCTGTGTTTTGGATCATTGTCAGTGCAACATCCAGTACTGTTTGGCTGTCAGATTGCAAACAGATGCTCTAATATTCAGCTGTGAAATTTCATTATCCAACTGGAATGCACTGATCCAGGCCCTGATGCAGCAAAACAGCCCCCAACATTACACTTCCTCCACTGTGCTTCATATTAACGATAATGTTTTGTGTTTTTATGAAGTGTCCAGTTTTATGAAAACATCCTTCTTTGTGTTTACATATTTTATCCCTTATTCATCAAAAGGAGATTCGAGCATAGAATGACGCATGATCACCTACACATCTGATGCATGAAACTGTTGTAGGACATCAAAACAAGGGGTCATTTGAACACAATTGAGTAATTAGTTTGAACTGTGTTGAAACAAACACTAGTCCCTTGTTTGTATATAATTTGCAAATAACATCCTAATTTACCATAATATAATTACAGTTTATATTAAATAAGTCAATAAAAGGAATGAGATATGAGTCAATAAAAGGAAAGCATTCAACAAGCCCCTGAGCAACTGATAATTCCCAATTACAAAATTGATATAGAATATTCTTTTATGTGAAAATGCAGCACTGAGGTTTTCTAGAACTGCTAAATTGGCCATGACTGTGTGCTGATCCTCAGAGATTTTGTTTGTTAATACTTACTGTTTGAGTGAAGAATAGAGAGATAATGAGTTAAGTTCATGTCTGCAAATTGTGATTCACATTTAAATTTTACAGTATTCAAGTGTAAAAAAAAAACAAAACGCGTATCCTCTATTGCATTGTACTACATGATGTAAGCTTCATGAAATGGGTTTCCAAGGCTGAGCAGCTGTACACAAGGCTAAGATCATTATGTGCAATGTCAAGTACTGGCTGAAGTGATATAACTCAAATCAGGGTTCGGCAGATGCCAGAAGATTGCTACCTATCAGAATACATGGTGCCAGCAGTAAAGTTTGGTGGAGGAGGGATAATGGTCTGTATTATTGCAGTTTTTTTTAGGGTTTGAGTTAGGCCTCTTAGTTGCAGTGAAGGGTAATCTTAATTCTACAGCAAACAAACACATTTTAACTTCGTGACAACACTCTGGCGAAAGTCCTTTGCTGTTTCAACATGACTGGGTCCCTATGCAAAACTTAGATGGTGTATAAAGACATTAAGCATCATTAACATTAAGTGCCTCTCTTCTTCACCTCATCTGCTAATATATACATTTTTCAGCTTCCATATTTTTGGATAAAGCCCTTTCTGCCAAGCGTACTGTTGGCCCCGCCCTGATGGGATGATCGACAGGTCGTGAAGACCATGAATATGAAAGTGCAATCTGGTTTACTTTGTAGCTTGGTGTTCTCTTTGATTACACAATGAAAATACATATTAGAAAAATCACATTTTAATTATAATTTTGACACAGTCATTGCATCTTCACATTAAGCATAAATATGCAGTTCTGAAAATACAATTTAACTTACATAAAGCCACCCATGATGCATCTAGATCTTTGTGTAAATTTAAAGTCAGCACTAGTGCACCAAATGGCAAATTAAAATTGCAGTATTAAATTTGAATTTTCATTTTGAGCTCAACATTGCATTTATGAGTGGAAAATTTAAATGCAAACATATAAATGCATTGCTGTTTTACAAATTACGTTTTCATTTTCATTTTCATTTTAATACTGATGCTTCCATAATCATATGGAACTAACTAGCAGATATATAATAGAAGTTGATGCAGAGGTAGCTGTAGACATTCAAAGAACATTTTTTACATTTGAATGTGCACTTCAATGAATTTAGACAAATATTAAAATTTTATTTTAACAGGTTACATTATGTGTTTATGTGTTTTTGAACTTGGGCCATGTTTCTCCAAAATGACAAATAAGAAGACTTTTTAATTAATACCAGAGGGAAAACTCCATGGCTTCCATGCAGAAATGTCTCACAGCTTAAGCTATATAAATGAATTCTGATCAACAGCTCACAAAGCTGAAGCTTAGTGATGACAAGTTCTTAAATAATTCAAGGTATGCTCTGTGATGTAACTCTCATTCTGTTTATTAACACTGATTGGTTGATCATTTCCTAAAGCTTAAAATGTTATGTTTTTCTGAGATTAATTTATCTGATCAGTGCTGGCATTTTATAATGTATCCTGTCTTTTCTTTTGAACAGGAACAATAAATATGCTAAATTTGAACATAACTCTCATTTTTATGGCCTATGGAGCACCTGGACCACTCAATTTTGGAGTTTTCTTTGTCACGTTGGTGACCTATCTTGCAACAATGTTTGCCAATATAATTTTGATGCTGTTGATCTACTATGATACAAGCCTACACAAGCCTATGTACATATTTTTATTCAACCTGGCAATGAATGGACTGATTGGAAGTTCTGCTGTTCTGCCTAACATCATGAGCAATCTTGTGAATAATATGAAAAACATCTCCTATAATAACTGTCTGTTGCAAGTATTCTTTATCAATTTTTATGCAAGTTGTGCATATGGGATTTTAACAGTTATGGCATATGATAGGTATGTCTCTATTTGTAAACCACTGCAATATCATAACATAATGACACCGGCTAAAGTTAGGCTGCTGATAGGTGCTGTGTACATTTTTCCTATGTGGTTTTTAGCTGTACAGTTATATTTTACTTCAATGTTACCTCTGTGCAGGTACACTATAAACAAGCTGTTCTGTGATAACCTTGCAGTAGTCAGTCTGGCCTGTTTGAAAAGTGCACTTGTAGACCTGTATGGTTTGGTTGGGGTAGTATTTTTTGTTGTTTTTCCTCTGGCATTGGTCATTATGTCATATGTAAGAATATTATTTGTTAGTTTGAAAGCATCAGCAAATGCCAAGAAGAAAGCTCTAAAAACCTGTGCCCCCCATCTAATCACATTTATTAATTTTTCATCAGCCAGCCTTTTCTCTGTGATTTATAACCGATTTAGTAACTACCTTCCAAAAGAGCTTAATGTTTTCATGTCTATTCATTTTATTCTGATTCCGCCTCTCCTGCACCCACTTATATATGGGATGAGAACTGAAAGCATTATCAAAAGTCTCAGAAAAAGTCTGCAGAAAAGAATTTTTGCTTTTGAATTTCATTTGAAATCTGAAGACAATATTAAAAAATCAGCCTTTAGCTGTTTGAATTAGGAAGGTCTTAATTATTTTACTTATTTTTTTATTATTTTTTTTTTACTGTGCTGATCAAAGCATTTTTGGAGCATGTAGTTCACATTCTTGGGATATCAGGGTATCAGTATTACCCTTAGTGAGACAGATATGTACGAGTGTGTGTGTGTGTGTGTGTGTGTGTGTAAGTATAAAGCCAGAAATGGTCCCTCTCACAGGGAAATAGTAATTATGTTAAATTTTTTGCCTTGAAACTCATTACTTACAATAGCTGCACATTCCTACCACATATTGGAAATAACAATATTTACAACAGTAACAGCAAAAATGCTTAGCAAAACCTACACAAGAGAGCAGACATGTAAAATCTTTTTTTCTCCTTTTCTCATGGCTGAATCCCATAACTTGAATCAAGAACCTTAATGTGTGCTTATATCTTGAATGTAATCCATTTACATGTTTATAATGTTTATTCACAGAAGCATAAATGATTAATCAGATGGTATATCAAGTACAGACCATTTGTGTTCAAATATGTCATGATCCTTGATGTTCATATTAAATAGGCTAAATCAAAAGAATCCAATGGTTGGGTAATATATGTTTGCTTGAAGTTTGAGTTGAATTGACCAGATGTGCTAAATTCATTCACAGAAGAAAAGTTATTATTCAGACTGGAGGATAGAAAAGAAATGGTAGGCCACTTGTAGTAGAAGATATCAAGATGGGTAGGAGGATAATAGGATAATACAGACACTAAGTAACCAAAATTGCTGTCTTAAACCTACATATTCCTGCTGCCTAGGAACAAATGTGGAAAATAAAGGCATTAATGTAACTATAGTAAATGGGACATGGTAGCATCAAAGTGCTGAGCACTGCTATAGGGGCTAATCTAAGAGTCAGTGCAGGCAGATAGGATTAGAGCACAGGCCTACATTATGAGCATGGGGAAACGTTTTATTTACACAAGCAAGATTCTGTAAAATCCAAAAGCAAACAGGTGTAAACAGTGCCTTCCAAAATTACTCAAACCACTTTTTAGGTGACAAATTCTTACACTAATCTGTCACTAAAATTTAACTACACTAAGTTTGACAAAATTTGACAAATATTTGTTTATAGATATATTAATGAATATCAAAAACTGACAAATGTACATAAATATTCAAATGTCAGGCATATGTGCACAAGGTAAAGCCACCTTTTTCTGCAATAACAACTTTAAGTCTTTTGGGGTAAGTGTGTATCAGTTTTGCACACTATTCAGTAAGTTATTTCTTTACCATTCATCTTGGCAGCTTAGCTGGTTATTTAAGATAGTCGTAGTCTTTTAACTCCATAAATGTCCAGGACCCACCGGCAAGTCTAAAGTTTTAATGCACACTTCTCTGAATAATTCAGCCTGGCTGTTAAATAATGTCACATAATTTCAAGAGGACTGAGATTAGTACACAGACTGGGCCATTTTTGGACTTTTAGCTCTTTGTTTTTTGAGATACTGGCCCTCAAAAGGTGAATTTCTTCTAAGCCTTAGGCTCTTTGCAGACAATCAGTTTCTATTACCGTTTCTCTGTATTTACCTCCATCTGTTGCATTTTAACAAGATACTTGATAAAAAGCATCCCCACGATGCATGATGTTAACCCCAGCATACTTCACTACAGGGTTGGTATTGCCTAATAATGGGTTGCTGTAATTCTTTCTGGCAAATGTTTCATAAGTAATTACTTCTTTCATGCAGGCCACTTTTATGCAACTGTTCAACTAGTTTCTTGAAAGGAATTGCTGCCTTTTTCTGCCCTCCTTCACAAATACTGAAGGACAGTATTTTCTAGGCATTGTCTATAAAAACTTGATCCAATAGTGTAATAACAACTTTTCTAATTAATGACTTTTATCACAGCTATCGTGATGTTGGACAAGCATTATAAAGGTCCTGCTGAGTTAATGTGAGCATGGTGGTAAATGTATCATTTCCAACTTGCTTAGTTTTGATTAACTCCAGCAACAATCTGGAGCCTCAACATTATGTAGTGAATCAAAACTCCATGCTTAATTTATCGCATTGTGAAGGATTTTACCTTCAGTGTTCTTGTTGTGCATTTGTGGGTGAAGCACATAGTTCGATCAGTTGTATCTTGAATTGTTTAAATAAAAAATACACCAAATGAGTTGTTGTTTTGAGCAGCTGAAATTCTGTATCAACCTAGAACAGGAAAACACTTCACTTTCATTTGGTCATCTCAGTTCCCATACACGTACAGAATTACAGTTAAAACGATGTGATATAACACAGTGACAAACATGCCCCAAGATTTTGTATCCTTTATAACTATGTATTATAAAACAAATACATACACATTATGAAACAAACTACATGACAAATGGTTCAAACATTTCTACTTCACCACAGTCTTTTTCATAAAAGCTTTCTTTATCTTAGACATCCTCATGCCATACATAATAGGATTCAAAAGTGGTGGGCACATCACAAAGTAAACTGAAATGATCACTCGCAACACAGGAGGCATATATATCTTATCAAATCTACTCGAAAAGACCTCAAATGAACAGCCAAGAGAGAAATTTAACAGCGAAGCAAGGTGTGGTGTGCATGTGCTTAGGGCTTTTTGTGTAGTTTCTGCAGAGGATTTTAAGCAGACTCTCCAAATTTTGATGTATGAATACGATATCAACATGAAAGGAAATATTATAGAGAAGATGGCTCCAAAGATGCCATAGATGTTACTCACTGTGGTGTCTGAGCATGCAAGTTTAATAAGTAGGTAGTTGTCACACCATACTTTCTCTATGACATTTCCACAGAATTTCAAGTGTGAATTCACTATAAAATTGATGCCAACTTTGAAAAAAGATATCAGCCATACCAACACAATTAGTATACACACCCTACTCTGAGTCATTATGCTGCTGTATTGGAAAGGGTAACAGATAGCTATATACCTGTCATAAGACATAATTGCTAAATTGCCAAATTCCACCGATGCATATGTGTAGAGAGAAAATATTTGCACATAACAGTAAATAACTGCAATTTCATGAGACTTGGCTAAGATATTGGTTAAAATTGCAGGGAAAAGTCCAGCACTTCCATATAATTCATTTACAAACAAACTACAGAGAAAAATATACATGGGTTCATGCAGTGATCTGTCAACACAGATCAATCCAATTAGTAAGGAATTTACAAAAATAATTGCTATATATAAGAGCATCAACAGAGTGAAAAATAGGTACTTTATTTGTCCGATATCAATGTAGGCAGTCAGTATAATAGTCATGAACTGTGTTGAGTTTGCCATAATCCTTTGTGAAGATAAGAATCAGATGATTGAGACGAAAAAGGTATGTTTTATGCAGGGAGAGTAATAGTCAAATTAAGGACTTCTTACTTCAAAAAGGTTCTCATGAAAGAGTGAACTGCACATGCATGCTTTATAGTCTCTTCTTCCAAAGTGATGACCTTTTTAGTGGCTAGATAAATGTAGTGAAAGCAGTGGGATTTTCCAAAGGAGATTATATCAATAGCCGACAGCTGAGAGTTCTGAAGATGTGAAAAAGGAGGAATGGCACTGATTTAGAAAGACAGAAACATAAATGATTAGTTGGAAATGAACACAATTGATTTAAAGAGTGTACTGACTCTAAGATCTGCTCCAATGAAAGTATTCATTCTCAGTGTTCCACAAAATATAGACCTTGCACTATAGACACTGCAACAAACTGATTTATGTATGAGAAAACTGTATTAAAATATCATCAGAAAATTAAAAGCAGTAATGCCAAAAAAAATCTTTGAAGACCTTGACATTGCATCACTTCAAACAATGTATTTCTTCATATCTGAACATTTCACTTTCAATAATTCAAAAGTTACCAAAGCAATCAAATTGAAATTCATTAACATCAGACAGCATTGTAATTGCTTATACTAACCAGAACTGCAAGGCAAATAACAGATTAGCAATAACCATCTCACAAAAACTCAGTTCAGTAGGAAGCGATGCTGTGCTGCTGAATCGAGGGATCATCTGTATTTATAGAGTGGGAAAGAGATGGAAATCATCAGTGACAGGTGCAAGCTGTCCAGTGATTTCTCCATTTACTGTTTTTTTCCTGGCCAGAGCAGGACTATGATGGCATTTTAGGGCCACTGTTAATAAAAATAAAAACAGTAGCCTTTGAGAATAAAGTCATAATATTTTTGGAGAAAAAAAGTAATATTTCAAGAAAAAGTCGTAATATTTGAAGGATAAAGTGGGCTAACTGTAGGGGGCTGCCATAACACATTGGGGTCTCGGTTGCTGTACTGACGCCAGAGTCCCACTCAATGCTGTCTCTTTGTGGATCGATCATTTTGATTATCTTTTTCATTGTCTGTGAAACTTCATGCCCTCTTTGAATGTTATGGAGATGTAGCCCCCGATAGCCACGTAGATGAGCACTGCCTGCGATTCCCCTTCAACAACGCAGACAGACAGGTTCCTCCAAGTCCATTTGGCTCTTTATTCTAAATAAACACAGTTCCTGCACAGCCACTTCAGCCGTTTCTTACACTAATAACAGGCTGGTGTTGATGCCACATTGATATCATAATTCTATGACTTTTTTTCTTGAAATAGTACAACTTTATTCTTGAAGTCTACTATTGTTATTTTTATTAACAGTGTTAATGAAAACTGTGTTAATAACATCCATCCATCCATCCTCTAAGCCAATTCTCCGTCAGGGTCGCGGGGGGGTGCTGGAGCCTATCCCAGCGGTCATCAGGCGGAAGGCAGGATACACCCTGGACAGGTCGCCAGTCCATCGCAGGGCAGACAGACAGACACTCACACCTAGGGGCAATGTAGCATGTCCAATCGGCCTGACTGCACGTCTTTGGACTATGGGAGGAAACCAGAGAACCCGGAGGAAACCAAGGCAGACATGGGGAGAACATGCAAACTCCACACAGAGAGGACCCCAGTCACCCGGCCGGGGAATCGAACCCAGGCCCTCCTTGCTGTGAGGCGACAGCACTACCCACCACGCCACCGTGCTGTGTGTAAACAGTAATAATAAATTAAAACATTTTTGAGAAATGATATTTTGGTGGGGCGGCATGGTGGCGTGGTGGGTAGCGCTGTCGCCTCACAGCGAGGAGGGCCTGGATTCGATTCCCCGGTTGGGCGGCCAGGGTCCTCTCTGTGTGGAGTTTGCATGTTCTCCCCGTGTCTGCGTGGGTTTCCTCCGGTTTCCTCCCACAGTCCAAAGACATGCAGTCAGGCCAATTGGAGATGCTAAATTGCCCCTAGGTGTGAGTGACTGTCTGTGTCTGTGTGTCTGCCCTGCGATGGACTGGTGACCTGTCCAGGGTGTATCCTGCCTTCCGCCCGAAGACTGCTGGGATTGGCTCCAGCATCCCCCCGCGACCCTGACGGAGAAGCGGCTTAGAAAATGGATGGATGGATGGATGGATGGATATTTTGGTGGGGGGGGTTATGTTGCATCTTGTTGCCATATGACAGTATCATGTGACAATGGACCTGCAATCTGAAATGCATAAAATGGGTTTTTTATTTAATTTGTTCTTGAGAAGGTCCTAAGAAAAAGTCTTCATCAGATTCATGACATGTTCTTGAACCACCAAACTGTTCAGGCCTTTGTGATCTTGAGTATGTGTAGATTCTGTGCTTACCTAAGAACATATCCCAAATAAATAAAAAACATGGATGAAATCAGAATCATCATGGAAATTGCGTAAGTGGGTTTTAAGGACTTTCTTGGTGAATGAGGCCCATGTTAGTAAACCAATGCATTACACTTTTAAAGATACATTTTAATTTAAAAGTCAAAATGCTAAATTTGAAAGCACCATTGCCACAAGCACTTTCAAGGCTGTTAAAGATTATCAGTATATCTTTATAACTTCAGCTCTACAACATGTTCACATCACTGTGAAAAGTGTGCTTGGTAATTTCATGTCTGGAAATTTCATGACTTGAAGTTCATTCTTCGTTGAGTGTACTTAAGTAAAAATTTAGGTTAATTTTTACTTTCAAACGATGAAAGCTCAAATTATATTTTGTCATTTACATTATTTACTAATTACTTTTTTGTGTTTTATTTCATTATGTTTTGTAGACCTGTTCTGCTTTGTGTTTAGCTTTGTGTAACTCTCACTTTTTAAAATGCATTATTTCATCTTACGTATCAAAGTATATAAAAAAAGAGGAGACTACTTTCACTCAAATCATTTCACAGATGAAAAATAGTGTTGCTTGATTATGGCATTAGGCCTCTCTACCCAGTTGTAGTGGAAGTTGTTGGCACACAGAAATGGGAAATCCATCTACATAAGGTAGTACAAGGCAAGGGCTGTTTTTATGAAGATGTGTTTGTTTTTCACAAAGATGCAGAGGACCTATTAAATTTCAAATCAAACTTAATCATTGTCATCTATATGTAAACAAAACAATAAAAAGATGTTCACAAAAATGAATGACAGGCAATTATCAGTTTGTCTTCACTGAGGTGTGTAATTCTAACTCATTTTTCTGTTTTGCAATTTCTTTTGTGTCATTTAGGTAAGTGCAATAATATTTTGCTTCCTCTTGGCCAAGAGAGAATAATTTATCATTACAAACTAATGGGCAGTTTACGTTACAAATATTTCCCTCTGGCTTCATCAAGCTAAGCCTTGTGTCCTTGCTCTGGCCACTGAGGAATTGTGCTGTAATTAATGTGTTATTGAAGTTAAAGAACAGTTAGACTCTTTGGGGAATTGTAAGCCTTAGTGCCTTAAAGAACAGTTGGACAGTTGGGGAATAATAAGCCTTAGTGGACTAATGACCTGTTTTTTAGTGAGAAATGACAGATGTGTTTTTCCTCTGTTGTAGTTTTGTCTAAAGAAAAAATATTACATTTTCTAATCAGTTTACAATACATAGAGACAGTAATAAGTAATTAAATACTAAATATTACATGTTATTTCATCCCATTATCTTTTTAAAATGATATCTTGACACAACTCAAGAAAAACAGTGAGGATTTACTTGACTACATAACCACTGGGACATAATTATATGAGCCATACTCCCATATTGAAGAACTGATTCCTGTCCCCTGGTCCCCTCACTCACTAAGGGACAGTTCCCCAGGACAAATGACTGAAAGTGCTTTGATGGGCTTTAAACTGGACTTGTGGTGTGTAACAAACATGTTTATCAGAGCTGAATGACATCCCAAGGGCATGTTTCAGAGAGGCCACAGTCTCTCATTAAGTCAGTGTCATCCACTTTGCCAGGCCTTGTGTTTGCAGACCACTATCAGTTCACTTGATATACATAAAGTAATTCACATAATATTTTGTTATGTTAACATTACATCAGACTTCGCAAAAGCTTAGTGGCTGCTAACATTCCTATGCCAATGTATTCCAGTTATCCCTTCAATTTTAGAATAATAGCTAAACTGTCACATCTTTGAGGATTCTTTCTTATGAAATCACTAAAGAAATTTTACACTTAACACATTAAAAGATAATGGGGGGCTGTTATATTGCATCTTGTTGCCATATGGCAGTAGCATGTGACAATGGACGTGCAAACTGTCACACATAAAATGGGCCTCATTCTCCAATATCTTCCCATATCTTCCGCTTTTTTAATTTGTTCTTGAAGGTCTTAAGAAAAAGTCTATCAAATTCATGACTTGTTCGTAAACCATCAAACTGTTCAGACCTTTGTGATCTTGAGCATGTGCAGATTCTGTGCTTACCTAAGAACATATCCCAAATAAAAAAAAAACATTGGTGAATGTCAGAATCATCATGAAAACTGCGTAAGTGGGTTTTAAGAAGTAATTTCTTGGTGAATGAGGCTCGATGTAAATAAACCAATGCATTACACTGAACAGTTTCTAATATTTGGTAGTTTTGTAATGTAAGCTTGATCTAAAATGAAATCAATCAAATTGTAAAATTGTGGCAGTGTCCACTGTGTCAAGTGTTTATTTGTTCCCATTGTTTACTATTCTAACTGCAATTCCAGTGGCTAATGCTGTTGCCATGTGGCAACAATTAATTTAATCATTTCATTTGAAACCATAGCATCTGAACTGATTTCATTTATGCAAAAGAAAATTTTGAACAAAATGGACATATAAAATCGACAAAGAACCACTCAAAATAATGTTACCCAAAATTTGAAGCCTTAATTTAATATCAATTAATAATTTAATACCAATGAGCTTCACGATGACTGAGGATGCAACATGAAGTTGATATAGAGTATATGCAGGAATGATACCAATGGATATAGGGTACAGTATATGGGCATTATCATTTTTAACAGGCCTTGGCAGGGTAATTAAATGACCCTGATGTGAAGCTGAAGGTTATTCCACTTCGTTTACTTTTGCCTCACAACTAAGTTACAATGCTTTATATATGTTCCAACTTTTGCCAGCAAAGATTGTTTTAAACTTTAAAAGTATTAATAAACTTTAAGTATTAATAAATCTAGACCACTTGGCCCAGGGCCAGAGTGGTACAGAAGTAACTTCCATCCACCCATCCATTTTCTAAGCCGCTTCTCCGTCAGGGTCGCGGGGGGATGCTGGAGCCTATCCCAGCAGTCTTCGGGCGGAAGGCAGGATACACCCTGGACAGGTCGCCAGTCCATCGCAGGGCAGACAGACAGACACAGACATTCACTCACACACTCACACCTAGGGGTAATTTAGCATAGCAAAAATTAGCATTTTTGTCCAATTGGCCTGACTGCATGTCTTTGGACTGTGGGAGGAAACCGGAGGAAACCCACACAGACACGGGGAGAACATGCAAACTCCACACAGAGAGGACCCCAGTCACCCGGCCGGGGAATCGGGAGGCGACAGCGCTACCCACCACACCACCGTGCCGCCCCAGAAGTAACTTCCTATTAGCATTTTGCAATGTCCAACTTTTTATTATTCACACATGAATACTCCCTGTTGTGTTGACCAGCACCCAATGCATACTACCACAGACTTTCTCAACAAGTCTCATTAACTGACCAATTACAATCTGTACCACTAGATGATGCATGGTGTGATTTTCTACAATTACTACAAATATAAATTTGAGTTGTGATGATTACAGTTTGTGTGTTGCTGGTGACAGAGCTGTCTGTAACCACCAACTTTAAAAAATGCACTGTTGTTAGCCCACAGTAATCGGCCCACAGGTTACTGTCCCAACAAGAATTCTGTCAACCTTCCTGAAGACCCACTCAGAGATTACAAGAAGAGAGGAAGAGCAACCTTGTTAATACAAGAGCCATGTTGTATCATTGATACAACATGTGATACAATGATAACCGATGGTTTCAGTAGTGCAGTACAGCTACTCTTACAACTAGCACCTATGTGATCACCACACAGCCTCTAGAGAGCCCTACCCACTGTCATGATTCTACTGTGCAAGGTGAAACAGACACCAGGGTATGGAAAGTTCTGGGTTTGGATTTGAGGCCTGTAGAAGAATGTTGTACTGCACTGATCAGTAAAAATGCCTTAACAGTTTGCATGTTTAAGAAAATTAGCTGATCTGAATTTTAGAAAGTGCAAAATGTTCCACTCTTTCCTAGAGTAGGATCATAGGGTGTGTGATCATCATGTACTGTGTGGTGAAATGCTACACAAAAATAAACTTTTCTACACATTTTTGTTTAATCAACATTTTCTATTTACTCTAACACAAATGTTCAATCTCTTTTAAATGGAAAGACTTGTCATACATGCCTGAGCAAGCAAATGAATATCAGACATTATTTTGGTTATGGAAAAAAATGAACACTCACTTTATGATTGTCCATATTAATGTATTAATGCCTATCATTATGCGAAGACGTAGTAGGATAAACTCAGGCCCTCACACATAGCATTCAGTCTTCTAAATAACTATTCTTCTCAATACATATTTCTAAAAAGCATAATTGGTAATTGCATCATATTGTAATATAGTATAAAAATAAATATAGTATTATCCAGCATAATTTTTACAACTTTGTAATTTTGGTTCCATTCAACAAATGCTGTGAAAACCACATATTTAATAAGGTCATTTATGAGTCTGGCATTATGTATGTTTCATCTATCATAAAAATGTATTTCAATAAGTTTTTACCATGACTTTCATGGTTTCAGAAGCTCTTTCATATAATTGAATAAAAACATTTTTTTTGAATAAATATTGTCTTGATTTGTAGATTTGTAGCCACATAGTATTGGGTTCACCAGTGGGACCAATTAAAGGGTTTATAGTCCATTTTTATATTTGAAGGTCTGTGCAATGTTGCCCATTGAGATATGTGGTGGGCACACTGATCCTCTGGGATAGAAGAACCAGTGATACATTTGAGATTGAAAACATAATGACCTGTAACAAACATGTTATTTTATTACATCATTTTGGGACACAGTGTATCCCACAATGTCCCTCTGTAGACCTGCGGAAGCTAAGATGAATTGTGGATGAAATGTTCGGACTTAAGGTGGAACAGGCCTCTGTTTTTGACCTATTCGACAGTACCTGCTACATTACATTGATATAACCATGTCCATAACACGTTATACTTCACAATGTCTCACGTCATGACAGCATATGTCACATGCTATTTTTGTTAAGCATACTCTATTTAGCCGTCATGACATGCATGAGACGCATTTACTTCAGAACAATGGGATCTAACAGCTCACCATGTGGTCATCAGGGACCTTGAAATCTAAATCTTTCAAGTTCAATTTTAATATAAATCAAAGAGTTAATTGAAAAAAACTAAAAAGACTAAGTACTATTCTGACAAGATGAGTTGGGTTGGGTTTGAGACAGCAACCTATCAATAGAAAGCACCTGACACAAGATGTGTTTTTTATATATTTAACCAATTTTTAACATTCTGGCATGATACATTTTTAAAGAAGATATTAGGAAAAAGTGGTAAAGATAAAAGTAGTAACGCCAGATCATTTTCATTTCAGCTGTTCAAAATGAGGAGTTTCACTAAAAATAATACAGTTTGTCAAAGAAAAAATTGGGAACTTGATTTAAAATTACATAACATTTCATATTAATATCATGTAAACTATGTATACTTTATGAATGTTGATTTAAAGATTCATGAGGATGTTATAGAGTGTTTATGTAAGATGTTATCAATGTATGATGTAGACGACACGAAGGTAAAGTGTTACAGTGTGTGAACAATGCTGCTTATGTAGTCTCTGTGTACACATTTAACAATATTGGTCTGTTTTTCAAGACTATTAAATTATCCATCCACCCATCCATTATCTAAGCCACTTCTCCGTCAGGGTCGCGGGGGGCTATTAAATTATGTGGCAATTAAAATAGCTTGTGAGTGACATTGCTACTCAAAAAGGCTCTGATGGTAGTGCTGCCTTCGAGGTAGAAAGAATATAGATCGTGCTCATTTTGAAAGAATTGCACTAGTTACCTGTGTCCTTTAGAATATTTTGTACAAATTTTTTAATTTTTTCTAAAAGGCCCCAGACCTTCTGCAAATGAATTACAATATACAGTGTTTACAGTAAGTTACAGAAGGAGTAGTGAGGCCTTTCTCTGTTATTATGCTTCTAAACTGTGGAGCTCATTACCCTTGAGGCAATCAATTTTACACAGACTTAAGGAACAGTTGAATTTGTCTTTTATTTAAAATGCACAGTAATCTCATTTGTTTTCATTTTTACCTTCCCTGTCTGGTGTGTTTCTGCTTTTTTTTCTCATTGTAAAGCACTTTAACCTGTCCATTCTATAGCCATTCTATCATTCTTCCCTATTTGCATAGGTTTGCAAAAAAAAAAAAAACAGAGGAAAATGTACAGAAGATGCAATCCAGAGATCTAAAAGTTGTTATAATAAATATTTTACCCAATCCAACTGTTTAAATTTATATCTCTGAAAATGTAAAGTTATTTTCCATTTGGCATTACAATGGCATTTCTGCCATTGCTATCATTTCTGTTATATGTAATAAGGAATGCTAAGCCTCAATAAAAGGAGGAACAGATCTGAATGGATGGAACCATAATTTACTTACTTTGATGGTTGTAGAGCTTACTGATAGAACTTTCTGCAAAAAGGCTGTGCAATGGCATCATAAACTCACCATGTTTGCATGTTTATACTGTGAATTTTTCAGCAATATTGTAAAAAATGTAAATATTCTATTCATTATATAATAATGAGAGTAAATCACTGAAGTATAGGCCCACAAACTCATGTAATTGAAGGTGGTAACTATATATATAACAAATTGCATAGGCTTTTTTTAGAAGTCAACAGCTAATTATCAATGCCTGCCTGTTGGCTAAAAACAATAAGCAAACAGGAAATTACTTAGCGTCCTTGGTGACCTCTGTCTGTCACCTTATACTATATAAACTCGGCCAAAAGTTCATGTACACTTTTCCTCCTGCAAGACTACTATTCCTGCTGTTCATTTGATCTGCAGTGGGTATGTTAATATTCTACACATCATAACTTTTGCAGAGATTATATGTCTAAAATGTTATTTTAGGCATTTTATTTGTAATAATTATGAAAGTATTGTTACTGACATAATGATGTAATTTCTTCTTTTTAGTTCAGGGCAATGATTTCAGTGTTTGTCATCTAAAGCACAATGGAAAATGAAACCATCCTCTATTTCTCCATGTTTGAAAATCTGGGCTATTTCCGATATTTGTACTTCATTTTTGGATTGATGCTCTACTGCACTATATTATTCCTCAATGTCACCATCGTTCTTGTAATATATCTGGAACCCACTTTGCACGAGCCTATGTACATTTTGATTTCTTGTTTATCACTCAATTCTCTTTATGGCACAGCTGGCTTCTTTCCAAGATTACTAACTGATTTACTGGTATATTCACACACAATCTCCCGTCCTGCATGCCATGTACAGACGCTTGTTATTTACACTTATGCATCATATGAATTTACAATCTTAACATTAATGGCATATGACAGATTTGTTGCTATAAGTAAACCTTTACGATACCACAGCATTATTACCCCCAGGGTACTTATCATTTTAATAGTTATGTCCTGGATTTATCCAATGTTTTCTATTGGTATAGGCATCATTTTGACTGCTAGATTAAGACTGTGTGGTAATGAAATAAAAAAATTGTACTGTAACAACTGGATTATTGCAAAGCTCTCCTGTGAGAATGCTATGATTGACAACATCTACGGCTTTGTTGTGCTTGTAACAACAGTTTTGATTCCCTTGACTTTTATTATATATTCCTATGTTAAGATTCTTTTCATTTGTCAGAGAAGTTCAAAAGAGGTTAGAAAGAAAGCTTATCATACTTGTCTTCCTCATTTGGTGACTTTTACTAATTACTCAATCACTATTTTCTGTGAAATGACCTTTACCCGTTTTGACAATTTACATCCAGCAGTAGCTGTTATTCTCTCTCTAGAGTTTCTGATTATACCGCCTCTCTTAAACCCCCTCGTTTATGGCTTAAACTTTCCTGACATCCGCAGAAAAATTACACATCTTAAAATATCTAAGCAATCTGTTGATCCCCAATTTGCACACTAAGCACCTTAGTGTTGAGATCATCCTAACTGGAATAGAGAGTGTACAGGGTGATGCTTGCTTTACCATTTAAGAATGATCTTTGTTCTCAGATGCTTTTGGGGAATTCAGCCTTGAATATGCATTTGAGGAAATGTTAGAAAATTGTAAATCAATGATTTCAAATTAGGTTATTTTAAGCTTGTGTAAAATTGGGCTTTATAGAGAACCAAATATGCTATGCTTTTCACCCTGATTGTAAAACGTTATCTTACAATACACAGGTTAACAAACATCTTTCCTCATTATACGTCACATTAAATATTTTTGTGCTTTTTTCTCTCTTTCAATGCTTTCAACACATTTTATCTGGTATGTATCACACGGCAACATGTTATTGACTTATGAATGTTTTATTTATGATTTAATTGACTCACTGTTCTTGTGCTACATGTACTTTTTCTTCTGGGTATTGCCAATATTTTTATTTCATTTTGAGACTGATCCTGCTTTTGCTCTTTTCTAATGCTCTAATGCATCTTTCTGGAAGTCACAAATGAAAATACAGTCCTGCGTTGGAATTTACTTCTGTATTTATCTATGAAAAATCTTCTTTTTCAACTTCAGTCATATTTAGACTCTTTAATGTTTTATTATGTACTGTTGAAGACTTAACATGTATTCTTGCCTAGTCAACATTTTAAATAACTATATAATCACTGTATATAAATGAATGTGTAATGCACTTGGATTTTGAATGTTGGAACAATAGTATGAATAACTGATGTTTGATTCAAAGTGATAAAATATTGCTTTAATAAATGTGCAATAAAGTAATTTGTCTGTAAATATGCATGGAGCATGTTGTAATGTTGTGAAGACACATTTTCAAGGGCTTCAAAAGCATAATTGATTAAAATAAAATAATGTTTTTAAAAAAACTTTACTGTCTGAAACCTTCCCACACAAAGTAATTTCACCTTAGCTAAATTTACTTTTTTCCTGGTTTGGAAGATGCTTCAATAATAGATAAACATTATTGCAAATCACTGATATATAAACCTTCCTATCTTTGTCTCACTTTCTATGCCAAGAATACATTTTGAATTTTTTTTTTAAGTAGTATTTTAATACTATCCACCACCATCGTACCCCTCCCAAAGAAAAACATTGTGACCTGCCTAAATGAATATTGCCCTGTTGCACTCACCCCAATCGTGATGAAGTGCTTCGAGAGAACAGTCATGACTCACATCCAGGAGACCTTTCCGAACACTATAGACCGGACAGGTCCACAGACGACGCAATGAACACAGCCCTTCACACAGCCCTCACACACATAGAGGGCAAGGACATGTATGTCAGAATGCTCTTCATCGACTACAGCTCAGCATTTAACACGGTCATCCCACACAAACTCTCAGAAAAGCTCCTCACCCTCAGACTGACATCTGCCCTCTGTAACTGTGTGCTGAACTTTCTAACAGATACCCTAGTCTCTCAGAGTCGGCAGCCGCACATCCAGCACAAGAACAGTGAGCACAGGGGTCCCCCAGGGCTGTGTGCTGAGCCCCCTTCTGTACACACTCTTCATGTATGACTACGTGGCCTCCCAGAACAACACCAGCATCATCAACTTTGCTGATGATACTACAGTTGTAGGACTGATCACTGGTGGGGACGAGACAGCATACAGGAAGGAGGTGGCTGAGCTGGTGGCCTGGTGTCATAACAACAATCTTTCCTTGAATGCAGACAAGACCAAGGAAATGATTGTTGATCCATTGCTGAGACTGAGGTGGAGAGGGTCTGGTATGGAAACTGCACTGCTCAGGACAGGAAGGCTCTCCAGCGTGTGATCAAAACTGCACAGTCCATCTCAGGAGCAGCCTTCCCCTCACTACAGAACACTTATCATACCAGGATCATCAGGAGGGCCCACAACATTATCAGGGACAGTGCACACCCCCAGCACAGACCTTTCACACTCCTACCTTCAGGTAGATGCTACAGGAGTGTAAAGTCCAGGACTACAAGACTGACCAACAGTTTCTATTCACATGCCATCAGACTTGTGAACACCTCACTCACTACCTCCCCCCTCCCATTCTGAACTGGTTTAACCTTGCACTCAATAACTGCACCTTACCTACACTGTACTGCTACTGTTAGAACACTACTGTTTACATCTGTTACTTGCACAGAACACTATTGTTTACTGTTTACATCTGTTACTTGATGCACTTTATGAACAGCTGCTCTGCATATTTGCACATTTGCACATACGCACGTGTAACTTTAATTTTATTTCAACTTCCATACTGTACATTTTTACTTTTACTTTTTACTACTGTTTTTAGAGTTATTCTTATATTTTCTTTTTTATTATTCTCTTAAGATTATATTTGGTGAAAGGAGGAACAGCAAAGTAAGAATTTCATTGTACAGTGTAACTGCCTGTTCTGCTGTGCACATGACAATAAAACTCTTGAATCTTGAATCTTAATTTAGAAAGTTCAATACAGGCTCTTTAAAGCAATAAAACATTTTTATTATATGTAAAATTATAATATAGAATTTTGTGATGAATGACATAGAAAGGAATCATAATAGCACAAAGTCAGATCAATTTACTTCAGAATAATTGCTATGGAGTAATTTACTGAAGTGACATTCAATTTGGTGACATTTGGTGGTTTGGCCTGGTGAATATTAAAATGACTCTGGTTTTTAACTACAGTCATTTTAATAGTAATTAATTTAAAATTTAAAAAAATACATCTACATTTCTAATATTAGCTGTAGTAGCTACATTTATCTAACATTTCTAGTTAGCCTGACAGGTATGGTAACAGAGCCCTAATTAGCCACTGATGTTACTATATGCTGTATCCACCATATGAAATTGTAAAATAACATTGAACTGTCAAAGGGGTTACTGATGTAGTTAGTGCAAACAAATCAACTACAGTTTTACAATACATAGATATTTTTATTCAGTTGCTGTGAACCGCTTCATAGACTGCCCCCAGGTGGTCAGCTGTGGAAAAGAACTGTATAAAAAGACACTTCAGGCTTCATCTATTCATTAGAGGACACACATGCAAAGGCACCAGGAATTTTTATTTACTTTCAAGAGAAATATATACTTTGTAAGTATAATATGAAAAACGTTACATCAAATCTCTTTTATGTTTTTGTTGACTATCAAATGAAACACTGCTGCATCTGATTACAGTGTCATCTCTTGATAGCTTTATTCAGGACTCTGAAGCATTGAAGAGCAAGGTGACCTTTTTTTAAAAAAATGTGATGCAGTTTCACTTTCAATTGATAAGTAAATTATTATAATCTAAATTATTTTTTAATGAATTACATTATTACTATCATTATTATTATTATTATTAAATGAATAAGTTGTTAGCTCATAAATTAAGACATTACCAAATTGTTAATACTATTGCATAGTGATATTGTATATATACAGGGTGAGTCAAAAGTCACAGGACACCATTTTATTTTAGTTTATTTTATTTCTTATGCTGTCACAAGCCTCCATGATGCGGTGCTGAAGGGGGTGTTTGTTGCAGATTTTCTCAGCATACACAATTTGCTTGAGATGACCCCAGAGATAATATAATAAGTCGATGATAAAATAAAATTAAAAATAAAATAAAACAGTGTCCTGTGACTCTATAGATAGATAGATAGATAGATAGATAGATAGATAGATAGATAGATAGATAGATAGATATTCTGTCCAGATTTACTTAAAACACGGATATGAGTGTGACGTATCTTTAATGACTCTGAAAAGTCTTTTATTAACTCTAGTTAATTCTTTCCATTACAGATTCTGTTCACTATGAAGAATGTTTCCAGCATTTTAGTGTTCACACTCTCTGGACTAGATGGAATAGCTGAAAACAGATATGTGCTTTTTTCTTTGACAGCACTGTGCTATAACTTTGTCTTATTCTGTAACATCATTGTCATTTTGTCCATTGCCTCAGATAAATGCCTTCATGAGCCTATGTACATATTTTTATGTAATTTGTGTATAAATGCACTTTATGGCACGGCTGGTTTCTACCCTAAATTCATGTATGACTTGCTGTCCCAGTTACATGTGATTTCATATGCAGGCTGTTTGATTCAGATATTTATCATTTATTCATCTGTAATGTGTGACTATTCAACCTTAACAGTAATGGCATATGACAGGTATGTGGCGATATGTAAACCACTAGAGTACCATTCAGAAATGACAAATCATAAAATTGTAAAATTTATCATTTTTTCTTGGCTTGTACCTTTTTTTCTAATGAGTCTTTCAGTCTTGTTAACATCAACATTAATCTTGTGTGGCTCAAATATTGAAAAGATATATTGTGAAAACTGGGCAGTTGTTAAGCTGGCTTGTTATTCTACAACAATGAATAATGTGATTGGATACATAATTATAATTGGTTATTTTGGACATGCAGTATTGATTGTTGGCTCATATATACAGTTGATTGAAACATGTAGAAAGTCTAAAGAGGGCAGATATAAATTCATGCAGACTTGTACACCACACCTTCTTGCATTGTTTAATGTTACAAGTGCTTTGATGTTTGATGTGCTTTACAGTCGCTATGGTTCAAATTCTGTCCCTCAAGGTTTGCGGAATTTCTTGGCCCTGGACTTCCTCCTGATACCTCCCATTTTAAATCCTCTTATTTATGGTTTAACACTGACCAAAATACGGAAGCAAGTCATGAAACTGTTCTTCAGCAACATCATAGGTGTTGTCTAAACTGAACTTTTTTGTTAAAAAGAGTTTGTATGCACCCTGTTTAGACATTAAAAACTATAATTACTACATTTGAATTGACTTCAATAATAGAAATGTGGGATATCCAGATAAGAATATATCCAAGGCATAAGGAAAGAATTTCAAGACATGATGTTAGAAAAGAATGAACATTACTTATGAGTATTCAAGTAGGTTTAATCTAGGATTGCAATGTGTGCTGCTGTTGATTATATCCATGCAATGCAACATTATATTTGATAAACTGATTTCCTTCTTTGGCACTAAGCTCTGTCACACACATGTCTGCATAAACAGTTACCTGGCTAATTAAATGATTTGACATGATTCTTTTTATCTCCCAACAACATGAACTGAAAAAAATATTTTATAACAAAAAGGTGTAAAAAGAAAGAAGAATTAAACATAATAGTAGATTTACATAGCAGGGTTTTTCATCTTCCTCTCCATGGATCACCGCCTTATCGTGGTGGAGGGGTTTGCATGCTTGAATGATCCTAGGAGCTATGTTGTCTGGAGCAAAAGCTCCTGGTAGGGTCTCCCATGGCAAACTGGTCCGAGGTGACAGGTCAGACAAAGTGTGATCCAAAATTCCCCCTATGAAAATAATTAAAAAACAGGACTTGAGTACCCTGCCCAGAACAGGGTTACTGGGGCCCCACCCTGGAGCCAGGCCTGGGGGAGGAACTCGCCAGCAAGCGTCTGGTGGCCGGACATTTACTCATGGTGCCCGGCCAGGCCCAGCCCAAAGGGGTTACATGAGTCCCCCCTCCCATCGACCCACCACCAATGGGAAGGGCAGTAGTAGGGGTTCGGTGCTTTGTGGATCGGTCAGTGTCCGAAGGCGTGGGCCTTGGTGTTCTGATCCTCGGTTGCTGAAACTGGCTATTGGAACTTGGAATACTACCTCACTGGTGGGGAAGGAGCCTGAGTTGGTGCGTGAGGTTGAGAGATACCGGCTAGATATAGTCGGGCTCACCTCAACACACAGCTTGGGCTCTGGGTCCGATTTCCTTGAGAGGGGCTGGACTTTATTCTTTTCTGGTGTTGCCCATGGTGAGACGCGGCGGGCAGGTGTGGGCTTTACGCCTTCGGGTTAGGGAACGGGTCCTGACTGCTGTCTGTGCTTATGCACCGAACAGCAGTTCAGAGTACCCAGCCTTCTTAGAGTCCTTGGGAAGGATGCTTGAAAGTGCTCCTCCTGGAGACTCTATTGTCCTACTGGGGGACTTCAACGCTCACGTGGGCAATGACAGTGTGACCTGGAGGGGTGTGATTGGGAGGAATGGCCTCTCTGATCTGAACCCGAATGGTGTTCAGTTTTTGGACTTCTGTGCAAACCACAGTTTGTCCATCATGAACACCATGTTTGAACACAAGGATGTCCATAAGTGCACATGGCACCGGGACACTCTAGGCCGCAGTTCAATGATTGACCTTGTAGTTGTGTCATCGGACTTGCGGCCATGTCTTTTGGACACTCGGGTAAAGAGAGGAGCTGAGCTGCCAACTGATCACCACCTGGTGGTGAGTTGGATCAGGTGGTGGGGGAAGATGCCGGTCAGATCAGGAAAACCCAAACATATAGTGAGGATTTGCTGGGAACGTCTGACAGAAGATCTTCAGATTGATCTTCAACTCACACCTCCGTCAGGACTTTGACCAGATATTGGGGGAGGTGGGGGACATTGACTCAGAATGGGCCATGTTCCGCTCCTCCATTGTTGAAGCAGCTGACGCCGTCAAGCTGAAGAAGGAGTCCTATTGGGCATGGTTGGCCTGTGGGACACCAGAGGCAGCTGACAGGTATCGACAGGCCAAGCGATCTGCAGCTTCAGTCGTTGCCAAGGCAAAAACACGGGTGTGGGAGGAGTTTGGTGAGGACTTGGAAAGTGACTTTAAGTCAGCTCCAAAAAGATTCTGGCAAACCGTCAGGCGACTCAGAAGGGGAAAGCAGTGTGCCGCTACCGCTGTATATAGTGGGGATGGTGTGCTGCTGACCTCGACTGAAGACGACATTGGGCGGTGGAAGGAATACTTTGAGGACCTTCTCAATCCCACCGACACATTCTCCAGTGAGGAGGCAGAGTCTGGAGACACGGGAATAGGCTCGTCCATTACTGAGGCCGAAGTCATTAAGGTAGTTAAAAAGCTCCTTGGTGACAAGGCTCCAGGGGTGGATGAGATCTGTCCCGAGTTCCTCAAGCCTCTGGATGTTGTGGGGCTGTCTTGGCTGACACGCCTTTTCAACATTGCGTGGACATCGGGGGCGGTGCCACTGGATTGGCAGACTGGGGTTGTGGTGCCTCTTTTTAAAAAAGGGGACCAGAGGGTGTGTTCCAACTACAAGGGAATCACACTCCTCAGCCTCCCTGGTAAGGTTTATGCAGGGGTACTGGAGAAGAGAGTCCGGCTTATAGTCGAACCTCGGATTCAGGAGGAGCAGTGCAGGTTCCGCACTGGTCGTGGAACATTGGACCAACTCTTCACCCTCTCCAGGATCAGAGGGCTCATGGGAGTTTGCCCAATCAGTCCACATGTGCTTTGTGGATCTGGAGAAGGCATTCGACTGTGCTCCCCGGGGTATTCTGTGGGAGGTGCTTCGGTAGTACAGGGTACATGGCTCTTTGCTATGAGCCATTCAGGCCCTGTACAAACAAAGCAGGAGCATGGTTCGCATGGCCGGCAGTAAGTCAGACTCATTCCCAGTGAGGGTTGGACTCCGTCAGGGCTGCCCTTTTTCACTGATTCTATTCATAATTTTTATGGATAGAATTTCTGGGCGCTGTCAGGGGACGGAGGGTTTGGTGACCTCAAGGTCACATCACTGCTGTTTGCAGATGATGTGGTCCTATTGGGGACATCAGGCCATGAACTTCAGCTTTCGCTGGATCGGTTTTCAGCCGAGTGTGAAGCGACCGGGATGAGAATCAATACCTCTAAATCCAAGACCATGGTTCTCAGGCAGAAAAGGGTGGAGAGCCCTCTCTGGGTCGAGGATAAGCTCTTGCCTCAAGTGGAGGAGTTTAAGTATCTTGGGGTCTTGTTCACGAGTGATGGTATAAGAGAGCGGAAGATTGACAGGCGGATTGGTGCTGGGTCAGCAGTGGCAGCATCAGGAGGGGCCTCTGAAGTAGTTGCAACCAGTGTGACTGAAGGCAAACCTACAATAACATCCTTAAATACAGTCTTTTCAACATCAGCACCAAAACAGGTGACACTCATTGCTTGTGCTTTTTTTAAACTTTTGCTAACTGTTTGCTTCATTTTCATAATTTATCATTTTAATAAATTATGAATTCAAATGAATTATAATTATTCATAATGAATATTTCTAATTTATACAGGACTGCAAAAGAAGCTTTCGTTGCTCTTTTGCAGAGTCTATTTATCACTCTCTATGCTCACAGTTAAACATGCCCCTTTAGTTAACTCAGGTAATACCTGTGACTGACTAAGCTTCCTGGCACATTGCATTATGGAAATGGTTGTATTTATTAATAAAGCTTTAAGAAAGTAAATAATTATGAGAAATTCTCAAGCTCTAGTGGGGAAATTACTTTTACTTGTGGCTCCTCCCACTACTCCATATGCTTTTTCTGTTTACTTTTTGATCGTCCACGTGCATTTGTTTTTCTGTCTAGTCTAGCCCCTTGTTTCGTGACTCCGCCCCGATTGTTTCCACCTGTCCGCTGCAGGCTTGCCTGCCTCTGTGGACATCGCAGTTCCATTGTTCCTGCCCATCCCACCCCGCCCTGTCCTGTGTCTGCTGTTCCCCGTGGGCCTCCTATTTCTGCTTCTTTGTCCCCTGTTTTTTTGGTCCCTTTGTTTTTACCTTCCTCTGTTCCTGGTGTTGTCTTGTTCCCTTCTGTTCTGTCTGTTCCCATTCCCGTTCCTGTTGTGGTTTCCATTTTTGTCTCTCCTTTTTGTTTGTCCCAGTGTCTGTCTTTGTGTCTGTTTCTGTGCCTGTGACAGTTTTGGTTCCTATTCCCCACTCGTTTGCGTGGTCTGTTTTGTGTTCTTGTTTCCCTCATCCTGTTGTGCCTCCAGTCATCTCTTGTTTGGTGTCATTTTGTTTTGTGCCTCCTTGCCCTCTGTCCGTGTTTCATTCTCGTTCTGTTCATGTTTCATCTATTCCAGTGTCTGGTATTGTGTCGTTCCCATTTCTGCTCTTACTTCCTCTTCTGCGTCTGTGCCTTCAGCTCCTGTTGTCCCATGTTCTGTGCCTGTTTCCATTCCTGTGCCTTCTTCTGTTCCCGTTTTGGCTTCCACTCCTGTTTTCGTGTCTGTGCCTTTGGCTTCCGCTCCCATTCCTGCTCCTGTTCCC